>NC_143061.1:56691428-56992142 GCF_052426305.1 Pelodiscus sinensis | reverse complement strand
CTTAGAGGTGCCATCAGGCGCCGTGCGCCTCGGGCTGGGGGCCGTGTGGCGTCCCTTAGAGGTGCCATCAGGCGCCGTGCGCCTCGGGCTGGGGGCCGTGTGGAGTCCCTTAGAGGTGCCATCAGGCGCCGTGCGCCTCGGGCTGGGGGCCGTGTGGAGTCCCTTAGAGGTGCCATCAGGCGCCGTGCGCCTCGGGCTGGGGGCCGTGTGGAGTCCCTTAGAGGTGCCATCAGGCGCCGTGCGCTTGGGGCTGGGGGCCGTGTGACGTCCCTTAGAGGTGCCATCAGGCGCCGTGCGCCTCGGGCTGGGGGCCGTGGGGCATCCCTTAGAGGTGCCATCAGGCGCCGTGCGCCTGGGCCTGGGGGCCGTGGGGCATCCCTTAGAGGTGCCATCAGGCGCCGTGCGCCTCGGGCTGGGGGCCATGGGGCGTCCCTTAGAGGTGCCATCAGGCTCCGTGCGCCTCGGGCTGGGGGCCGTGTGGAGTCCCTTAGAGGTGCCATCAGGCGCCGTGCGCCTTGGGCTGGGGGCCGTGGGGCGTCCCTTAGAGGTGCCATCAGGCGCCGTGCGCCTCGGGCTGGGGGCCATGGGCGTCCCTTAGAGGTGCCATCAGGCGCCGTGCGCTTGGGGCTGGGGGCCATGGGGCGTCCCTTAGAGGTGCCATCAGGCGCCGTGCGCCTCGGGCTGGGGGCCATGGGCGTCCCTTAGAGGTGCCATCAGGCGCCGTGCGCCTCGGGCTGGGGGCCATGGGGCGTCCCTTAGAGGTGCCATCAGGCGCCGTGCGCCTCGGGCTGGGGGCCGTGGGGCGTCCCTTAGAGGTGCCATCAGGCGCCGTGCGCCTCGGGCTGGGGGCCGTGGGGCGTCCCTTAGAGGTGCCATCAGGCGCCGTGCGCCTTGGGCTGGGGGCCGTGTGGCGTCCCTTAGAGGTGCCATCAGGCGCCGTGCGCCTCGGGCTGGGGGCCGTGTGACGTCCCTTAGAGGTGCCATCAGGTGCCGTGCGCCTCGGGCTGGGGGCCATGGGGCGTCCCTTAGAGGTGCCATCAGGCGCCGTGCGCCTCGGGCTGGGGGCCATGGGGCGTCCCTTAGAGGTGCCATCAGGCGCCGTGCGCCTCGGGCTGGGGGCCGTGTGGCGTCCCTTAGAGGTGCCATCAGGCGCCGTGCGCCTCGGGCTGGGGGCCGTGTGGAGTCCCTTAGAGGTGCCATCAGGCGCCGTGCGCCTCGGCCTGGGGGCCATGGGGCGTCCCTTAGAGGTGCCATCAGGCGCCGTGCGCCTCGGGCTGGGGGCCGTGGGGCATCCCTTAGAGGTGCCATCAGGTGCCGTGCGCCTCGGGCTGGGGGCCATGGGGCGTCCCTTAGAGGTGCCATCAGGCGCCGTGCGCCTCGGGCTGGGGGCCGTGTGGCGTCCCTTAGAGGTGCCATCAGGCGCCGTGCGCCTCGGGCTGGGGGCCATGGGGCGTCCCTTAGAGGTGCCATCAGGCGCCGTGCGCCTCGGGCTGGGGGCCGTGGGGCGTCCCTTAGAGGTGCCATCAGGCGCCGTGCGCTTGGGGCTGGGGGCCGTGGGGCGTCCCTTAGAGGTGCCATCAGGCGCCGTGCGCCTCGGGCTGGGGGCCATGGGGCGTCCCTTAGAGGTGCCATCAGGCGCCGTGCGCCTCGGGCTGGGGGCCGTGGGGCGTCCCTTAGAGGTGCCATCAGGCGCCGTGCGCTTGGGGCTGGGGGCCGTGTGACGTCCCTTAGAGGTGCCATCAGGCGCCGTGCGCCTCGGGCTGGGGGCCGTGGGGCGTCCCTTAGAGGTGCCATCAGGCGCCGTGCGCCTCGGGCTGGGGGCCGTGTGGAGTCCCTTAGAGGTGCCATCAGGCTCCGTGCGCCTCGGGCTGGGGGCCGTGGGGCGTCCCTTAGAGGTGCCATCAGGCGCCGTGCGCCTCGGGCTGGGGGCCGTGGGGCATCCCTTAGAGGTGCCATCAGGCGCCGTGCGCCTCGGGCTGGGGGCCGTGTGGAGTCCCTTAGAGGTGCCATCAGGCGCCGTGCGCCTCGGGCTGGGGGCCGTGTGGAGTCCCTTAGAGGTGCCATCAGGCGCCGTGCGCCTCGGGCTGGGGGCCGTGTGGCGTCCCTTAGAGGTGCCATCAGGCGCCGTGCGCTTGGGGCTGGGGGCCGTGTGACGTCCCTTAGAGGTGCCATCAGGCGCCGTGCGCCTCGGGCTGGGGGCCGTGGGGCATCCCTTAGAGGTGCCATCAGGCGCCGTGCGCCTGGGCCTGGGGGCCGTGGGGCATCCCTTAGAGGTGCCATCAGGCGCCGTGCGCCTCGGGCTGGGGGCCATGGGGCGTCCCTTAGAGGTGCCATCAGGCTCCGTGCGCCTCGGGCTGGGGGCCGTGTGGAGTCCCTTAGAGGTGCCATCAGGCGCCGTGCGCCTTGGGCTGGGGGCCGTGGGGCGTCCCTTAGAGGTGCCATCAGGCGCCGTGCGCCTCGGGCTGGGGGCCGTGGGGCGTCCCTTAGAGGTGCCATCAGGCGCCGTGCGCCTCGGGCTGGGGGCCGTGGGGCGTCCCTTAGAGGTGCCATCAGGCGCCGTGCGCCTCGGGCTGGGGGCCGTGTGGAGTCCCTTAGAGGTGCCATCAGGCGCCGTGCGCCTCGGGCTGGGGGCCGTGGGGCGTCCCTTAGAGGTGCCATCAGGCGCCGTGCGCCTCGGGCTGGGGGCCGTGGGGCGTCCCTTAGAGGTGCCATCAGGCTCCGTGTGCCTCGGGCTGGGGGCCGTGTGGAGTCCCTTAGAGGTGCCATCAGGCTCCGTGCGCCTTGGGCTGGGGGCCGTGTGGCGTCCCTTAGAGGTGCCATCAGGCGCCGTGCGCCTCGGGCTGGGGGCCGTGGGGCGTCCCTTAGAGGTGCCATCAGGCGCCGTGCGCCTCGGGCTGGGGGCCGTGGGGCGTCCCTTAGAGGTGCCATCAGGCGCCGTGCGCCTCGGGCTGGGGGCCGTGGGGCGTCCCTTAGAGGTGCCATCAGGCGCCGTGCGCCTCGGGCTGGGGGCCATGGGGCGTCCCTTAGAGGTGCCATCAGGCGCCGTGCGCCTCGGGCTGGGGGCCGTGGGGCGTCCCTTAGAGGTGCCATCAGGCGCCGTGCGCCTCGGGCTGGGGGCCGTGGGGCGTCCCTTAGAGGTGCCATCAGGCGCCGTGCGCCTCGGGCTGGGGGCCGTGGGGCGTCCCTTAGAGGTGCCATCAGGCGCCGTGCGCCTCGGGCTGGGGGCCATGGGGCGTCCCTTAGAGGTGCCATCAGGCGCCGTGCGCCTCGGGCTGGGGGCCGTGGGGCGTCCCTTAGAGGTGCCATCAGGCGCCGTGCGCCTCGGGCTGGGGGCCGTGGGGCGTCCCTTAGAGGTGCCATCAGGCGCCGTGCGCCTCGGGCTGGGGGCCGTGGGGCGTCCCTTAGAGGTGCCATCAGGCGCCGTGCGCCTCGGGCTGGGGGCCGTGTGACGTCCCTTAGAGGTGCCATCAGGCGCCGTGCGCCTCGGGCTGGGGGCCGTGGGGCGTCCCTTAGAGGTGCCATCAGGCGCCGTGCGCCTCGGGCTGGGGGCCATGGGGCGTCCCTTAGAGGTGCCATCAGGCTCCGTGCGCCTCGGGCTGGGGGCCGTGTGGAGTCCCTTAGAGGTGCCATCAGGCGCCGTGCGCCTCGGGCTGGGGGCCGTGTGGAGTCCCTTAGAGGTGCCATCAGGCTCCGTGCGCCTCGGGCTGGGGGCCGTGTGGAGTCCCTTAGAGGTGCCATCAGGCGCCGTGCGCCTCGGGCTGGGGGCCGTGGGGCGTCCCTTAGAGGTGCCATCAGGCGCCGTGCGCCTCGGGCTGGGGGCCGTGTGGAGTCCCTTAGAGGTGCCATCAGGCTCCGTGCGCCTCGGGCTGGGGGCCGTGTGGAGTCCCTTAGAGGTGCCATCAGGCGCCGTGCGCCTCGGGCTGGGGGCCGTGGGGCGTCCCTTAGAGGTGCCATCAGGCGCCGTGCGCCTCGGGCTGGGGGCCGTGGGGCGTCCCTTAGAGGTGCCATCAGGCGCCGCGCGCCTCGGGCTGGGGGCCGTGGGGCGTCCCTTAGAGGTGCCATCAGGCGCCGTGCGCCTCGGGCTGGGGGCCGTGGGGCGTCCCTTAGAGGTGCCATCAGGCGCCGTGCGCCTCGGGCTGGGGGCCGTGTGGAGTCCCTTAGAGGTGCCATCAGGCGCCGTGCGCCTCGGGCTGGGGGCCGTGGGGCGTCCCTTAGAGGTGCCATCAGGCGCCGTGCGCCTCGGGCTGGGGGCCGTGGGGCGTCCCTTAGAGGTGCCATCAGGCGCCGTGCGCCTCGGGCTGGGGGCCGTGGGGCATCCCTTAGAGGTGCCATCAGGCGCCGTGCGCCTCGGGCTGGGGGCCGTGTGGAGTCCCTTAGAGGTGCCATCAGGCGCCGTGCTCCTCGGGCTGGGGGCCGTGGGGCGTCCCTTAGAGGTGCCATCAGGCGCCGTGCGCCTCGGGCTGGGGGCCGTGGGGCGTCCCTTAGAGGTGCCATCAGGCGCCGTGCGCCTCGGGCTGGGGGCCGTGGGGCGTCCCTTAGAGGTGCCATCAGGCGCCGCGCGCTTGGGGCTGGGGGCCGTGTGGCGTCCCTTAGAGGTGCCATCAGGCGCCGTGCTCCTCGGGCTGGGGGCCGTGGGGCGTCCCTTAGAGGTGCCATCAGGCGCCGTGCGCCTCGGGCTGGGGGCCGTGGGGCGTCCCTTAGAGGTGCCATCAGGCGCCGCGCGCTTGGGGCTGGGGGCCGTGGGGCGTCCCTTAGAGGTGCCATCAGGCGCCGTGCGCTTGGGGCTGGGGGCCGTGTGACGTCCCTTAGAGGTGCCATCAGGCGCCGCGCGCTTGGGGCTGGGGGCCGTGTGACGTCCCTTAGAGGTGCCATCAGGCGCCGTGCGCCTCGGGCTGGGGGCCGTGTGACGTCCCTTAGAGGTGCCGATTGCCGCTGTAAGGTGTGCAGCGCGCTGGGGACGGGGCTGCACATGCGCAGAGTGCCAGGGGGCGGGGCTGCACATGCGCCATGCGCCTGGGGGTGGAGCTGCGCATGCATCGCGTGCCCGCTGCCCAGGGTGCAGGAATGGCCTGAGACAGCCCTGCACCCACCTAGCATGGCACTGACATGAGCAAGCATTAAAAGAACATTGGAGACCTCTGCTGAGCTACCCTGCTAGGGTTGCAGTCAAATGCCAAGAAAGTAGCACGAGTTGTTCCATTTATTTTACCTCCAAGGCAAAGCATCAGACACATGGAAAATAAGCCTCTGAGGCACCTTAGCTGACCAGGCTGTTTGACCTTGCATGTAACAAGCATTACAAGCAGCGGTCCATTGGCTGAGCGATGTGCCTGGCAATAGGTTTCTAGGGTGTAGTCTGACCTCTTGCAGGAGGCTGAGTTTCTCCAGTTCCCACTGATGATCCAAGATGAGGCTGTCACTTCGAGGTCTCCAGCCAGCCAGGTTCTCCTCGCCCCGCACGTATGCCACAGAGGTGTCCAGCACACGCCTGCGTCGCCTCTGCATACCTGCAGGAGAGAAGTGCTCAGCTCTAGGGACCATGGTTCGTGCTTCTAGATTGGAGACTGGATGGTAAGATGGAGGCTGGCCTAAGGAGATGCACATCTAATTGCAGACATGCTCCCTGCACCTGCACTGCTGCATGGCATAGGGGCAGATTTTGGGGGAGAGGGATAATGGCATGCATAGACTAGACACCCAGCATGGGAGTGGGTGTGCTGAGTTGCTGAAGGTGCAAACCTTCACAACCTGTCATTTAATGAGGATGGAAAGGGCCACACACCTTAATCCACTTAAGCTTTGCGGGGCAAATCCATCCCTGGCTTAAGTCCTTTTGAAAATAAATTGCCATCTCCACAATGAATCCCAGGGGTTTCAGTCCCCCGTCAGTTCCAGCACTGGAGTCCCCACAGGGCAAATAACCCGAAAGCTACCCCGAGTAGAGATGAGCTTCCCACCTGGACTGCCAGCATCGGCCACCCGGCAAAGGCTGAGCTCGTACACCCCCGTCACACGGTTACTGCAGGCAGATGGAAGGCAACAGGTTACACACTGCAGATGCTCCTCACACTGCGGGAGGTGGCTGTGAGGGACATGGGGCTCCTGTCCCAGCTGTGCCTTGGTTCTCGTTCCAAAGCCACTGGCCAGTGATAACAATGTGGGATGTAAATTGTTAGATGAGCCCGGAGCCAGCTCTTGCTCTGGCAGTGCCCTTCAGCGTTCCTGCTGAGAGAGACGGGATGGGGGCTGCCGCTCTGGGACCCAGGCCACTCCTGGCTCTGTAGGACATTGCAACACGGGTTGGTAGCACACGAACACTCTCAAGAGATTCTTCTGTTCCCCGGCACACCACTGGGAGCCCTATGTCTACCCTCCAGCTGCTCTTCATTCCTCTCCCTCTCACTCCCAGGACAGTGCCCAATGGACCATTCTTCTAGCTGAAAAGGACTGGACCTTGCCCCCTTCATGGCCTATCAGTGCTGCCTTTGTGCTAGCGGAGTGGGGGGAGGGGCTCTGAGTCCTTGGCAGCTTGAGAACAGCCCCAGCATCCTGTGCCACTGCTAGAGAACCATGCTGGCCAGCATCCTCCATGGGACACAGGAGCTGGATTCTGAAGCTGTTATAATGCACTCATTTCTCTCCTCCTTTCTTTCTGGACAAAGGAAGAAGGAAAGGAGGGAAAGATCCTCATAGCCCATTCCAGGAGCTGTCCGCATGTTGCTTCTGGCAGAGAGCAATGTCCCTGAACATGCATCTCTGCACAAGCACTAGGAAACACAGGGCCTGGTTCTTCCTGGGTTTGCACCTTGTCCTGATGCAAGGGTGGAAGGCACCTCCCAATCAGAGCAGTAGCATTTCACATTCACCCACTTTGCACAGGTTTCACTGTCTACAGAAGGTGCAAGTCCGTGGAGAGCCAGGTGCATGAGTTCTAGATTGCGCCACATGGAATGCATTTCCTGGAATACCCTTATTATAAGACTGCACTTAATCCAGCTTGTTCAAGGCTATGTTACCAAGTCAGCCTCTCAGAACAGGCTAGTCCACTCAGTTTCACACAAACATAACAGAGCCCCCGTCCCATGCTCTGGGTACCTGGAACTGACTCATTCCACAGCGCAACAGCATGATGGAACAGGTTGCTCTTTCAACCCTAATAAATACAAACCAAATAACTGCCTTCCACAACAGCCATCACAACTGTCCAGTCCTGAGCCCCACCTTCCTCAAGGTGTTTTTGCAAAAAAGAAATTGTTTTAGTCAAGAAGATTCAGGTTTTTATTTAAAAAAAAACCATTTTGTTTGGTATTTGGCAAATTTTAAATCAAAACATTTTCTTGACAAAAACTGGAAAGCTTTCAACAAAAATGAACAAATCTTTCTCATCAGCCTGTTTTGCAGGCAAAAATGACCATTTCCTGGGCAGCTCTGGTTACCACACCTTCTGCATGACTACCAAAGAGCGGCTCTGGAAATCAATGACATGAATACACAAGGCACCTGGAGTGGAATGAACTTATTCATTTCAGAGGGGTAAGGGCCAGGTTTGCAAAGGTATTTGATGTAGACAGAAGCCTAGTGGAATGTTTAAAAACAGCTGGGTACCTATATATGTCAACTCACAGGGCCATGGCCAAACAGGATTATGATTTTGCTTCAAGCCAGAGTCGATTAGGGATAGCTGCTTTTATTAATCTCTCTATGGCAGTACTATTACAGGCTTAATACTGCCAGATGGGTACAGAGCTTCTCCAAAGTAATATGTCAATAAGCACAGGCAGAGCAACGCATAAAAGCAAGCAACAGGCACTTGGAAATGCTTTCGCCCCTTCAGTCTGCTGGGAGTCCTGTTCCGGTCACCTCACACCAGGCCTCAGTGGACGTGACTCCAGGTAGGGGAATCCAGGGCACCCTCTGAGGTCTAAGTCCCTGGTGAGACTCACTAGGCACAGGACTCCCTACACTAGTTATACTACAGTTGTTTATGGGTGTGTGCATACTGGCTTAATGCCATTCTTATCACTCTTATGAGCTGAGACCGAGGTCAAACTTGTTTACCACTTAGTAGTTTCCCAACTCAAGGCATGGGTTAAAGCTGATAAAGTCCAGCTACTCTTTGCACTTGCCGTCTCCAATGCGGTGTACTTCTAGGATGGAAACTTCCATCCCGGGCCTGTTGATTTACAGGCCCTACATATATATAACTTTTTATGTGACAACATATCTTTGAGGATTTGGCCCAAAGTGCCTAGCTCAGCATGATCAGCACTATGGACAGCTAAGAATGTGTCACCATTCATAACCCTTGCTCTTTATTCTTCAGTATCTTCCTTCCTCCTTTTGAAAAGGAAAAGGAGATTCCTTTACCTCTCCGAGGCTCGCAGGCTCCCACTGCCAAAGAGATTGCGGATGGAGCGAGATGCTGGAAGTTTGGCATCCCTGGAGTAGAAGACCATGCAGAAATCTTTGGTGATCACAGCTGGCTGGGTACAGTTCTCCATCTGCAGCACGGTGGAGAAAGATGCCGAATCATAGAAGATTAGGGTTGGAAAAGACCTCGGGAGTTCACTAAGTCCAACCCTCTGCTCAAAGCAGGACCAATCCCAACTAAATCATCCCAGCCAAGGCTCTGTCAAGCTAGGACATAAAAACCTCCAGAGATGGAGATTCCATCCCCCCCTAGGGAACCCATCCGAGTGCTTCACCCCCCTCCTAGGGAAATAGTTTTTCCTACATCTGCCACCACTGAGAACTGCCTCTCTCTACCCTGGCTCTCTCAGGCTACACTGCCTACTCTGTGTGCTGATGGGCAGCTTAAAAACATGGGAAAGTTCTTGCCTCAATGTAAGCAGACAGGGTCATGAAGATTTTCTCTCTGTAAGGGGTGACTCGGTTCAACAGCAGGGAGTTATGCATGGAGCTGTCCCACGCTGCTTCAAACTGATAGAACGTCCTGGAAGGGAACAGCAGAGGTCTGGTAAAAACACCCGACACCCGAAGTGAAAGCTCCAGAAACATGTAACATGCACACACATGACCACATTTGTGACAGATGGGCAGCCATTCTGGAGTTCTCAGGTTTGAGCTGACTCTAAGAAGGAGTGGGGGCGGGGGGAGGGGGAAAGCACTCCCCTGCCCCCCTGTTACTCTGAAAAATATTGGAACATTTCAATGAGGAAGCTTCAAAGGATGGTTTTTATTACAGATCTGAGGAGGAATGATCTGTGTGGCCTGCACCTGGGCAGCCTACTGGAAATGGAGGAGCACAAGAGAGGTGGCGGGAGAGCAAGGGAAGGACAGAAAGCTAGAGGCGAGGGAGACAAGGGAATAGCTGTATCAGCACCAGGTGCTGGAGTCCTGCTGCTAGCCCCAAGAAATGTGCAGCGCTCCAGGGCCACATCTCTCCAGTCAAATGTGGGTAACAAATAGGCCTTCTTCCGTGCGAAGGAAGAACGGTTTTAGCGAGCATGGTCAGAACGGAAAAGAGGGGGATGCGGTTGTCTCTCGGGCACTTTACATCCGCCATGATTTTTTACCTTTCAGCTGACACCAAGCCCCACCTCTTCCTTCCAACGTTAGGCTGTGAGCGCAAAGTGCCCCACGAGCTCGGCAGAGAGACTTCCTTCCTGCTGGTCATCTCAGACGCGACACAGCCACAGGCGCGGAGCCAGTTCTACACTGGCCTGAGCAAGTGCAACTCCAGGGAAATCAGTGGCGCTGCCTATTGCCAGGGTGAATTTGATCCTCCATGTTCCTTGTTCCTTCGCTCCCTCATTTAATGTCTGTGCTACATTAAGGGGGCCCGGGTGACAGAGGGATTTAATGCCCATGGCCCCCAAAGCATTTAAACATGGGCTCCACTTGAAGAACTGCATAAGTGGCTTTGAAATCCATGGGATGTGGCATGTGCCTGATACGAAGCATGTTTCTGTGCTTTGCTGAATGGAGATGGATTTCTGAAGTCAGGGCCCAGGTCCAGTCTGTCTAATCACCTCTACTCCACTCCCTCTAGAGACAGGACTTCCATGCAGGACATCACAGCCTGACCCTTCAGCACTGGCAGAGATGGGAACTCTCTTCTTGCCCTCTCATTTTTAGGCCAGAACAAATAATTTTTGGCTTGAACAAATTAGGCTCATGTCCCAGAATCCCTGACCTGTTCTGGGTCATTGGACATCCCACTATGCTCCCAGTCTCTTTGTTGAGTCCATCTGGCTCTCAGCACTCATGTTTAGGGTCTACCTCCCAGCCCACCAGACTACTTGGAAAGCCCCATTCAGAAGCCAATCAAAGATGACCTCTACACAGAACTCCCCCTAGTTTCCGTTTGAGCATCCTCAAGAAGACATGGTTCAAAACCATTTCCACACAGATATTTCACCATCACAGCTCGCCAACACTCAGCGTCAACACAGTCAAACAGCTCTTTAGCAGGATCCCTGGACTGCTCTTGGCAAGCAATGAGTGGGACTGGGTCCCACTCGGGAGCAGTGAAAGACTCTTGGTAAAGCACATTTGACCGGTTTTGTTGCTGCACTGTTACTAGCTCATTCTACACAGCACACATTAAATAACACAAGAGAATCATTCTGGAACATGTCGCAAACACCAAAACGGAATGGGAAAGACCAGCACCACTGTTAGAAACAAGTCATGGCAGGATGAGTAACTCCAAAGGGAAGGAGATAATATAAGGAAAGGAGGGTAAGAAAAGGAACAAAAAGCAGAGGACCAGACAGAGGAGAAAGAGAGAAAAGCAGAAGGGAACAGACCGAGCAAGTGAACGCAAGAAAGTGAGAGAGAAATACCTAGTGTCATTTCCCAGTGAAATGCTGTAAGTGGAAGGCAACCCAAGAGACAGACAGACAGACACACACACACACACACACACACACACACACACACACACACACACACACACACACAGAAATTAAAAAGTCAGAAAGCATTGTTCTTAAGGGGTCTGGTGACAAACTAACCCCACAGCTCGGGGGCATGTGTGGGTGTGGGGAGATATCAGTCAGGGCCAGCTGTGAATTTGTAGCTGGTGAGGAACCAGGAAGGAAACAAAGATCACATTCTCTCTCCATCCTTGTGGTGGTGATGTGATAGCAGAAACCCTGGGCCACAGTTTCACAGAGACCCTGGGTGTGGAGAGGATTCCCACAGCCATCCTGCCCATAACAGGGGAGTTTAGATTCTGTTCATTCAATTTATGGGCTTTCCTGCCTTGCTGTATCAATAGATCACTGCCTCTGCCTGTGAAGAGCACCCTCCTGCATCGAAGGAGGACCCTATTGTCCATTCTTCTTGGGGCATGGCCTACAGAGCTTGGCTCCATTGCCCCTCATGAGGCCAGAGATGGGAGCGCATCATTTCTGACATGCTAGTGAGTCCCTGATGTTATTAATGGCCATGAGGTGCCAGCTTGGGGCACCACAGACAGAGCATGCTGTGCGGTTAATAACTTAGGGCGTGGCAGTAACCATGGCCCTTGTAAATGTCAGGGTGAGAAGTGAGCAGTTCTTGTGAGACAAGAACAGACCTGCAGCACGTACCTGCTGCTGTGAGTGCTATTTCACTGGGACACTCCACGACAGCCATATGTTTTGGGAGCTCTTCCCCACCCATTAGGCCAAAACTCAGTAGCAGCCCTACTCCATCTGGAGAGGGGAAGGGAATCCAATTTCTGGTCATTCAGATTCAAAGTTTCTGCCGGCACCCCTTGGCCCTGAGCCGCAAGCTCCTTGCTGTGCCAGGCTGGGGTCTCTGTTGAGGAGAGTTTCCCACGCCCAACAAATGGCCCCCAGTCAGGTGGTTTTGCACGATATCAAAAGGAAGCATAGGATGTGGCCACACACCCCTTTTCACTTGTCAGCTGAACCAAAATTTGCACTCAGGTCCTCAGACTAGTGAACTAGAACAATGCACCGAGGAAGTCCTGTCACTGCTCATTCACGCTCAGTCCTGAAGATAACAGCTTTTTCATACCGCAGAATAAAGCTTAGACTAGACCGAACAAAGAAAACAGGACCCTGGTGCATACTACTCTTAAAAGTAAATCCTGTACTTTGCAGTTTGCTTCCCTATGGAAACCAGCCCACACCAGCCACAAACCATGTTCCTTCTTCTCCCCTCCTGCCATCCCACCCCGAAACCGGAACGACATTCTGCTGTGCCGCTCCAGTATCGTCCCACAGGTGAGGGCCCGAGGGGCCACTGTGGGGCAGGGTTTCAATGCTTTCCCACAGCACGTGTTGAATTCCACCATGTTGAGTCTGGGGCAAACCCTTTTGCAAAGACCTGAGAACCAGAAAGAGCTGGCATCTCCCATGAGCTCTGGCATGGTGAAACCAACATGGGGAATCCCTGGGGGGGCTAAGGCTTTGTCGCCACCCACCTAGCCACTCCCATAGCCCTCATTGCAGGAGACACAGCCAACAGGAGACTCAGAACAGTACCCTGGAGGCCACACTGTGGGTGGAAAGCTACCTCTGCCCCGTCACCCCGAGCACAGAGCCTGAGTGAGCCAAACAACCAATCAGGTGTTACCTGGCCAAAACTTCCATATTAGCCAAACGACACATTGTGTGCCTGGCGCTGATGTTAATGAAATGGGAAGATTAAATTCAGAGGCATAGCCCTGGGGTAAATGAGAGCACAGTCAGGCCCAGCATTTGAACAACTCTTAGCGTTGTAAACGCACAGTGGACATGTGACATGCCTTTGCCTGGTGCAAACTATGAGCTGTGTAATAGCAGACTTCAGAAATCATTGCGTCCCGTGTTTAACAAGCAGTGTAAAGCCCCACAAATGCCCTGGACAGTGAGAGCCCTTGTACAATACAAGGACTGCTGGATTTTTAAAACAGAATTGAAATCAAACCTCAATCTGACCTCAAATGGAATAAAGAGTCTCCCCTTTCTCCACTAAAAAGAATTACAGCAAAGTTCATTGCAACACTTTCCTCACCAAAATAGATCAGTCTCTAGTTAGGAATACTTTAGATTTGGGGGGAGGGGGGTTAATGCCATGGGAGAATTTGCTCTCAGTCCCTACACTGGCTTCCACAGATCTCTCCTTAACATTACTTCTGCCATAAATCAGTAACTACAAGATAAAAAGATCAGACCAAAAACTAAGGATTCAGTAAAAGTAATCTCAAGTAGCTGGTCCATTATTCCTTTTCACAAATCTAGTCTAAGGGTAGGGAAAAAACCCTCCAAAGTCAAGTTCCCAGGCTGCTGTTGTCATTTACTCTGCTTCTGAGGGCTAAAGAGTTACTTCACTAAAGGCCAAATCCTACTGAAGTCAAAAGGAATTCTCCTCCTAATGTCAACAAGTTTTGGATCAGGCCCTTAGCACTGGAAATCATTGCCCAAAACCTCTGTTGACACAGTTACAGCTGAGTAGAGCCTTGTCCTTTTCCAAAACAAGAGTATATTCTTAAATCCTTGTACAGCATTTCATTCAGAGTTAAGATACACACCATCCTCACCCATAACCTTAACTGTGATTTCCCACTCTGCTACTATCAGATGACACAGCCCTCTTTCTCTCCAGGTGGGATGCAATATTGCAGGGACACTGGGAGAAATTGTTGGGCCATGCCCTCGATTAGGCAAAAGAACAATGTTGGTCAGGCTTAATCAGCATCAGCTGGTTACGACTGGCCTCAAACCCATCACCTGCTCTGCACACATCACCCCAGCATGGCTAGATGTCACCACCCTTGGTCCTTGTCTTGAGGAGTCACTCTGGAACCTCATCGGTGTGACACGACTCCCCATATCCACCTTGGGATATTATTATAATGGAATAATTATGATGCATTTTGTACAAAATGGGTCATATAAGATGTCATCTGAAAAGTTGTGATTTGCTGAATATGATTATCCTATTTGTAAGAATGTATCATTTTTGTATCTGATGTTACGAATATTGACTATGTATCTGTATTTCAAATAGCTGACTTTGGAAAATACCCACAGCTAGCCTTTTAGATATGACAAAGAAGAAGCTACATAGCACTGATGTGTCATCAGCAAAGACAATGGACAGATTAGCCTTCCTGAGAACTTTCCAGCCAGCAAGTAAGTAATGGCTGCTATGACTCAGCAGAGCATGCAGGGCACATGACCAAATCACATGACACTGAACTCCATTTTGATGCCTGTATTTTTCCACAAGCCAGGCTGGGAACTGAGTCTGGAACAAGGGGTTTCTTCCCATCAGAGCGTAAAGCTATCCAAGGTGGGTGTGACAGCATGGAGTGGCCTCACTCATCATGCAAGGACACTCCTGGAAACACCTGAGGGACAGAGATGGACTGCCACTTCATAGCCAAACTATCGGGCATGTTAGGGTTACTAGGCCGGTCGTCTATTTGCTTTCTCTGTTTGCTGTCCCTTAGAATCACGTCCAATCTCTCTTGCAGTCAGTCAACGTGGTTTTGCTTTATCTAGCCCAGGGCGCCTTCGAGTGCCGTGTCTGGGGAAATCTCAGCGTGGTTAACACAGCCTTGTTGCATCTCCTTCCCGCGTCCAGGGAAGGCGAACTACAGCGCTGGGTTTATACTGCACAGACCCCCATGCAGAGCAAGATGGTCTAATCCTGACTCTACAGCCCCACAAAGGGGTGCAAGGCAGGGAGCTGGGGCACTGGCTGCATGTCCCTGAGTCGCTGAGGGAAAGCACTAAGGTAACTGAGGTGGCGTGTGGCGCCACCTGCTGTTGTGTGGGGGTGATAACAGGGCCTGGTGGGTAGCAGGGTGCAGTGGTTCCCACAGCTCACAGTCTGCACCCCGGGAGACAGCCTTTCACAACAGACACTTACCTTGGGCTGCACAGCACTCCTGTGTGTCTGCTACAGACTGTTTCCAATCCCCACAGCAAACCTAGATCCTCCTCTGCCTCTTCTTCCCAACCCACATGACTCAGTGCAGAACCAAGGGGTCTGGGATCCTTTGGGTGCAGATGTGCCTCTTCCCTCAGAAGGCAAACTGGAAATTCAGTGTCACCTGCCCCCTTTCCCAGTTTGCTTCCATCTACATTGTTAGCTGTCTAACTGCAGACTCCTGTCATCTCAGAACCAGCCTGCCTGGACTGCGTGACAGCAATTGCTTGTGTGTGGAACCAGATCCTTCCACAAGGCAATGTCTAGGTTATGGCTGCTTTTCAGCAAAGCACTTACACATGCCCGTAGCTTTCTGCAGACACTTGCATGCTTGGCTGACCTGGGACCCGTGAATCACTCTCTGGGGCAATCACATAGCAAGTACTTTCAGCAGGCTCTGCATGATCAGGGACAATCATCTGTGTTCAGCTGAGTGCTGGCTCTGAGCTGTAACCCACAATGGGAAATGGGAAAAGGTGCAGTGTTTTGGAAGTGACCCACAGCAAAACATTAGTGGGTCTCTTTCCAGTGGAGATCGGACGTGTCACTCAACAGGCAGCATTAGAGTGGAAACAAAGCCTTCAAACTATTCCACCATAACTACAGAAATGGATCTGGCTGGTCCGCTCTTGACCGTAGAGCAGAAAATGAAAACGCAAGCATTGTCCTGTATCTGCTGCTGTGTGGGAAGCCTGTTCATCTCCTGAAGTCAAGGAGAGGCTTGGAGTTCATTTCCAAGGGCACTGAGAAGGCCCTCATGCTGCTGAGTCTCTAAGAGATGCAGGGAAAGATAGATGCAGGTGAGTGTCAAATCCCCAACCATCCCACAAGGGGGGTGGAGAAGAATGGCAGAGTGGGCTCAGGACTCCCAGCACAGGTGAGGCAACTGCCATATCTGCCCTTCTTTCAGGGCTTTAGATTCCAGATTTCACTCTTGGGCTGTACCGGTGTATTGGAAGGGACTCCTGGGGATATACCGATGTACAGCAAGAACAGCGACCCTACTCCCCTGGGTAGGCAGAGACACAGAGCTCTATTAGCCCTGGTGACATTGCAAACAGTTCACACCATCTGGAAGAACAGATCCCATCTGAGGATGACTGACTATCTGAATTCTGAACAGCGGTGGCATTCCTGCTGCTCTTTCCTGTCCTTGTGTTCTCTGATTTTCTCCTTCCTCCCATTCCAAATGGCGAAAAGCAGAGTGAAAAGCCAACTAGACACTCCTGTGTCCAGTCTCACAACACAAGAGAAAGGGGGAGCTCAATTCAAGTGACAATCTTGTTGGAAGAAGGCAATATTTCTCAGCAGGAAGTATCCATCCTATGGACTTCTGTTAAAGGAACTCATCAGAACCATTTTCAAGACCTTATCTGGGCATGTCAGCAAGAACAATGAGATGTAGAGCTGCTTTAGTGCAACCACAATCTTTTTGGCATGAGGCAGGAATCCGTGGGTGAAGTTTTACAGCCTGCATTTTATGCAGAAGGTCAGAGGAGGTGATCAGAAACTCTGCGGAATCTAAACTCTATCAGAATTTGAAATTGATGATCTACGAACATGAGCATCAACACCGGTCACGTGGGTCAGCGTGACCGTTACAAGCTGACCATCCACTGGGCCTGGGAAGGAATATTTCTCCCTATGAGACCTGCTGACATAAATTTGCCATTCTCCAAAGCTTGAGCTTCGTGTCTGCCAGGGGCAGATTACCAGATGAGGTCAACCAGTGGTTACCAGTGGGATGGGGAGTCCTTTATTCTAGTGTTCTACCTCCTTGGGTTGATCTCAGTCAGTATAGCTGCAGCCTAGGCACAAGAGATGAAGGCTGGGATTTTCAAAAGGAACAGGGTACCTAACTCCCTTAGGCTCTTTTGGAACTACCAAAGTGGCTGCCTCCTTCAAGGCCTAGGAGGCTGCAATGACACTGCTCTGAAACTGATGGGTTAGTGTGTAACAATCAACCACTGACAAGGAGAGGGTGTTAATATCCTTGTTACAGTCTTTACACCCTTTGTTCACTCTTTTCACAAGACTATGAAACATTTAATACAAATTATGCCACGTATCTTTTGAAAACTCATAATTTGCTGATCATTATTGTTCTGATAAAATTTGTGTGGCAATATCATATGAAAAGTTATGAAATTCTACTGCCCGACATTGCTGAGACACGTTCCAAGTTTAGAGAAGCAGCCACAAACCAGTTCCTCAAGGACCAAATCCAAACTGACACCTCAACCAGGTGTCACAAAATTAAATGGACAATCATCGGGTTAAGTGGCCATTCTCTGGCAGGAAAAGGGGTACGAGCAAGAAGTCTACATTGTGACAAAGAAACAGTTGGAGATTCCTGTGTCTGGGCAGGGGCACAGGGTCTGGTCTTGGCCTAAGGGATCTGGAATGTGAGAAGGGCTCTGAGCTAAGCCTGGGGCAAAGAGTTCAGTTCTATGAGGGGGCTCAGGGTACAGGTTGTGTAAGGGAGTTTGGGCAGCAGCTTGTGGTGCAGGAGGGGGTTCATGACTGGGGAAGGGGCTTGCAGCTGGCTCCAGCTGGGCACTGCTTACCTGGGTGGGGGTGCAGTGGGGCTAAGGCAGGCTCTGCCCTGCCCTGGCCCTGCACCACTCCCAAAAGCAGCCAGCAAACTCCCTCCATCCCAAGCCCTGCTGTGCCTCCCTCCACTCTGTGGAGACAGAATCCAGGGAGGGAGGGAGCACCCTGACATCAGCACCCCCCCTTCCTTCCCTGTCCTGCACAGCAAGCAGGAGGCTGGGGGGAGCAAGGAAGAGGCAGCTCCAAGGCAAAGGGCAGGCGGTGTGCAGTGAGGGGAAAGGCAGATGAAGTGCTGCACTTGGTAGCGCCTTGGTCAAACCTGTCAAGATCCCCTGTCAGAGGCTCCAAGATCGACCAGCAGATCCCGATCGACTGGCTGGTGACCCCTGACTTACCACCCGTTGCTTTGTACTCAGTACACTTATTTGTATTGGTTTATCTGCCCAGTGTCCATCATTTATTCATAGAAAATATCTCAAGTGGAATTTCCAAAACACTTCAGTCCAAGCACACTGGGGTAGTTAAAACAATAACATCAGTGTATTGAGCACAGACGGACAGAGGTTAAGAGGCTGCCAAGGCCCCTTCTCCACAATTTGCTGAGTTTTTAAATATTTTCATCTTCCCACTTTTTCCTCTAAATCTCAATGGAAATATCTGTGGAAGCCCCAATCCATTCCAATACCCTCCCTCTGGCCCCTCTGGGAGCAAGAAGGAACTGGAGGGGCAGGTAGTGGGTCAGCATGACTCCGGGGGGCAATGAATCGACTGCTAGAGGAAAGAGTCGGTCGATGAATGTATAGCTCCCCCTGGCTGCCAGCGGGCGTAGCTCCACTGAAGCCCATTACATTCAACTATTCCATAGTAATAAGAGTGCTCCTGTAGCCCTGCAGCCTCCTCTGTTAATGTGCAGCTCCAAACCCATTCCCTAGCAATGTCCAGAGAACACAGGTCCAGCGCCTCAGCCGGGGAACTGGTGTCAATCTGCAAGGGAGCCAGGCTACTCTGCACCAGCTGAGGAGCTGGTCAGTTTTGCCTAAGAACATAAGGAATCTATCAGTGGCCAGAGAATACCAAGCTGGAGTAAAATCCTGCCTCACTGGAGCCAATGGCAAATCTCACAGCAGTCTCAGTACAGCCAAGGTTTCACCTGTTATGCCCATTCCCTCTGCACGTAACTTGTACGTTGGTCCCAAGCTCAGCTACGTTGCTGCCATGTCTCTCCTCTTTGTTTTTCATACAGTATCTTAAAGGGCCCTCTCCACCCACGCACTACAGACCAGCCTCTCATGCAGCCTGGGCCTGCTCCCGGGCCCAAGTTGGGAGAGAGAACAAGAGGCGGAAGGATGGTCTTTGCCAAATGTCACACAGTTACAACAGCAGCAAAACTGAACAAAAAGCCAGCCAGAGGAGCAGAGGCTAACGAGAGCATGGTCCATACAAACAGGGAAGCCCAAGGGACAGAAACGGAATGAAAGAGCAGCCCAGAGATGGGGAAGAGAAAGGGAAGCCAGTGGATGGAGTGTCTGGAAATCAAAGTGCTGTCTCCGAGGGGGAGGAAGAGTGCCAAGGAGGGAAGAGGAAGCGAATTAAAAAACCCAAGGGAAACCAATAATACCTAGGCATATCCGAATCAAGAAACTGCCTGCAAAGATACAAAACAATCACATGGTTAGTGCGGGTTGGATGGATGGCAGCAGCAGCAGCGGCTTTGTAAGTACGTGATTCAGAAGCCGAAGGCCTCCACGCAGCCCTGCTTCAAGGAGGGCGGCAGCGTTGCAGCCAAAGGACCTGACACCTTGCAGGCACGCGTGGACGTGAGAGCAGCTGGGGAGCGAGGGCTGCGGCCTTGAGAGTGGCATGGGGGAGAGACCAGATCCCCCTCCTGACGGGGTGACAGAGTGTGAGTGGGAAGCACCCTTCGCTGGGCTGGCTACCATGAGGAGCTTAAATGACAACCCTGGTGGCAGAGGCTATTGGCAGGTGGAAATCCAGGTCCTGCCTGCGTCTGTGCGGAAAGTCGGGGCTGCTGGCTTCCTGAGGGCCTACCTACCACCTGCACAGCGAGGCCTTTCTTGGCTCCCATCAGGAACCACTTCCATGGAAAAGTCAGTACTGGGGGGGGGAACAGCCCGGGGGATGATCCCAGGCCTGCCTGCTGCAGTGAAGACCGAAGGACATACAAGAGCAAAGCAGGCAGCACAAGCAGTCCAGAACGAGGGTTCTCCTCCTGGTGTCCCTGCATCCAGGGTTTCTCCATTGCTGGGATCAAGCCAAGCAAAAAGCCCATGCAGGGATGAAGCAAGGAATGGGTGAAGATGTTTCCTGCCACTGTCCTGTGAACCAGTTACCCCCCCATCCCCGTACCACCCTGTCTGCCCAAGCTGCTCCCAGCTGCGGAGAGGCGTCCCTCCCCAGAGAGCAGCGCATTCTCACACGTCCAGCTGAGATCCTGGGAGGGAAAACTAGATCCACAGCTGATGCCCTGGGTCCCCTTTGCTTAGGACCAGTCTTTCCTTGTGCCAAGCAGCCCTGCAATCACCTCTCCGTGCTCCAGAGCACTCCACCCCAGGGCTGAAATCCCTGCCCAGGACCTCTGCTAGCCGCAGGGCTCACGCATGGAGGAAGAAGAGGGAGGAAGGCCCAAGGTGCCACAGCATGGCTCTCGTGTAGGGACAGGGCAAAAGACTGTTACGCTGTTTCTCAATGACCGGTCTGTGCATCAGCATTGGCCTGGACACAGCTTAGGAAGGAAGCAAGCCGGTCCCGGGGACCCAAGGGTTGAGAAATGCTGCATCTATTACACTGCTCCTATCAGTTTCTGTTTTGCTCAGATGAGGCAGGAACAAAGGATCTGAGTTATCCAGAGCGGTGCTGAGTCCTTTGCTCCCTCTGAACACCCTGCCTGGCGGCTGACAGCACGCACTGCAGTCTGCCTACTGCCTTGATCCAAGCCCTTCCTCCGGTCACTCCCAGCTCAGTGACTCTGCTCGCAACCACTGGTCCATGACTCAAGCATATTCCCCCAGGTGTAGCACGTGCCATAGCAGGGTGGCCCTGGCAGGAGGAAGGGAGAGATCTCCAAGGATCCAGGGACCAGCTCTGTTTCCTTCCTGCCATGCTCTGAGGACAGGCAGCACAATGCTTCACAACGGCCACACACCAGTCCACAGGTCCCTGTCTCGCCAGGGTTGATCTCTCATCTCCTCGAGGTGAATGACAAGCAAGTGCTGTCATTAGTGACCACTGCCGCTTCCTGCTGTATGTGCTTCCAGTCTTGGCCCCACACACACTGTACAGCCACTTCCACCCAGAACCTGTCCTCCAGGGACCCATGAGAGCTCTCCGGGCTAGCCATCTCGACGGGTGATGCCAGCAGCTGTCAATCCGCAGCAACACTGACCTACGCACTGGTCATTGCTAGGGTCCCTGCCTGGTGTTTGCTGCCACCGCCTTACGACTTAGCCCAAAGCGTCAGCACTCGCAGAGCACCGGTAGGCACACCGCTGTA
Source organism: Pelodiscus sinensis (assembly GCF_052426305.1). Lineage (NCBI taxonomy): Eukaryota > Metazoa > Chordata > Testudines > Trionychidae > Pelodiscus > Pelodiscus sinensis. The sequence continues at coordinate 56,971,183 of NC_143061.1, read as the reverse complement.
CTAGCTTTCAGAGAGGTTACATTTCCAGCAAGGGGGCCACCCTGCAGCTCGTCGGATATGAACACGCAGCGTCTCGCACACGTGTCGACTCAAGAGCTGGAGCGACAGGCACCAGCTTTCCAATGTGCTGGGAGTGCTTACTGTTCAACCCCCTGCTCTGCCCCTTCCTGCCCTCCCACACCCCCGAGCACCCTGCGAAACGCTGACTGAGGCAGGTGGGACGAGGGGCAGGCTGATGCACCCCGGTATTGAAGTGTTTCCATCATACACGGGGTTTGCAGCTTGGTTCAATGGGTCTCAGCCCCGCCAGCACCGGACACATTGTTCCAGCACCCTACAGCTGACTGGTGGGGCTGCTGTGAACAGGAAGTGCTGGGGGCCGGGGGAAGCTGGTTGGGGGTTGCTCAGGTATCACTGTGGCTTTTTAGCAATTCTGGCTCCTTCTCAGGCTCACGGGAAGTGCAGACGACAGTGCCCAGCAGTCCAAGCAGGGCTGTGGGCCTCACGCCTGGATTAATGCTGCTGCAACACAGGGTGGGGATCAAAGAGCCCTTGGAAACTGTCACTGGGAGGCTAGGCCCCTTTGGTCCATACCCAGGGCAGCCCAGTGGCGCAAGGATGTCCTGTCTCGGTGGGGGTGGGGTGGGGAAGCCCACCTCGAATCTCTAGCATCCAGGCATCCTCCACTGGTCCTGCCTTGTGGGCAGCAAGGTTGCCATCCCGCTAATGCCTCTGAAATGCAGACGCAGCACAACCACTGCCCCCGCGCTCCGGCCGTGGTGGCAGGAGGGAGAAATGCCCTCACAGCCTAACTGGACCTGACATTGCTGAGAGGCCAGGCCAGGGCAGACCCACCGATCGTCCTGGGAGGGGTGGACGTATCCAGACGACAGGATGTTCAGAGACAAGATGTTGGGGTCGATGAGAGACTCGTCCCCTTCTGGGGTGTTTCGGATCCGACCTGCAACACACATCAACCCAAAGCATTTGGAGGCGGGGCAGGAGCACAGGGCCCTGCCCAGCCCAGCGTGGCAGGGATGGTCAGTGCCCAGCAGCATGGCATGGGAAGTGTGACAGTTAGACGAGGGGAAGACACTCAGTGTGAGCCACAGACCCTCTCCAGTCCCGTGCCCACTGCTCCTGCCAGCACCCGCACACGGACGGGGAGACAAGGAGGAGCTGGGGGTGCCTGCTAGCCGCCCTCACCAGGTCTGGCTCGCACTCTTGCACAAGGCTGGCCAGCCTGAAGATGCCGGGGCCTCCACAGGCCACAGAGAGGCAGAGGCTCTGTCCAGGAGCCCTGCTGTATCAGTAAGGGCTGGGCAGCCCGGATTCAGTGAGGGGGCTTCTGGCTGGGTGCTGTGCTGCTGAGCCTTAGCAAGGGAGGGCTGGCTGGCCTCCAGAAATCAGCTGCATGATTCCCACTGCTGGGGGGACAGACCGGGAGGGGCGAGAAGACGGGAAAGGGGTGAAGGGCTGCTCAGCCCATGCCAACCAGCAGCACTGCTTACCCACAACCAGCTCTCGCACTTCTTTCCAGCGGACGTGGCTGCCGTTTTCATGCACTAAGGTCACGGTGATCCTCCTCTGGATGCCCTACAACCCGGCCCAGGCAGAAAGGGGCAGCAGTTAAAGCCAACAGCCTGACACCCCGCTGCTCCGCGGATGAGAGATGGGCGGGGTCAAGGGCTGTACCTGGTGGAGCAGGAAGGTTCCAAGGCATGGCATTCCTCCACGGTGATCGACCACAGCAGGGATGTAACTGAAAGGAGGGAGTCCCGTGAGGTGCTGCTCCCCTCCCGGCGCTGGGGGACCTCCCCCGGGCGCTCTGGCACACGCACCTCCCCAGAATCCAGGGGCATCTCACACATGCATCCCCTCCAGGGCCCAGAGGTATCGTGCACCCCCTGCGCCCACCCCCCGGGCCCGGAGATCTAACACATGCAACCTCAGAGCCCAGGGGGTCTCCCACACACATCACCTCCACAGGCCCGTCACAGGACCTCAGAGCTCTCTCACACACAACTGGTGTGGGCAGCCCTGCCACCAGCAGGCTCCTGCTGACTGGAAGAGATTCGAGCTCAGCCCATCAGCTGGCAAAAGGGCATGCCAGAGCCAGCACAGCCCGGCACACTGAGACCAGACAGGCGGGCCGGGCCCAGATCGCACTGGGGCATGTGGAAGAGCAAACAGACCTTCTTCCAGAAGCAGCAGCAGGCGACTGAATGTCTCCGCTCATCAGGGGAGCCCTGGGAGCCATCCAGACTCAGAGCTGCAGGAATCTTTTATTGGCTGAATTCTGCCCTTTGGCGCGGGCTGTGATCGGCCCGCCACAGGGCTGCGATCGGCCCGCCACAGGGCTGCGATCGGCCCGCCACAGGGCTGCGATCGGCCCGCCACAGGGCTGCGATCGGCCCGCCACAGGGCTGCGATCGGCCCGCCACAGGGCTGCGATCGGCCCGCCACAGGGCTGCGATCGGCCCGCCACAGGGCTGCGATCGGCCCGCCACAGGGCTGTGATCGGCCCGCCACAGGGCTGCGATTGCGACGCCCACGCGCCCGGCCAGTACTGCGCGCCCACATTTCGGCACAGATGCGGCTGTTCTCCCGCGCGGGCGCCGGGGGCCTGCAGTGTGCTCGGGGCAGCCGCACAAGCAGCCCCCTTTGCAAACGACCAAGCCAGCACCCAAAGAGGCGCCGTGCGGGCAGGGCAGATGTGGCGCCGCACCAAACAGCTGGGTCATTCCAGTGGGACCCCCAGGCTGGAGGGGAGTCTGGCCGAGCACCCGCCGTGGCAGGCTGGTTTGATCCTGCCTGGAGTGCACAGGGAGCCCAGGGTCCCTCTGCAGGCCCCGGGTCCCTTAGCTGCACACAGGCTCATTAACAAGTGTGCCTGGGCTTGCCCTACAGCTGCCAAGCCGCTCCAAGTCTGCTGCTGACGGTGCAGGGTCTCCGAGGCTTGCCTTGGGCCTGGCCCTGGGACTTTCATCTGCAGGAGGGGCTGGCCGAGGGGCTTGGCGGAAGGTCATTCTAATCAGTGGCCTACTTCCTTTTCTCACTGTGGACCACACTGTCCTGTGGGGGGAAGCTTGTGCCACTTGCAAGGGGGCCCTGGGGCTTAGCACTGACTCCTACAGTGCAGGACCGGGCAGTATCTGGAGCGTCCCTGAGAGGTGAGCTGCCTGGGTAGGATTCCCCTGCAGCTGCCCCGGACGGGGTCCCCCCAGCGGGGCTGGTACTTACTCGCCATTGGCCTCCAGCTCACAGATCTCAAAGAAGACCATCAGATCGTACTTGCAGTGGCAGGGCCCAGCGCTGGGGCGCGCCAGGGTGCTGAGCTTCGTGGCTGGCACTGCGGCAGACAGGAAACAAGGCTCACCATCCGTCAAGGAGAAGGTGTTGAAGGGGGAGCTGGACTCCCGGCACCACACAGGAGGAGTGTCAGGCAGAGCCAGGCCCGCTGGCCATGACTGTCAAGGAGAGCAGCTAGCGTGCTCTGAGCACAGCTGGACATGACCTCTGACCCCCAACATGCCAAGAGCGGGGGAGAACATGCACTAACACATGCACTCAGTCATAGTTTGTAAACCCTTCCTCCCACTGCAGCGCATACTCCTGCCCACAGCCCCTCTGCAGGGAGAAAGGATCAGGCCTGCACAGGGTACAGGAGAGACAAAACGCACACAGAAGCAGCGACTTCTGCTTTTGCCAGTCTCTGGCTGAGCATCACCCTTTGAAAGGCCAGGCCCCTCTCCCAGCCAGAGGGCAGACCCCAGATCACAGAATGAGGAGGCAGGACACACAGAGGCAACAGCAAACCAAGACACTAGGCTGCAAGGAAAACCACTGGGACTCGGGTGTCCAATGCTGAAATGCAGGTAGCTCTGAGAGGTGTGTGCTGCTTTAGGAGCTCCGTGGGTGCTCCCCAGGCGCTGCATGGACACATCTCCCCAGGGAGGCCTGGCTAGAGACCCGAGTAGCAGTGGGATCTGCCACAGCAGTGTCCAGGAACCAACCAGGTTTCTGAGCCTTTCTCACAGCACAGTTCATTGCAGGCAGGAGGGGCACAGGGCTGGACTCCTCCCTCTCTGGCAGCAGGAACGAGGCGGCTGCCGTAGCAGCAGAGAGAGCACGCCCAGGGAGCACATCCAGAAGTGAGCTGGCTAGCACATCGGGCACCAAACACCTGATCAGCTGGCGGGATTTCTCATGCTCTTCAGGGAAGGGAAACAAACAGACATCCCAACAAAGCAAAGCGGTTGAGCGGGGGCAGGGGGTGCTGCACACTTCAGCTTGTTAACCCTCTCGGAGCTGCTGCTCTCCACAGATGGCCCCCTCCACTCGCGGGGTGCCAGGACAGAGCTGCAGCACTCCCCTGCCCTAGAGGGGCAGGAAGGAGAGCCCCCCCGGGATGGATAATCTGCAGTCCGGCTGCGCGTGCCAGCCCTTTCCTCTAGCTGGTGGACTGTCAGCTCGGAGGTTACAGTGCGAGGGGGCCACCGGGATGACACCAGCTAGGAAAAGGGTGGGGGCACCCTGGCAGGGAGGGCAAGGGCTGAGGCAGGTTGCTGGGGGGAGAGAGGTGCAGATAAGCTCGCGTCCAAGCTGATCAAATCCCAAGGAGCACACTGCAGTGCTGGGAACGATCCTGCTGCACCTTTCTTGAGGTTTTCAGAGGTCCCGCTCTCCCCACCAAGGCACCACAGGGCAATAGCCCCGATCGCCTGTGCTAGCCATCCCTCGGTGTGCGGCAACAGGCCACTCCAGACAGCATCCTGCCTGGCACGAAGCCATCGCCCCGGTGCCACCTTCTGCGGCAAATGCCAATGGAGCGGGGCTAGTAGCATCAGGTTTCCTGCGCCAGGAAGGGAGCATCTTCTCCTCACCCCAGAAGGGCTCCCGCCGGAATAGCTGCCCTCACCTGCCACGCTCAGGAGTCCCCCCAGGAACGGTGTCTCTGCTCTCTGGGAATGTCAAGGGCCTGGAAAGGTCGCCTTCCCCCGCCAGGGGAGGGGGACTTGCTTTAGAGACGCCAATTTCAGGTCATTATGCAATGTCACGCAGAACCCCTGCCTGCTCAGACCCTCTCCCATCGCCGCATGGACCCTTGCTGGCACATGACCACGGAAGGACCAATTCTCCAAAGCCCCACTTGCTTCCAAGCTGTGGCTTCTGAAGCCTAATATGCCTTAGAAGGGGAAAGCAAAGGCCTACCTGGTTTGGACAGTGGCATGACGCGGGGGAAGTGACGCCGGGACGGTCTCAGAGGGCTGTGGAGAGAAGAGACTCGGATGAAAGGGAACATGCAAAATACACGACTGGCCCAGAGAAGGAGCTCCCCTCCTCCCAGTCTCCCAGCACAAGAACCAGGAGACACTCCGTGAAGCTGGAAGGCAGAACACTCAACACCAGCCAAAGCATTAGACTGTGGAACCCACTGCCACAGGATCTCAGGCCCAGAGCTTGGTAAGATTCACCTTTATTTTCATACACCTTATGGAATGGAAAACTCTGGCTTCAAGATGCTGCAGAATTCAGCACTGCCAAGCTGCAAATACCCGAGAGCCTTTGCATAGAACGTAGAGACCTGATCCACAGGCCACGGGAAGGAAGGGGCTAACGCCTATTGATTTGGATGGGCTTTGGGTCAGATGCTCGGTCCAGGCTACGAGGCTTCGGTCTGAGCCAAGCAGGTGGGGAAGCCCTCCCGTAACCCACACTCACCTGAGCACATCCTTGCAGAGAGGAGGGAAGGGGTGCTGCTGATAATGCCCAAACACCTCAAACACGATCGGCTGGCTCTTGATGTACTCAATGAACGACTTGGTCACCTCCACCGCAATCTGAGAGAGGGGAACAGGGGCCACAATGCTTTCAAATGGCAACCATCCGCAGTCCGTTTGCCTAGGCCCCGATCCAGCAAGGGGTTATGCATGCGCTTACGGTTAGACACCTGACGGATCAGAGCCGTCCTAGCAGGGCGGAGATCGATCAGGCCAGCAGCCAGACACCAGTAAACAGTATTTCTCCAAGAAACACGCTCAGCTCACCCCTCCGATGGGCTTTTGCTTATGTCACACTTACACCATGATGGCAGAATGCTGCTGGGTTAACGTCCCCAAGGCAAAGGCAGTCCTCTGAGCTCTGCCAGAGGAGGCGGGGTAAAATCCCTTCACAGGACAGGCTGGTGAGACTGGTCTAGAGGCGCCTCACAGAGGCACTCAGCAGCAGAAAAATCTGGAACCATATTGCCAGGGCTTACTGCAGAGAGGCCGGGAGCAGCCCTCAGCGAAGGGTGCAAAGCGCTAGAGCTTTTCTCTGCCAGCCCTTGAAGGAGAGGTGAAGCAGAAAAGCTCAGCCATGGGAGCCCTCACATCCCTCACCGGCAGGACAATGGGACAGAGTTTGTGCTCATGAGAGGACTGAGGGAAGAGAACAATGTGCTGGCTCACAGTGAGCTCAGTGACCCACCTGAGGGCCTGTGCCACGGGCACAGCACGCTAGACACAAAGGTCTGGAACGTTTGGGGCTCCTTGCCCTAACAGGGGTGTTGGCTGGTTTTCAGTGTAGCGCTCTCTGGTTTCTCTGCCATTCTCCTCTCACCCAGACACCCCTGGTCTAGAAGAGACTGAACTGCCCACAAACGCCTCCCCTGCGCGCTCAGCAAGGAGGGGCGATGGAGTGCTGGCTGCCACATCTGCTCACTGAGGGCAGCAGGCGTCCCTGGAGCCTATCGACCTACGACTGCTGGGATTTCTGGCATCGGGGGCCAGCGCTGGGCCAGCGGGTAGCTGGCTACTCTTCTGGGCAGATACGCAACTGCGAGGACCAGGAAGTAAAAGGGGAGCCTGGAGGAGAGAGACTGTGCGCTCCTCCCACTGTGCCCCTGGGCTGGTCCTGCCCTGTGGTGCGCCAGACACAGACTGAGCGATGGAGAACCGTGAGCACAGGCGAGGCCCTGGGTGGCTGAGGAAGTGCCTGTTACAGAGGGGGAGGCCTGAGACCGTCAGAAGGACACACGCACGGTTCCTTCCCCTGCCAGAACACAGTCGATGCCTTTGTAGCTAGCCGCTGTTCGGGTGTGCCCTACGTGACAACCGAGCCGCTCCACTGGGAGGCACGCCCTCGGTGAGCTCTGACCAGCCGACAGCCAGGTGCACCGTAAGGAGAAGGAAATTCTAGACCTCCAGAATAGCGCAGCAGCCCACTGCAGAGTGTGACTGCACCGCCCGTGGGCAGCGGGCAGTCCTGCGAGGTGGGTGATGGTGGCTGCCCCACTGGCAGTAGCAGGGATCCCCGAACCTGCGGGGGGCAGGGAGGGATGTTCAGGGTGGTGCAGTGGGGCTTGGACAGCCCCCTCGACGGAGGGGAGTGACATCGAGTCTCACTCCGCCCCCAGCTGCAGCTCAGTGCCCGGCCCTGGCCTGGGCCCCAGTTCTAGTTGCGGCTCCACACCTGGCCCTGGTCCCTGCTGGGGCACAGGTGCACTCCTTTGGGTAAGGGGGGAGAAGAGGGAAAGCTTGCGGGCCACTGTCAGAAATCCCTACGCTCGGGGCAGAGCCAGGCCACCCCAGGGCAGAGGAGCCAGCCTGGGAAGTGAGACTCACGTTCTGCACATGATAGAATCCCAGAGGCGGCCCTCGGCCCGTGTTCTTCAAGGGCTCCGTGGAAAAGGCCTCGTCGTGGCGATGGATAAAGCTGTGGAGGCAGGAGGGCAGTTACAGCGGCTGCGTGGTCAGCAGGGAATGAGAACGGCGGAGGGAGACGGAAGCCAGCGCCCACAACCCCGGGTCTGAATGAAGAGGACTCATTTCCCCTCCCCTCCCCCGGAGGCTGCGCACTGATAGGCTGCTACAGAAAGCCATTCTCCAGGGCCCGAATCCATGGAACGTGCCCATGGGCCCGCGCGGGCTTGGACAGGCCCGGCGAGCGAAGGAACGAAGACCCGCTCTGCGGCTCTCGAGTCCTCTCTATTCCAGGAGGCGGTGTGGGAAAACCTGCCCTTTCCCATCTCAGCGCTGGGCAGCCAAGGTCCCATTTCATTTAGGAAGCTAGCCAAGGCCCTTGCTACCTGGGGAGGGCAGCCTTGTGGCTGAGGCAAAGGCAGAGCGGGAGGAAGAGGGAAAATGCCAGCAGCGGGGAGCGATCCAAGGGCCTCTCACTTGAACTGGCAGAAGATGTCTGCGTATTCTGCCGAGATGCTGGAGGCCTGCAGAACTGTCACTCGGAAGGTGAAGATGCTGCCCAGCTTCAGATGGTCCAGAACGGTTTCCAATGGCTCATCTAGGGCAGCTTTCTCTGGGCTGTCCAGGAGAAGTTCCTCGGGAGTCACTGGGGAGGAGGAGAGCCATTACACATAGCCTGACAGCACCCTTCAAGGCCCAGTGACCTGCCACACACCAGCACAAGATTGCTTTCAATGGAGTCGCCAGTTCTCCCCTGCCCCATCTCTGGCCCTTTGCAGTGTAGGTCTGGAGGGCCCAGGGAGTGGTGACATTTTCCATCCTTCCTCCCTCTCTGCTTCCCCCCACGACACCTCTCTAGGGCCCTTCACCTGCACAGGTGTTGTTGTTGACTTCATCTGCAGAAGGTCCGATGTCAGTTATCTGCCCCTGGCCTTCAACAATCCGCAGTTCCTCCTGGGAGGTCCCCGAACGAGACATCCCTGCCACAGGACAGGCCTCGGACTGGAACTGCCAGGCACAAGGGGAATGGATCAGAGAGGCGGTGGGTGTCCTGACACTGCTGACAGCCAGGCACAGCTTTTTGGCTCTTGCTGGCGTGTCTTCCCCTTTGTACAGCGTGGCAGACACCCAGCCAGGCATGAGAGGCTGCAGCTTTTATCTCCTCTGCCTCAGTAATGGCTCCAGTTCTATGGCAGCAACAGCTGAACCCTCGGTGTTGCATACAGCACGTGAAATGGGACAGGGTCAAGCTGCCTGGGGTCCCATAAGGAGCAAGGGAAGGTCTGTACCGAGTGACCAGCACCTACCAGCTGTTCGCTGGCCCATGGATGGCACTTACACCACTTACAGAGAGAGAATGACTTTCCTCTACAGCCTTAGCTGAGAGCCAGCGGGCTTCTAGCTCAAGCTATGGGGGCTTTGTGCATGAGCCTCTGAGATCCCAGGTTTGGCTCCTCTGCCAGCACTACACATGCAAAGAACTGGAGGTTCCAGTCCCATTCAGCAAAAGTAGGTGCCCAGGCCTCTCTACCCACAGGTCTCTGCAGCCACGAGGTTCTTACGGGTGCGGCTGAGGCCACGCTTCAGGCTCAGGCGGGATGTGGCCATCACACCCTCTCCCACCCCATATCTAGGGCACTTCTCTTCTGCAGTCTGAGACCAAGAGGATAAAATACTAGGAAGGGCCCTGTTATCCGGAGATGGATAATAGCGAGGCCAATGCACTTCCTGGCAAGCCAAGGTGACAGAGAGATAGTCACCCGGGGCTGGCTGTACCTTCTCAAAGTGCTGATCGTCAAAGGATATTTTGGCTGTCCCTGACTGCCGTACTCCCGAGCCATAATCTGGGGCTTCCTCATCCGCTGAAAGAGGAAACATAGCAAGACATTACCGCAAAGAAGGAAAACCTCGCTCCCAGAGCAAGTCGCAGCCAGAGACGGGCCTCCTGGATTGTGCCCTTTCATACACTGCTCCGAGTGGTCACTGGCTGCAGAACTTCATGAGAGTCAGTGAATTCCAAAAGGCAATCATGAAATCACTTGCAAAAGTGTTTTCCAGCCTCTGTGGCAGAGAGACGGTCAACAATTCTGCATAGCTACCAGCTATCCACGTGCATGCTAATCCACAAATCACTACCAATAGCACTGCACGAACGCCCCTGTTCATACAGAAGCAAAGACACAAGAAGTTAAGTGGATGATGGCCCAGATTATTAAACCAGGCACAATGTGGCAGCATTTTCAGTTTCTTTGCAAGAGCATCATGTGCACTTTGAAGCTGACAGAGCAGAATCGGTATCTGAAATGAACAGTAGCAGAAAACAAGTATTGCCAGTCATCTCCTCAGTCTTAGATTTACCATGATGAGAGCCCAACCCATCTGTGGATCACCCTGCTCAAGGTGACTGATCGTTCAGATGAGGCAGCTTCACCAGGATCGGGCTGCATTCACGATGCATCTGGGACAGGCCCCGCTCTCCCTCACATGCCAAGAGAGGCCCCTCCAGGCCTGGTTAGGTCCAGCTTATGAGGAAGCCAGGGAGTGAATAATTTGTCCCATTCAATCTCGTTCTCGCCCAGGAGACAGCAATTTGTGTGGGAGGGCGCGGAGCTACCCAATGAAAGGCATTGGCGAATGCACACAGGCGATGCTGAACCGAGTTACGCCAGGTGAGTGCCCAGAATGGCCAGTGCCCTCTTATGGCAGTTCTAATGGCAGTACAGGCGATGCTGCGGGACTATAGCTCCCACAATTGCTAGCACAGGAAGCTGGGTGTCCCTACATTACTAGAGAGGGAAGACATTGCAAGGTGGCCAGTGGGTGGCAAACCAACCAGCAATGCTCCACTGGCCCACCGAAAGCAGCACGGGCGCCTGGACTACAGGCGCCACCAGTCAGCGTCTGAAACGCTCTGCAGACTCACCAGGGCTCTGAGGCAAGGGCAGCTCAGAGCCAGCTGCCCGCACTGGAAGCCCACGGTACCTGAGATGGCTTGCACGGCCACGCGCAGGAAGCCCTTCACCTCGCCCTTCTCGCTGACAATGGCGACGCGGTGGACCAGCGGCACCGGGTACAGCAGGTTGCTGAGATACACGAATGCCCTGGAAGAGCCAAGTAACACAGGAGAGTGGTCACTGCAGCCCCTGGGCTTTCCAAACACGCTCCGTGGCCAGATGGCAGCCAGGCTCACAGTTCACCGCTCACATCACAACATGGTGCTGCAAAGCAAAACTAAAGAAAGGCAGCCAGGGCCAGCCGGAAGGGGGCGGGGGGCTCAGCGTGCTTAGGATGGGCTACGGTGGCCTCAGGTTCCTGTGAAAGTGGCAGCGAGTTAGTGAGCACCAGTGTTCCTCCTGGCCATGGGCACCACCGCGTCGTGGGGAGGGTGGAGGAGGGGGCTGTGCTGGTGCAAGAAGGAAGCTAGAAGGAGGACCTCTTGCAGTGGAGAACTGGAGAACTAGGACAGAAAGTGCTGTGAAACAACCACGGGCTGCTGCAGATGAAAGGGTCTGGGGAAGAGGAGGGGGAGGCAGGCAGGAGAAGGGAACGGAGAAGAGGAGGAAGGGGAGCAGAAGCAGAGAAGGAACGGCAGTTCTCGGTTAGTGCACAGAGTCCCTGCAGACACCTGTCTGAGACTGAGAAGCTCTTGCAATGGCGGGGTTTCAGCCTGCTTGAAGAGAGGTCCGGCAGCCCAACCCCCCCCAGTCAGCGTTTGAAACCCAGCTCCGAGAGGGACAGACCTGCCTCCAGCCAGGGCTGTGTCTGCTCTGCCAGTGCCTGGCGGGGAGACCTCCATGCTCCAGCCAGCGCCCAGGGCTGATCCACCTTGGCTCCTGCATGGTGAGCAGCAGCACTGCCCGAGCGCCACGACCCGCACGGGGGGCAGTGCTCGACGAGGGGCACAGCTGGTGTCAGTCAGGGCAGCTCTGCTATGCCACTGACCCAGCTAGGACCTGGGCCTGCGAGCACAGTGCCTGGGCAGCAGGGCGGACGGGGATGCGGAGTGACGACGCTGAGGCCAGCTCTAAACGGGCCAGCAGGAGGCAGAGCCCTGAGCACAGTGTGGGGAGAGCCGCTCTCCTTGGCCAGGCCAGTGCCAGAGGAGGGATGGCTAGTGAACACTGGCTCCGTGCTGTCAATGGCTGCAGCCAATCACTGCACAGCCACGCCTGGGTCACGGGTGCCTTCTCGCCCTGTCCCCTGGGCTGAGGCCAGGGCGTGGGCTCACCCCAGCTAGAGGGGCACACGGCACCATGACGACATGCACGTGCACAGCGACGCTGGAGCTTGCTTGGGGCCAGAGGGTTTCCAGACGAGTGCTCTGCCCCTGAGCAGATCTGCAATCCTACAAGGACATTCCCAGCCCTGGAGACCCCCATGGGCTCACCCGGGGGAGGCAGCCCCTCTGGACGGCAACTGACTTGGATCCCTCACTGCTGCTGCCTCTGGATGGGACTCGGAACATTTTCAAGAGTGGCCAGTTCCTCCGAGCCCTTTGGTTCCTACTCATCCAAACTGGGGACCCTAGAACAGAATCTTAGGGCTGGAAGAGACGTCAAGAGGCATCGAGTCCGGCCCCTGCCCAAAGCAGGACCAACCCCAACTCAATCAGCCCAGCCAGGGCTCTGTCAAGTGGGGACGTAAAAACCTTAGGGATGGAGATTCCACCCCGCCCTAGGGAACCCAGCCCAGCGCTTCTCCACTCGCCTAGGGAGACGGTTTTTCCTAATATCCAAACTAGCCCTCCCCCACTGCAACTTGAGCCCATTGCTCCTCATTCTGCCGTCTGTCACCACAGAGAACAGCCTCTCTCCAGCCTCCTTGGAAACCCCTTCCAGGAGCAGAAGGCTGCTCTCAAATCCCCATCCCCACCACTCTTCTCTTCTGGAGACTAAATCCCTCAGTCTCTCCTAAGTCATGTGCTCCAGCTCCCTAGTCAGTTTTGCTGCCCTCCTCTGGACTCTCTCCAGCGCAGCCACATCCTTTCTGTAGTGCGGGCCCAGAACTGGACACAATGCTCCAGATGTGGTCTCCCCAGAGCCGAATAAAGGGGAATAATCACGTCTCTGGATCTGCTGGCAATGCTCCTCCTAATGCACCCTAATATGCCATTAGCCTTCTTGGCTACAAGGGCGACTGTTGACTCCTATCCAGCTTCTCATCCACTGCAATCCCCAGGGCCTTTTCTGCTCAACTGCTGCTTAGCCAGTCGGTCCCAGCCTGTAGCAATGCTTGGGATTCTTCTGTCCCACAAGCAGGACTCTGCACTTGTCCTTGTTGAACCTCATCAGATTTATTTTGGCCCAATCCTCTAGTCTGTCCAGGTCACTCTGGACCCTATCCCTGCCCTCCAGAGTATCCACCTCTCCCCCTAGCTTAGTGTCATCTGCAAACTTGCTGAGGGTGCAACCCATCCCCTCAGCCAGGTCATTCATAAAGATATTGAACAAAACTGGTGCAAGAACCGAACCTTGGGGCACTCCGCTAGAAACTGATCACCAACCTGACATCGAGCCGTTGATCACGACCCACTGGGCCCGGCCTTCTAGCCAGCTTTCTATCCATCTTACCGTCCATTTATCCAATCCAGACTTCCTTAACTAGCTGGCAAGAATACTGTGGGAGACCATGTCAAAAGCTTTACTAAAGTCAAAGTCTATCACATCCACCAACTTCCCCTCGTCCATAAGCCAGTCACCTCATCCTAGAAAGCAATCAGGTTGGTCAGGCACGACTTGCCCTTCGTGAATCCATGTTGACTATTCCGGATCACTTTCCCCTCTTCCAAGTGCTTCAAAATGGATTCCTTGAGGATCCCCTCCAGGATTTTTCCGGGGACTGAGGTAAGGCTGACTGGTCTGTAGTTCCCTGGATCGTCCTTCTTCCCTTTTTTAAAGATGGGCACTACATTTGCCTTTTTCCAGTTGTCTGGGACCTCCCCCGATGGCCACAAGTTTTCAGAGATAATGGCCAAAGGCTCCCAGCCAACTCCCTCAGCACCCTCAGGTGCCTTAGATCCAGCCCCATGGATTTGTGTATGTCCAACTTTTCTAAATAGTTCTTAAGCTGTTCTTTCTCCATGGAAGGCTGCCCATATTGTGCCTAGTGCAGCAGTCTGGGAGCTGACCTTGTCTGTGAAGACAGAGCCAGAAAAGGCACTGAGAACTTCAGCTTTCCCCACATCGTCTGTCACTAGGTTACTCCCCCATTCGGTAAGGGCCCCACCCCCTCTCTGATCACCCTCTTATTGCTTAGAAACCTCTCGTTACCCTTCACACCCCTTGCTTAGCTGGAATTCCAGCCCTGCATGCTCGAGCAATGTATTTACACTCCTCCCTGGTCATCGGTCCAGGTTTCTACTTGTCAGCTTCCTTTTTGTGTTTAAGCTCGTCAGAGATTTCACTGTTAAGCCAATCTGGTCACCTGCCATATTTGTGTTTCTTACTGTGCATCAGGATGGTTCGTTCCTGCACCTTCAATAAGGCTTCTCTAAAATGCAGCCCGCTCTCCTGGACTTCTTTCCACCTCATGTTAGCGTCCCAAGGGACCCTGCCCATCAGTTCCCTGGGGGAGTCAGTCTGCTCTTCTGAAGTCCAGAGTCTGTATTCTGCTGCTCCCCTTTCTTCCTTTGGTCAGGATCCTGAAATCGACCATCTCATGGTCACTGCTGTCCAGGTTGCCACCCACATCTGCCTCCCCTGCCAATCTGGTGATGGGGAGTCACAAACGGTTACTTTCTCCAGGGCACCAAGGAGGGCCAGATGAGTGGAGGAATGGAGTACACCCCGTCTGCTGCTTTAACCCCTGGGTAAAATCAGGACACCCATCCTAGGAACTGTGTTCCGATGAGAACATTCATCCTGGACATTTTCACCAGGTGTGGTGCTGACCAAAAAGCACATCCCTGCTCTCTGGCCCTTCAATCAAAGTACACAAATGTGCAGTTTGTGCTGTCTCCTTGGTGGTACTCATGTCCTGTAGGCAACTGCAATCCAGTCCCCAAACACCCAGGACAAGAGGGGACATTGGAGTGGTGCCGGGGTTGTACTGCACTGTCTGTGATCTTAGTTCTGGGGGACCAGTTTTGCCTGGGACAGGGCACACTGGGCAGCAGATGGGGGATATATATAGCCCAAGATTTTCAACATTAAAAACTTGCCCATTTAAATGTCATGTTTAACAGCAGGGAGCTGGCAGACATCACACTTCCTTTTAGCCAGCTCATCAGAAGGCTCTTACCAATTTGCCATCTCTTCTTGACTGAGGAGTAATGATTCCACCTGAGACCAGCCCAAGCGAGGTGCACCACTCCTTCACCGTGGAAGGGACACTTTCACATGGCCTTGAAAGGGATTTGGAAACCAAGCTAGAAGGCAGGTCTGTGCTCCCCAGGCCCTGGGCCACCACGTGCTGAAGAGCTGGAAGCTTCTCTGTGGCCTTCCTAGAATCACAGAAATGCGGGGCTGGAGGGGACCAGGAGAAGTCATCTCGTCCTTCCCCTGCACAGAGATCACGTCGCAGGAAGCCTTGTATCCCTGGGTGAGTCCCACGCTGCAGTCTGCTGCCTGAGCCCAGCAGGGAGAGGCCCTTGCTGGCCAGGGCCTCTCTTCAGGAGCAGCAAACTGCTCACCAGCCTCTCAGGACTGCACCTGCCCTTGACGGTCAAAGGGCAGTTGCTCACAAACAGTGGGCGAGGTCCGGGGTCAGCGCCGCAAAATGCTTCCCGCTTCCCTAGCCATGTCACCACTGATTCCTCAGGAGCCGGCTGCACGGGGATGAGAGCAGGTGCCTTTCAGCCAGTGGAGCTCTGCAGGTGCCTCAGGCCACTGTGGCCCTGTGTGTGGGCAGCATGCTCCATCAGCAGCACTAAACCTGGGACCACCGGTGCGACACCCCTCCCGCCCGCCCAGCTTGCCCTGCTGCTTGTCGCTGGTCTCCAGGCTGGAGAAGAGACTGAGAGGGAGCTGTCCCAAACCCACGTCTGACAGGGCAGGGTCAGCCTCCATGGCAGCGGTGTGAGGAAAGCAAGGCACTGCATTAACAGTGGATCCGCAGAGCTAGCGTGCCTCTTCAGACATGCCACCAAGCATCGGTGACTAGCCCATTGACAGCAACAGGTGCAGGGGACTTTGTGGGGCTGAGCCAGCTGGAGTCAATGGGAATCTTTCCACTGGCTTCAGCGGCACTGGATTGGGTCAGTAAAGCAGGAGGCAGGCAGCAGCCTGACACCCCAACCCGACAAGGTGCTGAGCCCTTCCTGGGAGATGCAGTGCATCTTCTGTTCTCAACCAATGCCCTCCTACGAGGGAGCTGCAGGGGCAGGAGCCAGGCTCGGGGCAGGGTGGGAATTGAGCCAGGCACCCCCTGAAATGCTCGGGACCCCTGTGCTGGAGGTGGCTTTCCTTGGGTGTCTGTTTACAGATCTACTCTGAGCATCCCACATCTCCCGTGGGGAGGAGCGTGGATCACAAGCCTGTTAAGCTTCCCTCGAACAGTATGAAATTCCGGGCGAGCTCCTCTTGAAGCAGACTGAAACCAAAAGGGTTGAATAGGGAGGAATGGGGAAAGAAGGGGCAGGGAGTATGCGGCTAAAGGGAACGGAAGGTGGGAGGAGACACTAACCACAAGATTGGTGAGGTGCAAAGATGGCATGCTCAGACCAAAGAAAAGCCTTTCAAAAGGAAGACAAAAGTGAAACAACCCCCAATTTTTGCTCAAGCTTTGGAGAGGTAGCCAGCAGCTTAAAAAGAAGGAAGGAAAAAACGAATAAAGAAAATAGGGGGGAAAACTAATCAAAGACAAGGATCCAATCAGGAACCAATTCAAGCACACTTCATGAGAAATGTGATCAGCACAGCTGCTGCACAGGAAAGTCAATTCTGTGTCCGACTCAAAAGAATTGGGAAGATTCAAAAGGAACATCCCGCAGACGGGGGTTCGTTTCATCATAGGCATATATGGAAGTTTTGTTTGTTTGGTTTTAAAATCTCTGATTCCCCCAAGAGGAAAAAAAAAGTGGAAGAACCCAGCTCTTTCGGTCTGAGACTGCAGTGACTCTTCTCCCGTCTCCCTCGCTCTTTTCCAAGTC
This sequence comes from Pelodiscus sinensis, assembly GCF_052426305.1. NCBI lineage: Eukaryota > Metazoa > Chordata > Testudines > Trionychidae > Pelodiscus > Pelodiscus sinensis. Next base: position 56,954,410 of record NC_143061.1, on the reverse strand, counting down.
CCTTGTCCTATCGGCTGGAGAGAAGAATTCACCTTCTCGCCCAGGCTGCTTGCTTTCTCCCACTTGTGCCCAGCTGACAAGCCAAATTGCAAGTGGAATCAAGGCCACTGACTACAGTGAAGCTGCAGCTGCTTGCCCAAGTCTGAATTTGATCCAAAGCCTTAAAGGACAGGAGTCCCCAGGACAACTATGGGTGAACCCTCTCTTCCCCTAGGCAAAGCGTGACGCAGCATTGGGCTGCGGTGCCAGGCTTGGCAATTCCAGGTGGTTTTCTTTGGCAGAATGAAATAGTGGCCAATTGGATCAAACAGGCCACCGATTCCACGAGATTTAGGGTTCCTTTCCAGAACAAGCCACTGTACCGCTCTGCTTTCACTAGCAAAAGAAAAACCAATTCTCTTTCTCTTTGGGAAGAGCCTGCCTCCAGCCCTGCAGGCAACAGAAGCTCTCCCCACTCCAAAACTTTTCTTCCAGCCACCTGAGAACTAAAGTCTGGCATCTCTGCTTCCCACACAACATCCTTCTGCATGGCCCTACTGCAAATCTCTGCAGAAAACAATTGCCATCCCTGTGCTAGCCAAAGGCAGGGAGAGGAAATGTCATCTTCCCCCCTGCTCCCACAGCCCTTGGTTTTAGCTCTTCCCAGTCATCTGGGGAAATCCCAGGTGCTACCTGGTGAACCTGCCTGCAGTACTGTGCTATTTGCTGCACCTCCCACCTTTTCCTCACACACCACTTGGGGCCACTGGCTGCCTGGAACCCCCCTAAAGATCAGAACTGATGCTCGAGCTACGTTCTGCTCTCTTGGCCATGCCACGTTCTCCTCTTGCTGGTGAGGATCTGGGTCAGACAGGAATGGGATTCCCATGACACAGGCCTGCAAGGGTGCTGCCGCACAGCGCATGCAGGAGAGGTCGCCCATTGTGCAGACATCGCAGCAGAAATGTTTCCAACAGTGAATTAGAGCGGAGACCCAAATGCACTGAAGCCAGGGCGATGCTTTGGCTCATTTCTGGGCCATCTCCACACAAGTCTCTGCCACGTGAACATCTTCTCTGTAAAAAGATTGTGTGAGTCCAGCGGCCGCGTGACCCCGGATCCCGCTACCCAAGATCTGTGAGATCTGCCTTCAAGCTCAGGTTTTAAAGATGAACTGGCCAAAGGACCCTCTCCCCTCTTAGTTTCCGACAGACACTGGCCTTACTGTGGTGCTGGCCAGCACCCCGCCCTGCTGGCCATCTCTCGAAGGCCACTGTGCAGCTAACCCATCCTGAGGGCCAGGGGAAGGCGTGCCCTCCACACGGGACAGTGTCCGAATGCAGTTCTCTCGTGCGAAAGAGCTAGTTCCTTCCCAGCATGCTCTCCTAAAACCTCACCAACCTTCCTACTAAACTGAACAGGGGGGAGCGGTCGTAAAATGGATCCCGGCCATCATACAGCGGGTACTCCGGAAAGATGTCTTCCTCCAGGTCCTCCTCCTCCTCCTCCTTCCCCACGTGCTGCTCGTCAGCAGGCTCGGTGATGTCGGAGTCGGGGTTCGAGAAGGTGGGGGAGGGGGTGAGATCAGCCATGCGCTCGCTCATGCATGTGTTGAAAAGAGGAGAGCTGTTGCAGCCAGAGATATCTGAACTAAGGTTAGTACAACAAGACAGAAGACAGGTTAGCACCAACTATTCCACACAGAAGAGAGAGACAGAGCAGACACCAAGGCCTGCTGCTGTTCAGGAGGGGCGTGGGAAGCAAGACCTGCCTGTCCAAGAGTCTTACAACGAAGCCCCCAGTGTCGTCAGCTAGCGAGCACGGCAGGCTGGTGCGGAAGATGGGAGCGGCCATCTTCAACAGCGTAGGAAGGTAGCTCAGCCCAGTGCTCACTGGCGTCGAGGGGAGCCCATTCATTGCTGTTACCTGGCAAGGGTCAGCCCTGGGCTGCTCCAAGCTTGGTGGCGTTTGGCAGCGTCCCACTGACAGGTCCCTTTGGCCCTGTTAGCTGACCGCACTGTGCCCGTTCAGCTGGCATGTGGGGAGCACACGAGGAGACACAGCACACACAGCACAGCACAGCACAGCACAGCACAGCACACACAGCACAGCACAGCACAGCACAGCACAGCACAGAGGCCAGTGAGCACTCCGCGTGTGTGCACACGGACACACAGCCATGGACGTGGAAACCTGACAGCAGGGCTCTCAACCTGCGCCCTTTCCATCCTGGGGCCACAGCCAGCCCACCCGCAAGCCCCCGCCCACATGACGGGATGGGACGGACGGCGGCTGCACCCCCAGACTGCACGGCCGTCACTAGGCACGGCTTCAAAGCAGGGATGGGAAATTCACCACCAACTTCTTGTAGCAAGGGAGCAAATCCCTGGCAGCAGGGTGGGCCCCAGAAAGACACTCCTGCGCCCCTGCAGAGGGCAGAGCAAAATCCCTGCAGACAGCAGCACTCCTGGACACCAGCTTGGGCCTGAGACATTTCCACCCGCAGCAGCCCCTGCCCTAGAACTGCCACAGGGAGCTGGGCGCGCTCTCCACGCCGCACCAGGCCAGGGGCTGTGTTTGGACACCGACGGGTTTGGAAATAGGAGGAGCAAGGCTCTCACCTGCCAACCAGCCTGAACCAGGGAAAGCGGTCGTAGAAGGGGTCTCCACCCGTCACCACGTTGTCACAGTCCTCAAGGACGCTAGAAGGCACTTCTGCTGCCCTGTCGTACATTTCACGCATCAGGTCCAGCCGCTGTCTACAGCCAGAGAGAAACAAACGGAAAAAGTGGGACTTAGGGGTCTAGCTCGGCTTCCACCCCCGCACCACCGTACTCGTGGGGCGTCCAATGCATCACCGCCACACACCCCACCCCCGCACCACCGTACTCGTGGGGTGTAAAATGCAGCACCGCCACACACCCCACCCCCGCACCACCGTACTCGTGGGGTGTCCAATGCATCACCGCCACACACCTCACCCCCGCACCGCTGTACTCGTGGGGCGTCCAATGCATCACCGCCACACACCTCACCCCCGCACCGCTGTACTCGTGGGGCGTCCAATGCATCACCGCCACACACCCCACCCCCCCGCCACTGTACTCGTGGGGCGTCCAATGCATCACCACCACACACCCCACCCCCGCACCACTGTACTCGTGGGGCGTCCAATGCATCACCGCCGCACACCCCACCCCCGCACCGCTGTACTCGTGGGGTGTCCAATGCATCACCGCCACACACCCCACCCCCGCACCGCTGTACTCGTGGGGCGTCCAATGCATCACCGCCACACACCTCACCCCCGCACCGCTGTACTCGTGGGGCGTCCAATGCAGCACCGCCGCACACCCCACCCCCGCACCACTGTACTCGTGGGGCGTCCAATGCATCACCGCCACACACCCCACCCCCGCACCGCTGTACTCGTGGGGCGTCCAATGCATCACCGCCACACACCCCACCCCCGCACCGCTGTACTCGTGGGGTGTCCAATGCATCACCGCCACACACCCCACCCCCGCACCGCTGTACTCGTGGGGCGTCCAATGCATCACCGCCACACACCTCACCCCCGCACCGCTGTACTCGTGGGGCGTCCAATGCAGCACCGCCGCACACCCCACCCCCGCACCACTGTACTCGTGGGGCGTCCAATGCATCACCGCCACACACCCCACCCCCCCACCACTGTACTCGTGGGGTGTCCAATGCATCACCGCCGCACACCCCACCCCCCACCACTGTACTCGTGGGGCGTCCAATGCATCACCGCCGCACACCTCACCCCCGCACCACTGTACTCGTGGGGCGTCCAATGCATCACCGCCACACACCCCACCCCCGCACCACTGTACTCGTGGGCCGTCCAATGCATCACCGCCACACACCTCACCCCCGCACCGCTGTACTCGTGGGGCGTCCAATGCATCACCGCCACACACCCCACCCCCCCGCCACTGTACTCGTGGGGCGTCCAATGCATCACCACCACACACCCCACCCCCGCACCACTGTACTCGTGGGGCGTCCAATGCAGCACCGCCACACACCCCACCCCCGCACCACCGTACTCGTGGGGCGTCCAATGCATCACCGCCGCACACCCCACACCCGCACCGCTGTACTCGTGGGGTGTCCAATGCAGCACCGCCGCACACCCCACCCCCCCACCACTGTACTCGTGGGGCGTCCAATGCATCACCGCCACACACCCCACCCCCGCACCACTGTACTCGTGGGGTGTCCAATGCATCACCGCCACACACCCCACCCCCGCACCACTGTACTCGTGGGGCGTCCAATGCATCACCGCCGCACACCCCACCCCCGCACCGCTGTACTCGTGGGGTGTCCAATGCATCACCGCCGCACACCCCACCCCCGCACCACCGTACTCGTGGGGCGTCCAATGCATCACCGCCACACACCCCACCCCCGCACTGCTGTACTCGTGGGGTGTAAAATGCAGCACCGCCACACACCCCACCCCCGCACCGCTGTACTCGTGGGGTGTAAAATGCAGCACCGCCACACACCCCACCCCCGCACCGCTGTACTCGTGGGGTGTCCAATGCATCACCGCCACACACCCCACCCCCGCACCGCTGTACTCGTGGGGTGTAAAATGCAGCACCGCCACACACCCCACCCCCGCACCACTGTACTCGTGGGGCGTCCAATGCATCACCACCACACACCCCACCCCCGCACCGCCGTACTCGTGGGGCGTCCAATGCATCACCGCCACACACCCCACCCCCGCACCGCCGTACTCGTGGGGCGTCCAATGCATCACCGCCACACACCCCACCCCCGCACCGCCGTACTCGTGGGGCGTCCAATGCATCACCGCCACACACCCCACCCCCGCACCACTGTACTCGTGGGGCGTCCAATGCATCACCGCCACACACCCCACCCCCCCACCACTGTACTCGTGGGGCGTCCAATGCAGCACCGCCACACACCCCACCCCCGCACCACTGTACTCGTGGGGTGTCCAATGCATCACCGCCACACACCCCACCCCCCCACCACTGTACTCGTGGGGTGTCCAATGCATCACCGCCACACACCTCACCCCCGCACCACTGTACTCGTGGGGCGTCCAATGCATCACCGCCACACACCCCACCCCCCCACCACTGTACTCGTGGGGCGTCCAATGCATCACCGCCACACACCCCACCCCCCCACCACCGTACTCGTGGGGCGTCCAATGCATCACCGCCACACACCCCACCCCCGCACCACCGTACTCGTGGGGCGTCCAATGCATCACCGCCACACACCCCACCCCCCCACCACTGTACTCGTGGGATGTCCAATGCATCACCGCCACACACCCCACCCCCCCACCACTGTACTCGTGGGGCGTCCAATGCATCACCGCCACACACCCCACCCCCCCACCACTGTACTCGTGGGGGTCCAATGCAGCACCGCCACACACCCCACCCCCCCACCACTGTACTCGTGGGGCGTCCAATGCAGCACCGCCACACACCCCACCCCCCCACCACTGTACTCGTGGGGCGTCCAATGCATCACCGCCACACACCCCACCCCCGCACCACTGTACTCGTGGGGCGTCCAATGCATCACCGCCGCACACCCCACCCCCGCACCACTGTACTCGTGGGGTGTCCAATGCATCACCTCCACACACCTCACCCCCGCACCACTGTACTCGTGGGGCGTCCAATGCATCACCGCCACACACCCCACCCCCCCACCACTGTACTCGTGGGGCGTCCAATGCATCACCGCCACACACCCCACCCCCCCACCACTGTACTCGTGGGGTGTCCAATGCATCACCGCCGCACACCCCACCCCCCCACCACTGTACTCGTGGGGTGTCCAATGCATCACCGCCGCACACCCCACCCACCCACCACTGTACTCGTGGGGCGTCCAATGCAGCACCGCCACACACCCCACCCCCGCACCACTGTACTCGTGGGGCGTCCAATGCATCACCGCCACACACCCCACCCCCGCACCACCGTACTCGTGGGGCGTCCAATGCATCACCTCCACACACCCCACCCCCCCACCACTGTACTCGTGGGGCGTCCAATGCATCACCGCCACACACCCCACCCCCCCACCACTGTACTCGTGGGGCGTCCAATGCAGCACCGCCACACACCCCACCCCCGCACCGCTGTACTCGTGGGGCGTCCAATGCATCACCGCCACACACCCCACCCCCGCACCACCGTACTCGTGGGGCGTCCAATGCATCACCTCCACACACCCCACCCTCCCACCACTGTACTCGTGGGGCGTCCAATGCATCACCGCCACACACCCCACCCCCGCACCACCGTACTCGTGGGGCGTCCAATGCAGCACCGCCGCACACCCCACCCCCGCACCACCGTACTCGTGGGGTGTCCAATGCATCACCGCCGCACACCCCACCCCCGCACCACTGTACTCGTGGGGCGTCCAATGCAGCACCGCCACACACCCCACCCCCGCACCACTGTACTCGTGGGGCGTCCAATGCAGCACCGCCACACACCCCACCCCCGCACCACCGTACTCGTGGGGCGTCCAATGCATCACCGCCACACACCCCACCCCCGCACCACCGTACTCGTGGGGCGTCCAATGCATCACCGCCACACACCCCACCCCCCCACCACTGTACTCGTGGGGCGTCCAATGCATCACCGCCACACACCCCACCCCCCCACCACTGTACTCGTGGGGTGTCCAATGCATCACCGCCGCACACCCCACCCCCCCACCACTGTACTCGTGGGGTGTCCAATGCATCACCGCCGCACACCCCACCCACCCACCCACCACTGTACTCGTGGGGTGTCCAATGCATCACCGCCGCACACCCCACCCCCCCACCACTGTACTCGTGGGGTGTCCAATGCATCACCGCCGCACACCCCACCCACCCACCCACCACTGTACTCGTGGGGTGTCCAATGCATCACCGCCGCACACCCCACCCCCCCACCACTGTACTCGTGGGGTGTCCAATGCATCACCGCCGCACACCCCACCCACCCACCCACCACTGTACTCGTGGGGTGTCCAATGCAGCACCGCCACACACCCCACCCCCGCACCACTGTACTCGTGGGGCGTCCAATGCATCACCGCCACACACCCCACCCCCGCACCACCGTACTCGTGGGGCGTCCAATGCATCACCTCCACACACCCCACCCCCCCACCACTGTACTCGTGGGGCGTCCAATGCATCACCGCCACACACCCCACCCCCCCACCACTGTACTCGTGGGGCGTCCAATGCAGCACCGCCACACACCCCACCCCCGCACCGCTGTACTCGTGGGGCGTCCAATGCATCACCGCCACACACCCCACCCCCGCACCACCGTACTCGTGGGGCGTCCAATGCATCACCTCCACACACCCCACCCTCCCACCACTGTACTCGTGGGGCGTCCAATGCATCACCGCCACACACCTCACCCCCCCACCACTGTACTCGTGGGGTGTCCAATGCATCACCGCCGCACACCCCACCCCCGCACCACTGTACTCGTGGGGCGTCCAATGCATCACCGCCACACACCCCACCCCCGCACCACTGTACTCGTGGGGCGTCCAATGCATCACCGCCACACACCCCACCCCCGCACCGCCGTACTCGTGGGGCGTCCAATGCATCACCGCCACACACCCCACCCCCGCACCACTGTACTCGTGGGGCGTCCAATGCAGCACCGCCACACACCCCACCCCCGCACCACTGTACTCGTGGGGCGTCCAATGCATCACCGCCACACACCCCACCCCCCCACCACTGTACTCGTGGGGCGTCCAATGCATCACCGCCACACACCCCACCCCCCCACCACTGTACTCGTGGGGCGTCCAATGCATCACCGCCACACACCCCACCCCCGCACCACTGTACTCGTGGGGCGTCCAATGCATCACCGCCACACACCCCACCCCCGCACCACCGTACTCGTGGGGCGTCCAATGCAGCACCGCCGCACACCCCACCCCCGCACCACCGTACTCGTGGGGTGTCCAATGCATCACCGCCGCACACCCCACCCCCGCACCACTGTACTCGTGGGGTGTCCAATGCATCACTGCCACACACCCCACCCCCGCACCACCGTACTCGTGGGGCGTCCAATGCATCACCGCCACACACCCCACCCCCGCACCACCGTACTCGTGGGGCGTCCAATGCATCACCGCCACACACCCCACCCCCCCACCACTGTACTCGTGGGGCGTCCAATGCATCACCGCCACACACCTCACCCCCGCACCACTGTACTCGTGGGGCGTCCAATGCATCACCGCCGCACACCCCACCCCCCACCACTGTACTCGTGGGGTGTCCAATGCATCACCGCCGCACACCCCACCCCCCACCACTGTACTCGTGGGGCGTCCAATGCAGCACCGCCACACACCCCACCCCCGCACCACTGTACTCGTGGGGCGTCCAATGCATCACCGCCACACACCCCACCCCCGCACCACTGTACTCGTGGGGCGTCCAATGCATCACCGCCACACACCCCACCCCCGCACCACCGTACTCGTGGGGTGTCCAATGCATCACCGCCACACACCCCACCCCCCCACCACTGTACTCGTGGGGCGTCCAATGCATCACCGCCACACACCCCACCCCCACTCCACTGTACTCGTGGGGTGTCCAATGCATCACCGCCGCACACCCCACCCCCGCACCACTGTACTCGTGGGGTGTCCAATGCAGCACCGCCACACACCCCACCCCCGCACCACTGTACTCGTGGGGCGTCCAATGCATCACCGCCACACACCCCACCCCCCCACCACTGTACTCGTGGGGTGTCCAATGCATCACCGCCGCACACCCCACCCCCGCACCACCGTACTCGTGGGGCGTCCAATGCAGCACCGCCGCACACCCCACCCCCGCACCACTGTACTCGTGGGGCGTCCAATGCATCACCGCCACACACCCCACCCCCCCACCACTGTACTCGTGGGGCGTCCAATGCATCACCGCCACACACCCCACCCCCGCACCACTGTACTCGTGGGGCGTCCAATGCATCACCGCCGCACACCCCACCCCCGCACCACTGTACTCGTGGGGCGTCCAATGCAGCACCGCCACACACCCCACCCCCGCACCACTGTACACGTGGGGCGTCCAATGCATCACCTCCACACACCCCACCCCCGCACCACCGTACTCGTGGGGTGTCCAATGCATCACCGCCACACACCCCACCCCCGCACCACCGTACTCGTGGGGCGTCCAATGCAGCACCGCCGCACACCCCACCCCCGCACCACTGTACTCGTGGGGCGTCCAATGCAGCACCGCCACACACCCCACCCCCGCACCACTGTACACGTGGGGCGTCCAATGCATCACCGCCGCACACCCCACCCCCCCACCACTGTACTCGTGGGGCGTCCAATGCATCACCTCCACACACCCCACCCCCGCACCACTGTACACGTGGGGTGTCCAATGCATCACCGCCACACACCCCACCCCCGCACCACCGTACTCGTGGGGCGTCCAATGCAGCACCGCCGCACACCCCACCCCCGCACCACCGTACTCGTGGGGTGTCCAATGCATCACCGCCGCACACCCCACCCCCGCACCACTGTACTCGTGGGGTGTCCAATGCATCACCGCCACACACCCCACTCCCGCCCCACTGTAGTTGTGGGGCAGTCAACACAGAAACAACCTGAACTATGGGAATTGAATTGCCCCTATGGTGCAGAGACACCCTGGGAGGGGAAACCTCTTCAGCCATGCATGGTGTGGAGGCGGAGAGCTGTACCAGAAGAGCAATGGAAGCATGGGGACCATATGCGGAAGGTGCAGGCATGTAGATTCCTAATGGAAGATGGGTTTACGTTCCTTTGCCATACACTGGTGCTCACACTCACACCTGGCCAGTTGCCCGGGAAGTGGGCATAGCACACCAGGGATCAACTCTCACTGGGTGTGTGCTTGCACCCTGCAACCGAGGCAGGGGCTAGGCCTATGGGACAGGGAGGCCCCGTCTCCATTCCTGCCCTGAGCTGCGCAGGGTGTTCTGAGCGCTGCCCCTCTACCTGAGTTTCTCCAGAGTCCAGTAATGTGTTGCTCCGTTCTTCTGGTCTTGCACCTCCACGGCCACAATGGTTCGTGGGAAGGGCCGTTTCTCTCGGTCCTTGGCAGCATCGGGGGGCAGCAGGTCGGGGGGCAGAGGGGAGTACAGAGTGTCTGTCAGGAGGACGAACTGGAACTGGACCTGGGAATGGACAGGGACAGTCAGTGTGTGGATGGCGATCCCCATCCCGTGCCTCTGTGCTGGGGAGGGGTGGCTGGGACTGCCATGGAGCTGCATGTGCTGGCACCAAGTCAGCCTCAGCCACTGCTTCTGGGGGAAGCTGGAATCAGGCTCTCTGGTCTCTGAGAGCCCCAGCCCCTGACCTCGTTCACCCCTTCGCCAGCGTGGTGCCACAGGCAAGAGGCTGCTGTGTCTGAAACACCTCGTGGCTTGGCAACCCTGGGAGACGCATGGGCGTAGCCCGGCAGTCAGCACCCAGGGAGGAGCGGAGGCACAAACAATGGAAAGAAACAGCCCGAGGGCACCAGAAGCTGCTGACCTTCTTCTTCAGCTCCACGCTAATGGCATTGGCCTCCTTTAAGAAAATGGCATTGCCCCAGAGCAGGTCCCGCAGTGACGTGAACTGGTACCACTTCCACTTCCTGAAGGCCCAGAGCGCTAGATCAAACTCCCGTTCAGTCCACTGCACTGCTCAGACAAAGAGACACGGTCACTCCTCTGCCCAGCGCCCCATCGGCCCGCCCTCAGCCGTACAGGCAGGGCCAGGTCTGCCATTCCCAGGCTAGTGGGGACCACGGTGCTCACCCCCCCAGAGACCGGCTCCCAAAGAACTCCGGAGCAGAGCTTCTAGACAGACACCCAGCCTTGGCTGGATCCACCGCAACCCTCGGCAGGCTGTCCCAAGGTTAATTCCTCTCTCTGGTAAAACGGCCCTTATCCAGCTTTGAGTTCCAGCCATTGGCCTGGGTTTGCCTTGCTGCTGCTAACAAAAGCTGAAGAGCCCAGCGCCCCGGGTAGTGACTTAGACTGTGCCCAGGTCACCCCTTCACCCTCTCTCTGTTCTGCTAGACAGACGTGGCTCCTTGCGTCTATCGCTACAAGGCAGGTTCCAACCCTTTCCTCAGCCTTGTGGCCCTGCTCTGACCCCTCTCCAATTTCCACATCCTGGGGCCCGTGTTCCAGCGGTGGCGCCCCTCTGCCAAGGACAGAGGCCAAAGGGCTCCACTAACCGACCTACCAATCCCCTGCTTACACATCCTGAGGCCACAAGCACCCTTCTGGCCAGGGCACCACACGGGGAGCAGAGTCGGCTGATTGTCCAGCACAGCCCCCCAGTCTGTTTCCGAGTCACTGCTCACCGGGACAGCCCCCCTCCCTGCAGCCCGGCCTGCATGCTGTCTCCCTAGAGCAGGGGTCTCCAACCTTTTTACACCCAAGATCACTTTTTAAATGTCAGGACAAGCCCAGATCTACCGCCCCACCCTTCCCCCAAGACCCCGCCCCTTCCTGGAGGCCCGCCCTCTCTGTTCCCCTTCTCGCCATCACTTGCGATCCCCGGCCCTTATACTCTCTCACAGTACGGCTACACGGCCACTTTTTTTCGGCAGTGAAGAAAAGAAAGAAGAAATTTTCCGACATTCAGCCTGTCTAGGCTGGGCCAAATGTCGGGAAACCCCCTTCTTTCGGAAGCCCCTCGCTCCTTGTGGAACGCGGCAAACAGGGGCTGTCAAAAGAGCATGTTTGCCAGGAAAACTCCTGCAGTCTGGCTGGACCCTCACTGGGTTGAGACAGGAGGTGCAGGCTCTGGGGTGGGAATGAGGGATTTGGGGGTGGGAAGGGGTGAGAGGTACAAGCTCTGGGAGGGAATTTGGATACAGGAGGATGTGGAGAAGGGGACGCTGGCTCAGGATGGGGGCTCCCGGCTGGGGAGTCCTGGGCTCAGGTGAAGGACTGGGGTGCTGAGCAAGCCGCAGGCTTGTGGATGTGAGGGTGCAGGAGTTTGGGTTGGGTGTGTGAGGGGCTCAGACACTGATTTGCAGTGTGTGGACGGTGCAGAAGACTGGGGATGTGGGGGTGCAGGAGTATAGGGATGTGAGAGGCTCAGGACAGGGGGTTCCAGTGTATGTGTCACGTTACCGAATTGGAGGGAAGCAGCCAGATCACGGCTGCACCCATGGGGGGGTGTTGGCCCCAAAAATGGTATAAAAGGGGCCATGTGGGGTGTTGAATAGAAGCTCACTGTCTGCTAATCCTGTGTACACTGGTCATGTGATTGTATAATGTGTGTGTGTGTAGTTAGGAGTCTGTAATCTGTGTGGATACTGAATATTTCTCTGCATGTGGTTGAGCATTGGGCAGAGCCCGGCCTATGGATATGCTAACTAGCGAGGCCCTGTGGGACAATGGCACTGAATGGGCCAAGGACACACCTAAAGACTGAGGGCTGCCAGCAGGGAACACAGGGATAGGCCGCTGGCCAGGTGACCTGCTGCAGCCAAGAAGAGACCAGGAAGGAGGTATAAAGAGGCCATGTGGTGGACTCCATTTTTTGTCTTCAGCTCAGCACTTCATCCCAGAGGCAGCACTGCAGGGATTGAAGAGCCCGGAAGACCTGTGAACCCATCCTGATCGTAGGATGTGCAACAAGAACTTTTAAACCAGCAGCTGTAACATCTCTGCTAGAGCCTGCACCGAGGACTGGGAGATTCGATGCATGTAATGTACTATTCTTTAACAACCTTACTCTCAGGCTTTTCTTTCTTGTGATAATAAACCTTTAGTTTTAGATTCTAAAGGATTGGCCCAGCGTGATTTGTGGGTAAGGTCCAGAGGGTAAATTGACCAGGGATCTGTGGCTGGTTTCTTGGAACCGGACAGAACTTGTTCGGGGTAGGTGGGATTGGGTGCTAGGACCCCCCACCTGTGTATGAGGCCTGGGGCCATCTGGGGCACGGATATTGCTGGGGTGTCGGAGGGGTTTTGCTCGTGAGGCTTCAGGCAGGCAGCTGAAGCGCTCTGTGGGACTGGTTTGTGGCCTGTTTGGAGAGGTCACCAGTCCGGGGGCTGTAAGGAGCCCCGAAGTTGAGCAATTCGCCCTGAGCGGACGCCCTCAGCTGTGCCCAGACACGGCCTGGTCCGTCACACTGGGGCACGGATATTTCTGGGGTGTCGGAGGGGTTTTGCTCGTGAGGCTTCAGGCAGGCATCTGAAGCGCTCTGTGGGACTGGTTTGTGGCCTGTCTGGAGAGGTCACCAGTCTGGGGACTGTAAGGAGCCCCGAAGTTGAGCAATTCGCCCTGAGCGGACACCCTCAGCTGCGCCCAGACTCGGCCCAGTCTGTCACAGTATGATAGGCTCAGATTTGGAGTCGGGGTGGGGGATACAGGAGTGTTATGATGCTGTGGACCGATGGGGGCTTGGCCCCAATCGAGGGCTTGTTGGCCAGGGTTCATTTTTAAATAAAATATTATGTCAGACTCAAAAGGTTTCTACATTGTCTTTATTTCTGAGAGGGGCAGGGAACCTGTTTTGAGTCAGGGGTCACTGGCCCACAGAAAAGTCAGTCGGGGCCACACAAGTGAGATACAAAAACACAACCCCTCCAAACCCCTCAAACCTCACTCATGTGGCCCCAACTGTACTTGTGGGTGCTGGGACAGGGTTCTGGAGAAGGGTGCCAATGGGTGCTTGGAGAGAGGACAGGGTGCTTGTGGGTTCTGGGACAGGGTGCTGGGGCAGGGTGCCAATGGGTGCTGGGGCAGGGGACAGGGTGCCAGTGGGTGCTGGGGCAGGGTACTTGTAGAGGTCTGGGTGAAGGGGCGGGGACAGGGACTGATACCTGGGGATCCTGCAGCTGCACGCCAAGGCCCAGGAAGTGTGCGGGCTGCTCCCCCGTCCCCCAAACAGTGACGCAGTACCTGAAATGCTGGTCCGGCACATGCCTGATGCCTTCCTGTGCTGGGGGAGGGGGAGTCCCAGACCACACCAGCCCCAACCGCTGGGACAGCACGCGCCTTGCTTCTCTGTTCCCTACAGCAGCGCACGCCGCCTGAGTAGCTGGAGCCGGTGCAATCCTGGACCCTCACCCACTCCCCTGTAAGCAGGAAGGCAGCAGGGGAACAAAGTCCCCAGCGCGCGATGGATCGGCATTTTAGGTACCGCGCTGGCTGTTGGGGCAGTGGGGAGAGCAGCCTGCGCACTTCTGGGATCTGGCACGCAGCTGTAGAACTGCCCCCTGACCCTGCAGGAAGCCCGCACTACCTCCATGGTCCCTGGAGGTAGCATCAGTGCGGCCTGTATCTTGGGGGTGGGGGGTAACGAGGGGGGGCCAAAGCCTCGTGATCAACTGGTCAAGCCTCCAGGATCGACCAGTCAATCGCGATCGACAGGCAGGTGACCACGGCCCTAGATGCATAGTTACACTCCGCTGTCTGAAAGCACATACTGGCTGGAGCCATTTACTGAACAATCCCAATGTCTCTGAATCGGTGACCTGTGGTACCGGCATTGATAGATCTTCATTAGTTATCACTCCCCGACCTTTAGTATCACTGCAAACTCCATCATGACAATTGTGTGAGATCTGCTCTGGCACAGAAGCACTTGAGGAAATATGGTTTGCTCTTCTTGCCACCCATAAGCCAAAGACTCCCAAACATTGCTAGGGGTGGGGAGCAAGAGCCAATTAGAATACCAGCACTGATTGCGTTAAACTGTAAGGGCCTTATTCTTATTGACACTAAGGCCCTTTGGCAGTCTTAAAATGGAGCCGTGTAATTTATATCCACCTGACTGTCCCTTTACAGTACCAATGGGAGGTAAGTGCTGAGGCTTGGATGTAATCACACTGTAGCTTCACACACCTGCAGTTATCGGAGAGCAGAAAGTCTCCTCACGATACACAGGGATCGTCTTCCAGACTCGTGCCCGACCAGAGCCCTATGCCCAGGAAGTGTCATTGGCCAGCACAACTGGCTCATTCTCTCTCTCACAATTTATTTCAGTCACTCTCTGCTTTCACTCATCTCTTACCTTCATCTTCGGGCTCCTCCTCTTCTTCATTGGCCTCAGGATAATACCTGGAGTCCATCTGCTTCTGTAAAGCCTCCAGTTTACTCTCATAGTCCTGAGAGGAAGGGGGAAGATAAGGAAACAACCTGCAAACAACTGTCTTTTGACTTGGAGCACCCCTTCCTGCAGCAGGTCTCTCGCCAGCCATAAAACTGACTGACGGCTCCACTCCCTGCAGACAGCCGGCCAACGCCCCAGCTGTGGTCACTCGTTGGAACGGCCCCGGGACATGTGGAGACACCTGGTATTTCCAGCCTTCAGAAGATGCAGATCCACCTGCTCATGCCAGCACGCCATCCGTCATGTAGACAGAAGCTCACCCCATCTGCGACCAGCGCTGCTCTGACGAGACAGGCAAGACGCAGAGCGAATGCGCCACCTACCAGCCTCTGCTGCTCAAGAAGGTAGTTGGCCTCTTCTCTCTCCTTGCGATACTGGTCCTCCAGCTCCTGAAGCCTGGGAAGAATGAGGAAGGACAGAATGACAAAGCTGGAGTGAACCAAAGGTACTGGCAGACTCCCCATTTCCTTCCCTTCTGCTCCCCCTTTCCACGTTCCCCTCCCTCCATGACCCCTCATCTGCTCGGCCTCCCCCGGGCCTCCTCACCTCTGCTCCATCTCCTGCTTCATGTCGATGCCTTGTTTCTCCAGCAGCTCTCGCTGGGCAAAGGCCCAGTCCACTGGCTCCACAGGGGTCTCCGCACAGGGGGTCCGCTCCCGCTCCTGCCGAGCCTGCTCAGGGTGGTTGAATCGGAACACGTGGCTCTTCCCCATGATGATGCGGTTTCCTGTTGGGAGGGCAGCTCAGAGTTAACCAGGCAGGTCTCTGGGATATGCAGGAACCCAACTCGATGGCAAGGCTTGCGCAGCAGCATTTCCACCACCAAGGCCTCTCGCGCCCCACAACTTATGCCCCACTGACCAGAGCACGAGAGCAGGAGAAGCCCTGCCGTGACTGCACAGATGCCGCTAGACTGGAACCCCCACAGGGCGGCCTGGTGGGTTTCCGTAAGGGGACCGAAGTGAGTCAGAGGATAGAGCAGTCGGTCAGACCCTCGCTGGGCCCCTCTCCACCACGGCCCTGGGAGCAGGACCTACCGGATCGCAGGACACTGGGTTCCATCACTTTTTTGCCATTGACGTAGGTGTCGGCCCCGTCACAAGGTTCCAGTGTTACCACCACTGCAGGGAAGGCACAGGAGAGAGAGACTGAGCCAGGAGGCATGTGAATGGCAGCAGAGGCCTGAGGGCTGCTGGTCTCTGATGGCATTGGCAATGCTGACTGTGTGTGCCCATGGGCTGTGACAGGCAGCGAGGGCATCGTGAGCCAGGGGACACCCTGCTCCCGACACGGAGCCAGGCCCGAGCGCGCACCATAACGTGTTTCAGAGGCATCCGTGAAACATCGGGCTGCTTCTCCGAGAGCCAGGGGGCTGCTGCTCTGAGCCCCGAGCTGCTTCCTGTCTCGACAGCCTGGTGCCTAAGGGCTGGTCAGTCTCCATCCTTTCCAACAGGGCAGGCCTATGCCACCCTCTCCCCCGTTATGTCACTGGCCTGTAGCGATGTGTCTCTTCGGTGCCCAAGTCCAGCCTGGCTCTGCGCACCGCAGGCTACCTGTCCTGTGCTCTTGAGCGTTAACCCGAGAGCCCCGCTCCCTCCCACGCCACAGACAGTGTGGGGGCGCTCACAGGGCAAAGCGCTATGCAGCCCGGGCAGGCGGGACAGCCCGTGATGCTCGGTAAGCCCTGGGGTGCTCCGGGGCCTCTTCGGCGGGGAGGCTGCAGGTAGCTTCCTGGACAGGCTCAAAGGGCCTGAGCCACCCCAGGCGTTACCCATCCACTGCGTTCTCCTGCGAGTGGGGGAGGGCAGGAAAGCCAACTCCGCCCTTAACCCTGCTGTGATTTGACAAGGCACTGCCAGCAGTCAGAGGCTGCTGCTCCCCTGGGCGGAATCAGTCGTGTGCTAGCAACCCCTCCCCTCGCAGCAGCTCCCAGGTCTGCCTGCCGCCTGTCCTCTGGCGACTGCGCTGGGTGTGGCGCAGGAAGGAGACCTGGCCTGCCGCACTGCACGGGCACAGGCCAAGGGAACTGGAACCGACCTGAGCTGCGCACACACGTGCTGGAACGAAGGTGTGAGGAGGGCTGACAGCTCAGTATTGACGTGGTTTCCATCATGCACAGGGCTGGTTCAATGGTTCCACGCCCCGGCCAGGCCCAGTGTGGACGAAGGCACAGTGCGAATCGCGTCTCACTCCTAGTCAGCCAACCCAGCTCCTGGCCTGAAACAGCCCCTGCTGTCCCGGTCTGACCCCAGCACCCCAACTCTGACAGGGCACAGCAGAGTCCTGACTCATTTCAACCCATGGTATTGAAGTATGCAAATGATCTAGAGGGAAGGCGTGAGGACCTGAGTAGCAAGCGGGCCCAATGTGGAAATGGGGTCTGGTCGCCTGTCTCCAAAATGACACCCCGGACGGCAAACAGCAGAACGCCCTGGAGCCGAGCGGCAGGTCCCGCTCTGCTTGGCCAGGGACACCTGCTACTGAGCCAGGTCTATGCTGGGGGAGAAAGTTGACCTAAGAGACATGACTCCAGCTATGTAAATTGCCTGCGCTTGACTTCCTGCGGCGTCCCCGCTGCGGGAGAAACTCTCCTATCGACTTCCCTTATTCCTCCTGATCCTGTGGAGGGCTGGGCTTGACGGGGAGCCATCAGCAGTCGATTTAGCTGGACCTTACTAGACCTGCTAAATCGAACCTCCGCAGCGTCGATCTCCCAGTAGGGAGAGCCAAGCCTGGTTCTAGGGCTTGGACCATGCTCCTCTCGAAGCGACAAAAGGCGTTCTCAAGGACTGTGCACAGGCACGGCTCTGACAAGAGAACCAGAGCCTGAGGCTCCAGCCTTTCCACTACTCAGTCCCAGACAGGGCCGGCACTAGGGAAAATGGCGTCCTGAGCAAAGTTGTGTTTTGGTGCCCCCAGCCCTGCGGGCATAGCATCACCCACTCCCTCCCCAGCCCAGGCACCCCCATTCTGTGCCCCTTTACTCCCTCTGCACAGTGCCCCCTTCAGCTCAACCCTGCACTTCCCTCCCACACTGCCCCCTGTCCAGTATCCTCCACCCTCTTTGCCTAGCAACACCCATGCTCAGATGCCCTCGCCCTCTGGCTCAGGCACCCTGGGCACAGCCCAGTTTGCCCAGCCCTATGGCCAGTCCTGATCCCAGAGATTTAGCCCCCGCTTCCTGCAAGCAGGCGAGTTTGCTGGGCTGCCGGGTCTGCAGGAGGGATGGCCTCAGACAATGCCGAATGCCGTCAGCCAGGGAATCAGCCTCCATTGCTCGGGCGTGTCTTTCCCAGCCATCTTCTCTGCTTCCTAACTTGCCTTCCAATGGCCTCTCCTAGCAACCACCCATCGCCCCCGGAGAGGTTCTTCTGCACTTCTGCCAGCGGAGTGGCTTTGCCAGGCCCCAGTGCCCTGCCCTGCCTGGCCCTCTGCCTTGCAAGGGCTGCGAAGCCCATTTTGACCAGGGAAGCTGGCATAGCGAGGAGACTGGTCTGAATGACCGGACCCAGGAGACAGGGGAGATATCACTGCCGATCCTGCATTCCCACGCACCCCACCTGCACAAGCAGCTAGAGAAGAGGTGCCCTCCTTCATGCCTCTTGGCAAGCGTCAGTGCCCTAGCCCTGGACATGAGTGGGCGCTGGCGTGCCCTGGCCGCACGCCCTGAGCAGGGGCTGCAGGCAAGCAGGGGTGGAAGCGAACTGGGCGCGAGCCCAGAGTGTGGGCGGAGGGGCTCGGTTTGAAGGTACCTTCGCCACTGCCCTTGGTGTTACTGCGGAAAATGCAGTGTTCCTCCTTAATGAAGTGTCCACTCAGCACGATGTCCTGCCTCCTCTCAGCATCCTCTCGGCCGACCCTGCGGGCAGACACAACCTCAGGGGGGTTCCCTGTTCGCACCCGCAGGGCTTGGGCCAAAGCCCGTGGAGAGTCATTCCAGCTACTGGAACGGGCTGTCCCAGGAGAGCCTCACTGAGAGCCAGGCCAACAGCTCCGCTGGTGAGTGGGCAGGGAAACCCAGGACGGTTGGCACGCCGCTATACGCAGGTTAGAGCATCTCTGCCAGGAGTGGAACGAGAATCTGCAGCTGCCCCCTCAGTTCACCCGAGTCGCCTGGGGCCAGAGCTTCCACGCCCAGCCCTAGGGAGGGACATTCTCCCGCAAGGACGGTGCAATCTGGCTCCCCTTCACCGGCAGCACATTCAACCCACGGGATTCCCTTTCTAGCCACTCCTCCGGGAAGGCCAGCCAGAGCTATGGGGCATGCCCAAGAGGCCACCACATCCGGCCCCCTGCTCAAAGCCGGACGACCCCCCACTAAATCAGGGCTCTGAAGTTCTCTGGGACTGAGTTCCATAGCAACAAAGCACCCCGATGCGACGTGTTTCTGCGGCAGGTACAGCCTCACCTGGTTATCCCATCCTTAATGTAGTAGAGCAGGCATTCAGACATCAGCGGGTCCTCGTTCAGGTTGACCAGGTGAGGCGTCTGCAGGGAAAAAGCAAAGGGTCAAAGGCGCCCTCAGAACCCACGGCAGACACTGACTGATGTCCCAGGACACGGCCACTGAACAGGCTGCTCCGCTGCGTGGTGCCCCCACTCGCTCCTGCCCCAGCGTAATTCAGGGGGAGAACATTTGGGGTAGGGATTTTCAAAGGTGCCCAAAGAGGATCAGGTGCCCAACTCCCATTGGCATTCACCGAACTCGTAATTCCTTGGATAGTCCCTGCCAGCCTGACCTGTGCCTCAAAAGCTGATTCAAATCAAAACAGAAGCTGGGAAGCTGAGCTGGGCTCTGGCTCACCTCTGCCCTGCATCTCAACAAGCCACGTACTTTTACACCAAGTCCATTCACAACAGGCTCCATTCACACCTGCTTTGCACTGGTGCCAGTGATGGCACCACGTGGAGGTGAGGGAAACGAGCTCTGCTCAGCACTGACCTTGCTTCTCTAAGGGGGCTGGCAAGGGTAAGACATTGGCCTCAGCTGGTTGTGAGAGCCCAGGGACATGGGCACACTGCTGTACTGCCTCCTTGGAGCTAGAGCGGAGATTCCTGGCCTCCCCAAAACATGGTACAGCTGGCCAAGCCCTCCAGCATACACCTAGCGTACCCCAAATGGCCAAGGAGCTGCCCTCGGTGCTGGAATTTTAGCTGCCAGAAGCAGAGCACTTCTGGGAGCAAGCTCACGCAGTTATGATCTTACACCTCACTGAGCCCTGCGAGATCCTCTAAAATCACAAGCACAAAACCAGTGTAAATGGCACGCAAAGGGGATCAGAAATGTCCCGCATGCACAGCAAACAGTGAACACACGCTCAGGAGCAGAGGGCTGTTTATCAGAAGATGGAGATTACAGATCTCAAGCAATTCCCAATGTACAGGATTAGATGATTCCTGAGTTGGGTCCCTAGGCCCTCCCTGCCTCACACAAGGAGAAAGCGTTAACTATTGGAGAGCCAGGAGTGGCCAAAATGCTTCCTCTGCATCCTCCACCCAAACTACTACAGCCCGGTTGCGATGCATGATGTGATCACGTCTTTCCTCCGCCTCATGAAGCTGGCTTCTTCCTCGTCTCCCCTGCCGTTCTCCCATAAACTGTCCTGCTTAGCAGCCCCGCTTCACCCAGAGCTAACCGGGGCGACTGCTCCGGTTTTCATTAGGATATCGTACAAGTGTCAGTGGACAAGAATCGCTGTAACGGGGCGTAACATTCACCTCCCTGTGCCGCACCTGAATAAGGGGCTGAGCTCCGGTTAACGACCCCACAACTCAACAGGAGCTGCTGGCTGCACAGCACTTTCTTATCCATCCAGGTGCCTGAATGCTTCATTATAGGGATCCACTCTTGCAAATGGCCTCACTTTGCTAGCGTCTAACCCTGGGATCACAGGGGGAGGAAGGAAAGTGATGCTGGTCCCCATTTTAAACATGGCAACTGAGCCTAAATGACCTACTTGCCCATGGCATTCAGGCAGCCTGATAGAGCATGAACCTGAACCAGGTTTCCTGCACCCCAGGGCTGTGTCTAGACTGGCCAGTTTTTCCGGAAAATCAGCCACTTTTCTGGAAAACCTTGCCAGCTGTCTACACTGGCCACTTGAATTTCCACAAAAGCACTGACTTCCTACTGTAAGAAATCGGTGCTTCTTGCGGAAATACGATGCTGCTCCCGTTCAGGCAAAAGTCCCTTTTGCGCAAAACTATAAGCCCCTATAAGAAACATCCACCTGCCAGGGCTACTGCCCAGACCCTGGCCAGGCAAGTCAGTCACTGCAAAGAGCACAAAGGAGGAGGTCAGGGTAGAATGTGATCTCTTCTCCCTGGTGGCCAGCTGGCATGGACAAGGAATGGACGTGTTGTGGGCAGGGGTGATTTTCTGCTCACTCGTGCTCTTACACTCGGGTGCCTCAACACCAGCCTGCTAGAGGCAGGGAGCAGAGAGCTTATGCCAGCCCAGCAACCTTCTGCAGCCCCTCGCCCCTAAGCTGCCTGCGCAGAGCACTAGTGACAGTCCACGAGAGCACAGGCAGACGTGGAAACTCATTCAGCTTGGGACCTTTCTCAGGGTTTACAGGGCGCATGTATTAGCTCGCCCTCTGTGAAGCTGCTCCCAAAGGGAACTGGCTGCATAATGCAGCAACAAAGACACGTTCTTCGGTCTCGTTCCTCTCCCTGGGCTGGGCTTCCAAGTCTTTCAAAGCCAAACCGCATAGCCACCAGCTAGAGAGTTCAGACCGCTTTCTACCCCAGGATAGCTTAGGGGTGTTCACTCCAGCTCTGCCCTCCAGACCAACCTGCTTGGGGGGGGTGCACCCCCACGCTTTCTAGGAATACATCCTGGGGCCTAACAGGCAGTGGCTAAAAGGGAAAAAAACCAACTGAAATACGTAGCCATCGGGGGTAGGGACTGTGAGTTATTAGAATGCCTGGCACACTTAGGGCATTTTTACGGCATTAATAATATTTTGGTGTTTTCAACCCAGGATTAAGGCCTGGCCTATTCTATGGCAAACTGGGCCCACATCCTGTACCAAGGAATCTGCTGCAGAAACCTGGTGTTCCAGACAGGTAATTCAGGAGCTACTTCATTAACATTGGAAAATGAAGGTTTTTATAAACTGCATTTAAAAAGCAATCACACAATCATTCCAGGAACCCCCAATTCTCCAGTAAATTCTCCATCTGGAGTAGTGTGGCAGGCAACCTGAGCATGGGAGGGGGAAATGAGTTGGGTGTTTCTATTAGAATGATCTTTAATGAAACAGCGAACAGGACTGACGTGTCAAGTGGCATCTTCACGTTTCACAGCCAACACCCGCCGAGCTAGAGGAGACAGTACGCGTATCTCAGGGTGATCTGAAGTGAGACGGACTAACAGGCCTTCTGCAGAGAGGGATTTCCAAAGTGCTACTGCTGGGCCGTCGGTATATTTTGGGAAGGGCCTGTTCGCTGTGGCAGAAGAGATTACAGGAATCCTACCTACCTTTTTAGGCGAGAACACGCCCAGCGTGCCTCCATCTTCCCTCATGGCCACGCCCATTTCTGCCAGCAAAGCTTCCCTGGGCAACAGCAAAAGCAAAACTGTCAACCTGTGGCGTTAGCTTTTTGCATCAGAGCAGCGCCTAGAGAAGCCAGCTGTGGTCAGGATTCCACTGTGCTAAGGGCTGCACGGGCACCGGCCCTGCCTCAGAGCTCACAGGCCAGCTGGGAACAGGACAAATCGAGTGCATGGAACATGGCAATGGAAGGAGAAGGGCAAAGGCGGACACAGGCAACCGTGAGAGGAACACGGGATTACGTAGCCTAGGGTGGGCTTTGTGAGATGTTTGTGTAGTGCTGGGATAAATGGCCCCATCATGACAATTTGATTAAACAATTACGCCAACAAGCAAGATGGATGATTTCAGTAGTTCCATTTCCTTAAAGTCCTCTAAGGTACGGCGCGCGCGTGTGCACATGCACACGCACACGCACACGCACACGCACACAGCTAGTGCCAGCTATTTGAGACTCTCAAAGCACCTTACTTGTGTGAATGAGGAAGGACTCAGCAGTGTAGTACTACTAGCTCCGTGCTACAGGCAGGGGAAATCAAGGCAGAGAGAGATAAACTGACTTGCAGGAGGTCACAAAGGAACCTTGCAGGCTGATTTAGTGCCTTGCCAACAAACCCATCTGCCTCCTCCCGTTGGAGACGTGATCACGGCATTGAAATGGTTGGACGGGGACTGACTCATCTCAGTCACTTCTGTCCCCTCACACCTGACGGTGAGCAGGTGCCAGGTCAGCACAGCTGGGGCTACGCAGTGCCCCCAGCAGGAGGCAGTAGATGAGGAGTGTCAGCCATGCCACTGGCGAAACTGGGGCACGGCCTGACGACAGAAACGGGAACGACCCGGGCTGCTGGTACCGCTATCAGCCTGCACAGACAGCTGACGTCACCCCAGCAACCCCACTGAGGGCAGGCACAAAGGTGCATACAGTGTGTGGACGCTGCGAGTGCCTGGGTCCTACAGGCACCGCTGCTGTACTCACCTCTCCATGCGGATTGCTTCCGTCCTCCGCAGCTTTTCTTCCCAGGTCTCGTTCAGCTCCGCGATGATCTTCTCCGTTTCCTGGCAAGCAGAGTTTAAATGTTGGGGGGTTGCGGCTGCTGCTGCCACCCTTGGCAGCAGAACTGCAAATCCTCTTTTCAGCTTTACTCCAGAGCCCCTTTTCTGCGCTGGTCACCGTGACAGCAGCATCTCCTAGTCACACCCCACAATGGACACAAGGGAGACTGCTCCGCTTCCTGGCTGCAGGACACGAATCACCGGGAAAAGGCAGGGTAAGAATTTCCTCAACAAACCCCTGCGCCAGCATTGGAAGAGAACACGTCAGGAAAGCAGGTGGACCTTTGCCATTCAGCATGGGCAGGTCTGGGCCCCACACTGCAGCCAGCTGGCTCACCAGTGTCAGTGATGGCTCCAGCAAAACTCTCCCAACAGTGAAAAAAGAAAAAGCTTAAAAAACAGGTGGTCCTGTAGCACCTTAGAGACCAACAAAAATACAGATTGTTTCGTGAGATCTCGGGGTGCAACCCACTGAAGAAGTGCTACAGGACCACTCCTGTTTTCAAGTTACAGACTAACACAACTACCCCTCCGAGACGCCCACTAGTGAGTGTAAAGAACAACAAATGGTCTGGCAGCACTTCAGAGACTAACAAAACATGGATCATGAGATTTCGTGGACAGGGCCCACTTCTTCAGTTACCTGGAACTGCAGTGCCTAGAAAACCTCTGGCCTAGAAAAAGACAGTTACCAACTTTTCTGTAACTGTTGCTCTTCGGACGTGAGTGTGGGTTTCAACACGTGGCTAATCGGGCAGCCATCTTTCCTGTACCCTTCTCCCAGCCTGAGAGAGGGTGACTGGTGGGTACAGGTGGAGTGAGGCCGAAACCCCGAGTCTGAGGCGAGCCTCGGCACCGGGCGGAGGAATGCCCCTCCAGACAAGGAGAGCTCTCTTAATCCCTCGGCCAAGCTGACTGAAACGCTTCCACAACCCCTGCCAGTAACAACGAAGCAGAGATCCACCACGGAAACCTTTGCCAAGGCAGAGGGAAGTTCCAACAGCCGTCCCGGGGGGCAAGACGGAATTCAAGGGCGGGGGTTCAGCACTTCCACCCATAGACGGGCGCGCAGCATCAGGGCCTGCCAGAGCTGGCCAAGAGATGCCGCTAGGGAAAACACTGCGCCAGCATGCGCAGGGCACGCGCCCCTTGCTTGGAGCAGAACGTGCACGCACTCGGAGAAGAGCTGAGCTTCTGGAGGCTTTCTAACCTGTGAGGAACTCCCCAGGCCTTCTGGGGAGCCTGGACTTCACTCAGGGCCTTCAGTAAAGCTCCTGCTTGCCCACATTCATGGCTGCCTAAGAAGCTGGTGGCTGCAGGCGATGATCGTGGAGATGCACAAACCAAACTGCAGCGCCAGGGCTGTTACAGTCACCAGCCACAGACAGAAAATGGGTCTGTCGCAAGGCCAAACATCTTCCATCTTCCCCTAGCCTCAGTGCAGCACACGTGTGTCCACAGGCCCTTACCTTCAGCCTCTCGATGGCCTCTTCGCTGCCCGGAGCAAACATGATGCGTTCGTGGAGGCTGGAGACGGAGGCAGCTCGGCTGGACAAGGCGGAGAGCGAGGACGAAGGGCTCATCCCCACTAAGGCATTGGTCACTGTGGAGAGATTGTCAGGGCGTTGACTCAGTTCGGCCAGGCTACGGTTACCATTATTGTTCTCACAGTCGGTCATGTCTACGGGGCAGGGACAGGCAGGAGGAGGGGGACACATGGACAGGAAGAAGGAAAAGAAAGAGAAAAGAAAGACAGTTGGGAAAAAGTGACAGTGCGGTGAGGAGAAAGCTAGAAATTAAAACACAGAGAAACACACAGAGCCATGTGCTAGTGTCGGGGCCAGGGGCGCTCACACCGTCACACTCACACTCACACACAGATACACACAGAGCCATGTGCTAGTGTCGGGGCCAGGGGCGCTCACACCGTCACACTCACACTCACACAGATACACACAGAGCCATGTGCTAGTGTCGGGGCCAGGGGCACTCACACCGTCACACTCACACTCACACAGATACACAAAGCGCCATGTGCTAGTGTCAGGGCCAGGGGCGCTCACACCGTCACACTCACACTCACACAGATACACACAGAGCCATGTGCTAGTGTCGGGGCCAGGGGCACTCACACCGTCACACTCACACTCACGCACAGATACACACAGAGCCATGTGCTAGTGTCAGGGCCAGGGGCACTCACACCGTCACACTCACACTCACACACAGATACACACAGAGCCATGTGCTAGTGTCGGGGCCAGGGGCACTCACACCGTCACACTCACACTCACACACAGATACACACAGAGCCATGTGCTAGTGTCGGGGCCAGGGGCACTCACACCGTCACACTCACACTCACACAGATACACACAGAGCCATGTGCTAGTGTCAGGGCCAGGGGCACTCACACCGTCACACTCACACTCACACAGATACACACAGAGCCATGTGCTAGTGTCAGGGCCAGGGGCACTCACACCGTCACACTCACACTCACACTCACACAGATACACAAAGCGCCATGTGCTAGTGTCAGGGCCAGGGGCGCTCACACCGTCACACTCACGCAGAGATATACACAGAGCCATGTGCTAGTGTCAGGGCCGGGGCACTCACACCGTCACACTCACACTCACACAGATACACACAGAGCCATGTGCTAGTGTCAGGGCCAGGGGCACTCACACCGTCACACTCACACTCACGCACAGATACACACAGAGCCATGTGCTAGTGTCAGGGCCAGGGGCACTCACACCGTCACACTCACACTCACACACAGATACACACAGAGCCATGTGCTAGTGTCGGGGCCAGGGGCGCTCACACCGTCACACTCACACTCACGCACAGATACACAAAGCGCCATGTGCTAGTGTCAGGGCCAGGGGCTCTCACACCGTCACACTCACGCAGAGATATACACAGAGCCATGTGCTAGTGTCAGGGCCAGGGGCACTCACACCGTCACACTCACACTCACGCACAGATACACACAGAGCCATGTGCTAGTGTCAGGGCCAGGGGCACTCACACCGTCACACTCATACTCACACAGATACACACAGAGCCATGTGCTAGTGTCAGGGCCAGGGGCACTCACACCGTCACACTCACACTCACGCACAGATTCACACAGAGCCATGTGCTAGTGTCGGGGCCAGGGGCACTCACACCATCACACTCACACACAGATACACACAGAGCCATGTGCTAGTGTCGGGGCCAGGGGCGCTCACACCGTCACACTCACACTCACACACAGATACACACAGAGCCATGTGCTAGTGTCGTGGCCAGGGGCGCTCACACCGTCACACTCACACTCACACAGATACACACAGAGCCATGTGCTAGTGTCGGGGCCAGGGGCACTCACACCGTCACACTCACACTCACACTCACACAGATACACAAAGCGCCATGTGCTAGTGTCAGGGCCAGGGGCTCTCACACCGTCACACTCACGCAGAGATATACATAGAGCCATGTGCTAGTGTCAGGGCCAGGGGCACTCACACCGTCACACTCACACTCACGCACAGATACACACAGAGCCATGTGCTAGTGTCAGGGCCAGGGGCACTCACACCGTCACACTCACACTCACACACAGATACACACAGACCCATGTGCTAGTGTCGGGGCCAGGGGCGCTCACACCGTCACACTCACACTCACACACAGATACACACAGAGCCATGTGCTAGTGTCGGGGCCAGGGGCGCTCACACCGTCACAGTCACACTCACACAGATACACACAGAGCCATGTGCTAGTGTCGGGGCCAGGGGCGCTCACACCATCACACTCACACTCACACACAGATACACACAGAGCCATGTGCTAGTGTCGGGGCCAGGGGCGCTCACACCGTCACACTCACACTCACACACAGATACACACAGAGCCATGTGCTAGTGTCAGGGCCAGGGGCGCTCACACCGTCATACTCACACTCACACACAGATACACACAGAGCCATGTGCTAGTGTCGGGGCCAGGGGCGCTCACACCGTCACACTCACACTCACACACAGATACACACAGAGCCATGTGCTAGTGTCAGGGCCAGGGGCGCTCACACCGTCACACTCACACTCACACACAGATACACACAGAGCCATGTGCTAGTGTCGGGGCCACGGGCACTCACACCGTCACACTCACACTCACACACAGATACACACAGAGCCATGTGCTAGTGTCAGGGCCAGGGGCGCTCACACCGTCACACTCACACACACACACAGATACACACAGAGCCATGTGCTAGTGTCGGGGCCAGGGGCGCTCACACCGTCACACTCACACTCACACACAGATACACACAGAGCCATGTGCTAGTGTCGGGGCCAGGGGCGCTCACACCGTCACACTCACACTCACACACAGATACACACAGAGCCATGTGCTAGTGTCGGGGCCAGGGGCGCTCACACCGTCACACTCACACTCGCACACAGATACACACAGAGCCATGTGCTAGTGTCGGGGCCAGGGGCGCTCCCACCGTCACACTCACACTCACACAGATACACACAGAGCCATGTGCTAGTGTCGGGGCCAGGGGCACACACACCGTCACACTCACACTCACACACAGATACACACAGAGCCATGTGCTAGTGTCAGGGCCAGGGGCGCTCACACCGTCACACTCACACTCACGCACAGATACACACAGAGCCATGTGCTAGTGTCGGGGCCAGGGGCACACACACCGTCACACTCACACACAGATACACACAGAGCCATGTGCTAGTGTCAGGGCCAGGGGCGCTCACACCGTCACACTCACACTCACACACAGATACACACAGAGCCATGTGCTAGTGTCGGGGCCAGGGGCACACACACCGTCACACTCACACACAGATACACACAGAGCCATGTGCTAGTGTCAGGGCCAGGGGCGCTCACACTGTCACACTCACACTCACACACAGATACACACAGAGCCATGTGCTAGTGTCGGGGCCAGGGGCGCTCACACCATCACACTCACACTCACGCACATGTAGAATAGTGATAGAAATGTAGCTGTGTTAGTCTGGTGTAGCTGAAACAAAATACAGGACTATGTAGCACTTTAAAGACTAATAAGATGGTTTATTAGATGATGAGCTTTCGTGGGCCAGACCCACTTCCTCAGATCAAATAGTGGAAGAAAATAGTCACAACCATATCTACCAAAGGATACAATTAAAAAAATGAACACATATGAAAAGGACAAATCCCATTTCAGAACAGAAGGGGGATGGGGGGGGGGGAAGGAAGGTGAATGCCAGTGAGTTAATGATATTAGACCTGCTAACCTGCATCCTACTTCAGAAGACATTCAAATCTGCACTTGAAAGGGAATCCTCTGAACTGGCATTCATGCTAAAATTCGACACTCTCCGCACCGGAATTAACAAAGACCCCGGCTATCTTACACATTACAAAGATAGCTTCCCCAATTATCACCTCTAATACTATTAACTCACAGACATTTCCCCTTCCCCACCTCTAATATCATTAACTCACTGGCATTCACCTTCCTCCCCCCCCCCACATCCCCCTTCTGTTCTGAAATGTGATTTGTCCTTTTCATATGTGTTCATTTTTTTAATTGTATCCTTTGGTATATATGGTTGTGACTATTTTCTTCCACTATTTGATCTGAGGAAGTGGGTCTGGCCCACGAAAGCTCATCATCTAATAAACCATCTTGTTAGTCTTTAAAGTGCTACATTGTCCTGCATTTTGTTTCACTCACACACAGATACACACAGAGCCATGTGCTAGTGTCGGGGCCAGGGGCGCTCACACCGTCACACTCACACTCACACACAGATACACACAGAGCCATGTGCTAGTGTCGGGGCCAGGGGCGCTCACACCGTCACACTCACACTCACACACAGATACACACAGAGCCATGTGCTAGTGTCGGGGCCAGGGGCGCTCACACCGTCACACTCACACTCACACAGATACACACAGAGCCATGTGCTAGTGTCGGGGCCAGGGGCGCTCACACCGTCACACTCACACTCACACAGATACACACAGAGCCATGTGCTAGTGTCGGGGCCAGGGGCGCTCACACCGTCACACTCACACTCACACACAGATACACACAGAGCCATGTGCTAGTGTCGGGGCCAGGGGCGCTCACACCGTCACACTCACACTCACACAGATACACACAGAGCCATGTGCTAGTGTCGGGGCCAGGGGCACTCACACCGTCACACTCACACTCACACAGATACACACAGAGCCATGTGCTAGTGTCGGGGCCAGGGGCGCACACGCCGTCACACTCACACTCACGCACAGATACACACAGAGCCATGTGCTAGTGTCAGGGCCAGGGGCACTCACACCGTCACACTCACACAGATACACACAGAGCCATGTGCTAGTGTCAGGGCCAGGGGCACTCACACCGTCACACTCACACTCACACAGATACACACAGAGCCATGTGCTAGTGTCGGGGCCAGGGGCACTCACACCGTCACACTCACACTCACACAGATACACACAGAGCCATGTGCTAGTGTCAGGGCCAGGGGCACTCACACCGTCACACTCACACTCACACAGATACACACAGAGCCATGTGCTAGTGTCGGGGCCAGGGGCACTCACACCGTCACACTCACACTCACACACAGATACACACAGAGCCATGTGCTAGTGTCGGGGCCAGGGGCGCTCACACCGTCACACTCACACTCACACACAGATACACACAGAGCCATGTGCTAGTGTCAGGGCCAGGGGCACTCACACCGTCACACTCACACTCACGCACAGATACACACAGAGCCATGTGCTAGTGTCAGGGCCAGGGGCACTCACACCGTCACACTCACACTCACACACAGATACACACAGAGCCATGTGCTAGTGTCGGGGCCAGGGGCACTCACACCGTCACACTCACACTCACACAGATACACACAGAGCCATGTGCTAGTGTCGGGGCCAGGGGCACTCACACCGTCACACTCACACTCACACAGATACACACAGAGCCATGTGCTAGTGTCGGGGCCAGGGGCGCACACGCCGTCACACTCACACTCACGCACAGATACACACAGAGCCATGTGCTAGTGTCAGGGCCAGGGGCACTCACACCGTCACACTCACACACAGATACACACAGAGCCATGTGCTAGTGTCAGGGCCAGGGGCACTCACACCGTCACACTCACACTCACACAGATACACACAGAGCCATGTGCTAGTGTCAGGGCCAGGGGCGCTCACACCGTCACACTCACACTCACACAGATACACACAGAGCCATGTGCTAGTGTCGGGGCCAGGGGCACTCACACCGTCACACTCACACTCACACACAGATACACACAGAGCCATGTGCTAGTGTCGGGGCCAGGGGCACTCACACCGTCACACTCACACTCACACACAGATACACACAGAGCCATGTGCTAGTGTCGGGGCCAGGGGCGCTCACACCATCACACTCACACTCACGCACAGATACACACAGAGCCATGTGCTAGTGTCAGGGCCAGGGGCGCTCACACCGTCACACTCACACTCACACAGATACACACAGAGCCATGTGCTAGTGTCGGGGCCAGGGGCGCTCACACCGTCACACTCACACTCACACAGATACACACAGAGCCATGTGCTAGTGTCGGGGCCAGGGGCGCTCACACCGTCACACTCACACTCACACACAGATACACACAGAGCCATGTGCTAGTGTCAGGGCCAGGGGCACTCACACCGTCACACTCACACACAGATACACACAGAGCCATGTGCTAGTGTCAGGGCCAGGGGCACTCACACCGTCACACTCACACTCACACAGATACACACAGAGCCATGTGCTAGTGTCGGGGCCAGGGGCGCTCACACCGTCACACTCACACTCACACAGATACACACAGAGCCATGTGCTAGTGTCAGGGCCAGGGGCACTCACACCGTCACACTCACACTCACACAGATACACACAGAGCCATGTGCTAGTGTCGGGGCCAGGGGCGCTCACACCGTCACACTCACACTCACACAGATACACACAGAGCCATGTGCTAGTGTCGGGGCCAGGGGCGCTCACACCGTCACACTCACACTCACACACAGATACACACAGAGCCATGTGCTAGTGTCAGGGCCAGGGGCACTCACACCATCACACTCACACTCACACAGATACACACAGAGCCATGTGCTAGTGTCAGGGCCAGGGGCGCTCACACCGTCACACTCACACTCACACACAGATACACACAGAGCCATGTGCTAGTGTCAGGGCCAGGGGCGCTCACACCGTCACACTCACACTCACACACAGATACACACAGAGCCATGTGCTAGTGTCAGGGCCAGGGGCGCTCACACCGTCACACTCACACTCACACACAGATACACACAGAGCCATGTGCTAGTGTCAGGGCCAGGGGCGCTCACACCGTCACACTCACACTCACACACAGATACACACAGAGCCATGTGCTAGTGTCAGGGCCAGGGGCGCTCACACCGTCACACTCACACTCACACACAGATACACACAGAGCCATGTGCTAGTGTCGGGGCCAGGGGCGCTCACACCGTCACACTCACACTCACACACAGAGCCATGAGCTAGTGTCGGGGCCAGGGGTGTTGCTGCACCCCACCCCCCATTCTAGCTTGGTGGGATCAGAGCCGGGCAGGGGGCATGCCTGGGCTGGCTAATGGCTAAACGGGCAGCAGAGCCTTTCGGCCCCAATCCGGCCGGATGTTGGGAAGAGCCGAGGGCCCTCTGTGAAACTCAGTGCGGGGGTGTCACAATGGGAACTGCCGGCTCTGGCCCCAATGAGCTCTTGGGGGCAGGGCCCGGCGTTTTATCCCGTGTCTGTCCCAGGCCCTAGCAGCACTGGGCCCTGGGCCGCGACTGAGGCTCCCACCACCCACGGACCTAATCACAAGATCGGTGGCCCAGGATTCCTTTGCCTGGGCTGGTTTGTGCCTGTTCCCCAGGAACCCTGAAGTGTCGGGTGTTTCGTTCCTTGGAGCATTAGTCTGAACCTGGGATCCAGGAGGGCCGGAGGTGATTCACGCGGGGGAGGGGGGAGCTCACGCAGCGGCCCCATGTCCAAAAGGCTCGCCTCTTTGCGCAGGAGGCTGCCAGGAGGCCAAGGGGGAGCCTAAGCAAGAGCCAAAGCCAAGCGAATGGAGTGGCCATCACTCGCTGAGGGCTGGAGAAAAGGAGCAGCAGAAAGGTGCCTTTGCCTGGGGCCCTGGCGCTGCGATCCGCCCCAGAAGGTGGAGTTGGGCGGAACGTGGCGGGGTGAGAGCCCCAGGGACCACGCCCCTCGGGGATCACTCCCCACAGCACCGCCATGGCGCTGGTAGCGTGGGCCTTGAACGTACGTGGAAATGGCCATCGGGGATGGGAGCTGAGGTTCGTCTAGCCTGGTCTCTGTCACAGCAGAGCTTCTACCTTGCTACTCCACCCACCAGAGAGCCAGATGGACTTACACCTGAGACGTCTCTGCCCTGCTCACTTACTGCTCTGGCAATGTGCTCAGAGGAACAATGGAGCCACCAGCCCCCTGTGGCTAGGAACCCAGGCCAGTCCTGGTGCATGCTCCCTCTTGGAGGAAGCTCAGGGCAGGGGCAGGGGAGCTGTAGCTCTCCCTCTCCAGTACGGCTCCTTATTGGCTTTCAAAACATTGCTTCCAGCTTCCTCCTTTCCTCCTGCCTTGGGTCAGACATTACCTGGCAAACAGCCTGTCGTGCCCTGCAGACTCTAGTGCTCTCTGTGCTCACGCACATGCCCTGGCGGGCCCAGGGCAGGACCAAAGGGCCACTCCCCCGAAACCAGCAGCCCAGGCCAGCGTCTCCTGAGGAACGGGAGTCTGGCTCCAAAGTCTGTCAGGGCAGGCATCTGCTACAGGGCTGAGGTCTGCACCTGCACTAGGCCCTCATCAGCCTGGCAGTCATGGGCTGTTTCTCTGCCAGACTGACACGGATTCTCACTATGCCACTGACCATGGACGCCAGCTGGATGGTCCATGGCTCTGTTACAGGGACAGCAGGGCCTCCCAGCATGAAGCCAGCTCCCTTTGTCAAGGCAGGACTAATGAACCACAGGTTGAACCTCTCTAGTCTGGCAACCTCCGCGGTCCGGTCTGATGTTAGTTAGCCGGCTGTCTGTTCATCATGGTGTGGCCACGTTTCCCAAGGCCCCAGGCATTTCTTTCCAGCCGTGGCTCTGTGTTCTGTGCTGTTCTTTGGCTCCGATTTACCCCTACAAGTCTCCAAGAGCCCAGGCGGCAGTGGAAGTGCCGGTGATGCTGCTAGACAATATGACCTCCCGCTGTCGGGCAAATTCTCTGGTTCGGCACCGGTCAGGACTGGCGGGTCCCGGACTAGAGAGGGTCGACCTGTCGTTCAGTAGCCCTGCAGGTCCCAGTACAACCAGCACCAGGGTCAGTGCTGGGAGCAGCTGTGATCTTACAGCATCGGCAGGCAGCAGAAAACTCTGTGCCTGTAGTTTGCCAGCAGAGCCAGTCCTGGAATCGGGAAGGGCCCTGGGCCTAGCAGAAGCAGCCACGGCACGGAAGCAGCAGGAACCATGGTTACAGCAGGGAGGAGAGAGGCCCAGGGAGTTCCCAGGAAACCTGCCCTGTCTCACGTTCCTCAGCTAAGCCCTGGGGGCACTGGGGGACATTGGCTCCAGGCCCACCCAGGCACTGACTGGGAGAAGCTGGCTGGCCTCAGTCTGGCTTCCCAGAACCACCTGCCTGGGGCTGCACTACCTCTGGTGCAGAGATGACCCCGACTTTGAGGATGTGTGGGGCCTGACCGCCCCGCGCTCACCACGTCAGCCCCAGGACCCCAGCACGTGGCGCTGCGGGATCTGGGCGAAGCACAGGCCACGGGTGAGCCTCCTCGTGAGGAAAGCAGCGCGTACCGCGCCGGGGTGGGCACTTGCCCGAGCCCCTCAGTGCTCCCTGCGCCCTTGGGCCGGGGCTGAGCCTGGCAGCTCTCCGGCTAAGCACTGCGGCAGGGCACTGCTGGGGAGGAGCAGATGGCCACCCAACACCTGCACTGCTTTGCCATGCTGCAGGCATGTTCCCCTGCTGCGACCGAGCCTCGGCAAGCGCTGAAGCACACAGAACACACAATGGGAAATACACACATTTAGGTCCTCCTGGAGCAGTGCTAGCTACGGGAGAGAGGAGAGGAGAGGGAAGAAAGACAAAGAAAACAGAACAAGAGAAGGTTCGTCTCTACGGGACACAGGCCCAGAGGAGCGGCCACACCCTGAGCCAGCCTGGGGACCTCTCCCTGGGAGCAGTGCAGGGAGCGCTCAAAGCAGAGCCTGGCTCTTGGCTGGGACAGGAGTCCTGGGACTGGCAGCACAAAGCTGTGGAGGCCCCTGCCAGGGTGCCCAGGACCGCGGTGATCCCTGCTGTCAGCAGAGCATCCCCGACAGGCTGCGGCAGAGGCGCGGCGTCAGGGAACGGGGATGCCGGGGCACAACGGGCGGGCATGAGGGTGGCCGAGGAATGGCCTAGCCCAGACCACTGAGGTCCAGAGAGCTGCACCTCAGTGTTCTGCGGCAAGGCCCAGCCCCTGGCGAGAGCCCGCGAGGTACGCACTGTCGATGATGTCGCCGAGGCCCTGGGAGTAGAGCAGGTCTCTCAGACGAGCCACCTCATCCTTCAGCTCCCTGATCAGCTTATTGTTGGGGTCCTCGTTAATGACAGCGTTGCATCTGATCTGCTTGGCACGGTCAGCGTACCTGCAGGCCGGGACACCCGGTGAGGCAGCCTGGGCACTGTCCAGGTCTATCGATACACCCGCGCGAGGCCTGGCTCTGCCAGAGGCCTGCTTGGCCCAGCTCAGAGCCGTGGCCGTCGGGCCAGGAGGCCCCAGCCAGCAGCCCAAGGGAGCGTCAGCGTGGCTGGGTGCCGCGCAGGGACGGTGGCTGGAGGGGGAGGGCAGTGCTCTGTAACGCTGCGCCCGAGGGACTCCCCTCCGCTGCTTTGGGGCTGGCACGGGGCCATGCTAAGTGCTGTCAGCGAGGGACAATGGGGCAGGAGGGGTGAAGGCAAGAGGAGCAGGGGTCCCAGCCTGGCAGGGCGCGACAGGCCTGCTGTCACAGAGCCTACCTTAGAGTACTGAGGGTCTCGTCGTAGTTGATATCAGCAGGGCTGAGAGCAGCAACCATCGCAGTCCTGGAGTTCCCGCCTGCCACAGAAAACACCCCGGGGCACCATGAAGTAGGCCTGTTCTGGGCCCTCTCGGTTACCCCCCTGCTCTCTGCGTCCCCTCCTGCCAGAGCATCCCAGCTCTTCTGCCCACAGAGCGCACCTGCCAGCCAGTGGCCCCCCGCAGCGCCCAGCTCACCCGCCACCCGCCAGTGCTCTGAAGGAGCCGGCAGGTTATCCTGCCCTGGCAAAGGGTCTCCGGGAGCCGCAGGCAGAGGAAGAGGGAGCAGCTGAAGAGCGGGCAGGAGTTAGGGGCCTCTGGAGGTCTGTTGCCTGGATATTCAGTGAGTTAAGGCCAGAACTGGGCAAACAACATGGACTAGACTCCTTCCCTCACCCAGGTTTTCCCGGAGGAGCCAGGTCAGCACGGAGTCCCGGTACGGGATGAAGTCCGTCTTTTTCTTCTTTTTGTTCTGGAGGGAGAGAGCACAGCAAGGAGATCAGACTCCTCGCTCTCTTCAGGAGTGGCGGACGCCCAGTCAGGACCGAGCCGGGGCCTTCGCTAAGTGGCCGAAGCACACGCCGGAGTTTCCGCTGGCAGCCATCTACGATCCAGATCGCGAAGGAGCCAAAGCCTGGATGCTGGCGAGTGATCTACACCCAGCACTCCTTCGGGAGCGTCTGTCTGAGACTCTCTGCTTTGGCATGGACCGTTCCGTTCCCCCCGCCGCCAGCCAGGCTGTCGGGTCCAGTAGATCGGACACTAGCCAAGGACTTGGGCCCAAGTCTCCTTGTGTGACCTTGGCAAGCCGCTTGGCCTCCTGCCCTCCCCAAAAAGATTTCACTCCCTGCATGGCCTCTAGCTCTGGCCTGGCCCTGCAGCAGAGGGGACAGCCCGAGGAGCCGCCTACGCGCCCGCCGAGCTCAGGCTCTCCTCTCCAGCACAGCTGCTCCACTGAGCTCCCACTCCCAAAGGCAGCTGGGGCAGTGCTAAGGCCTCCTCCTCGCCTGGCCTGGCTCTTTGAATGGCCCCGGAATTTCAGAGCAGAGCTGGAAACAGCCTGGGCCTGGGCTGCAGGCCTGTCACCCCCTCCCTGCCCAGCCCAGGTCCCCAGAGCACGTACCTTATTGGGCCCCGAATCCTGCAAGGAAACCAGAGACATCATTTGCCACTGCATGAGCACGGGAGCCAGAGCCGGCTTGCTCCAGCCGGGACAAGGAGCTGCAAGTTCCCCTCCCCCTCCAGGAGAACCTTTGGCTTCCCCGAGAGGAAGAGCTGCCCGCGGAGAGCAGGCGGCGCCCGGGCTGTGTGCGGCTCGCAAGCAGCAGGAACGAGGAACCCACGCCACTCACCCCTCCGGGGCAGGCTGTGGCTCAGGGCACGGGACTGGGCGTGACCATTACAGGGCGGTAGCACCTTAAACACAACGGGCGAACCCGAGCGCGTAGGCTGGGAAAAGGCCAAGCCAGACGGAGCCAGGGGAGGGATCGCCAGAGCCACGACGTGAGCAAAGTGGGGAGAGACGCCATGATCCTGGCTCCATTTCCCATCTTGCCTGGCTGCCTAATGGCTCTAGCGTCTCTGCATCTGTCCATGTGTATCCGTCAGTGAGCCCCGATGCCCCCCAGGCACATGCAGCCAGCACTCCCGCCAGACCCCTGCAGTGTGGATACTGCCAAAGGTTCCCCCGCTCCCGGCAGGACCCCTCAGCAGCACAGGCCACTCTTCACCACCGGGGGGGGGGCAGATCTCCTTGGGCCCTGGGAATAGGGCTGTTTGCCCCGCACGCCTCTTCGCTGGCTCATTCCTGGTGCACCTGCCTCGGAGGGCACTTCACAGTCATTACACCGGGGTTACGTGGGCTGAGCACAGCCCCGTCGCCTGGAGCGAGCCTTAGCCAGGGCCGAGGCCCAGAGGTGAGCCAGTGCTCCCGGGCTGCCGAGCACCGTCCTGGGTACCCGCCCCTCCCGGCCACCTACCATCTCAGCCAGCGCAGAGATGACCTTCCCCAGCGTGGTCAGAGACTTGTTGATGTTTGCTCCCTCCTGTTGAAGGAAGACAGGACACCGTGGCCTGGAAGCCAACTGACAGAGGCCCTGACACCTGCTCAGGGACCTGTGGGGCTCTGCAGCTCGGCACAGCAGCCAGGCCCACTCCACAGATGGGCCGTGCACCCAGCTTACACGGCCTCCCTGCCACGAAAGGCTTTGCACGGGGCGGGGGTGATACAGCGCGGTGCTGGGCACGGTGCTGGGCTGTGGGCGACCCCTACTGGCCTGTGTCTGTGAGCACGGCCCGGGGGGGGGGGCGCCTGAGGAACCGCAGGTCACATAGAGACCCAACGGGTTCTCACCTGTCGAGGGAAGGGGCTGCATGGAGGAAGGGAGCGGTTTGGAGTCAGTCTGGCTGGGCAAACACGGAGAGAAGAGACTAAGCGGAGCGCTGGGAGGCCAGGGCCGGTGGACCCCACCCCAAGGGGGCTGAGGCTGCCTGGCCCTGACTCCTGTAACCACAGTGCGTCTGTGCTGGGCTGTGTCCTGGAGGAGCAATAACCCCCCGTTCTACCGGCTGGCGGAGCCCCGTCTTGCTGCAGACGGGTGCAGGCTCGGAAGGGCCCCGTGGGGAGCAGTGCTTGTGGCGGGTTAACGGCTCAGCAGGGCATCCTCGCGGGCACTCCGCTGCCTGAGAGCTAGGGCTGTGACAGTGTCACTGGTTACCCCATGAGCCTGGGCTCACTGATGAACGTACAACCCCTGCCCCCACGTGCTGCCTCTGCACCCCCGGGGAATCGCTGCCTTCTCCGCAGTGACGTGATGACACGACTCAGCCCAAAGGAAGGGGCCCAGCTCAGCGCCCCAGGCTCTGCTCTTACCTTTAGCCTCGTGCCCTTGGCCCCTGTGGAGTCGGCTCGTTCACTCCCAGCCAGGTCCACCAGGCTGATTTTGCTGACCTACAAGCAGAGGGGTGAGAGCCCACAGCAATGCAAACAGGAACCACAATCCGCTCCGGAAAAGGCCACCCTCCGGGTGTAGCACGCGCAGTCCTGCTGCCCGCAGGTGGGCGGAGGAAGTGACTACCTGGCTCAGCAGACACCGGGGGGGGGGCAGAATGTGATTGAACCAACTGGGAGGGGCGGGGGCACCAGGGCTCCCCTCCCACGCCTGCTCCGTGCCAGCACCCCACCGAACGACAGCCTGGCACAGGGCGCGGGCACGCCCCGATGGTCTCCCCCGGGCAGAGCCTTGTTTTTGCAGCCCCGTTTTCTCCGGAGTCAGGGAGAGCAAGTTCCCAGCTCTGCCCATTAAACAGACCAGCAGCGTCAGGAGCTGCCAGCGCACAGCGCTGCAGGGCGGCTGGGCCCGAGTCCCTGCCACCCCATGAGCTCACCTTCTCGGTGGTGACGCTGGTCTCTGCGTCGTGCCGCTTCTGGGTGAAGATGATGTTGAAGACGGCGTGCGAGCGGCTGCTGGTTTCGTTCATGTTCGTGGCTGCGACCGTCCTGTGGAGGGAAGAGACAGGAGCGTGGAACCCTGAAGCCTGGCAGGTCCAGTGGGAAGGGGCCCAGCGCCGGGCAGCCGGGACAGCGCTCGCTCCGAGCCGGTGGCCGAGGAGAGCAGGAGCCATGGAGCCCTCCGCCTCTCCGGAGCTTGTGCCAATCCCGCTGCAGTCAGCACGGGCCTCCCCTCGCATTCAGTGGGCTCTGGGCCAGGCCCCACATGCTCACTCCCCTCTCCACAGACCCAGGACTGGCTCCATCGCAGGCCGGCATGCGACTAGCGGACAGCATGAGGAGACCGGTGAAAATCAGCCTGGGCCGGTGAGTGGGCGCTGCCGCGGGTCGCTCTCCCTGGCTGTCGGCCTCGTGTCTGGTGAGAAACTGAGGCAAGAGCACAACGGGCGCCCCCAGCAGCCCCCAGCCAGCCCAGGGAAGAAGTGGCCCGTCGAGACCCCGGCCCTGGGTGGGGGATGGAAAGCAAGGGAGGGAAAGAAATGCAACCAAAGCGCTGCCCCTCTCACCTGGCTTTATTCCCAGAGTCCATCAGGTCCTGGATGTCGTTGTAGGAGGTGACGGCCAGCTTGGAGAGGTCCTCGACATAGGGCCCCAGGAGCGGGTGCTCCCTCACCCTCAGGTTCCCCTTATTCTTGGGGTTCAGGAGGTCTCGCACCCGCTCACAATAGATCTCCATGTAGCTGACCTAGGGGACAGAGCACACAAGGTAGGAGCCTGACAATGCGGGAGAGGCTGCCAAGCCAGTCCTGTCACGCAGCCCGACTCGGACAGTTCCTAGCTCCAGCGGCGGCCTCGCGCCAGCCAGTGAGCGACGGATTCCAGTGCCTGTGTCTGCGAGGGCAGAGTCCGGCGGCAGGGCCGGGGCGTGCAGCCAGCTTTCCGCCAGCGCTGCAGCCTCAGCACCAGTGCCTGTGGCGTGGCACCGGGCTGTGGGAGGGGCGGCTTTGTCTCCACACACGCATGAAGGTAGGTTTGCTACTGAATTAAACTGCACAGATACACGGCACGTCTGAGTCAGCGTGTCACTAGCAGGAGGCGGCAGGCGAGAGGTGCCGGGGAAGACAGGCCAGGCGGGGGAGGGTGTGTATCTCAGCAGCGACTCGGTTCTGGGGGTGGGCCTGGAACCAGACAGCAGCAGAACTAATCCAGTGTCCCATCCTGGTGGCAGGGGCTGGGGCCATGGGGACAGCAGCAGCTCATTACGCCCCTGGAGCCAGATGGCAGCAAGTCTCTGTGCAAGGATACTCCTCGGGGGCCTGAGCCCAGAGCTGCAGGTCGCGTTCCATGGGAACGACTCCAGCAGGGAAACCGAGCGGGGCTGGCGACTGCCCACGGCACTGTCGCCCCGGCGAGTCCCCGTGCGCCCAGGGGGACGGCCCGTACCTCCACAGAATAGGACATGTTGTCATTCGTGGTGTCACTGATCCGGGAGAAGAGGTCCTCACACAGCTGCAGCAGACAAGGAGAAAAGCAGAGGGCTGCTTACATCCCCGTAATGCAGCCAGAGCCATTCGGGGGCGGGGGGGCAGGAAACAAGGGCTCTTCCTTGTGCCCCAGAAACGGGAGCAGCAGAAAGGCAGCCCAGAGTGGAGGGGCCCGTTCTCTGTGCTTGCTCACATGCAGGGCCCGATTAAGACATGCTGAGGCCCTAAGCCAGGCCTGGGCAAAATACAGCCCATGGGCCCACCAAGCCACCAGATCCGGCCTCCGGATGCTGCGGGGAGCCCCAGGCAGGCTGCCTGCTTGCCTCGCCCCACCCTCACACCTCTCAGAAACGCGGCTGAGGGGCGGTTTCACTTTAAAAACTGAGCCTGGAGGGGAGGGGAGAAGCTTTAGGAGCTGCTGCCACCCCCAGCACAATCCCATTGGCCGGCTTCTGGCCAGAAACTGGCCAATGGGAGCTGCCTGTTTTAATAACAGGCAGCCACGAAGCACAAGGGGCTCCTAGTTATTCACAGAGCACATGGCTGCAGCCTGGGCAGGGGCAGGGCAGGCAGGGAGGCGGATTCAGGAATGCGCTGCTGGCTGGTAAATCTCCTGGCCAGAGGCTACCTCTGGCATCCCAGCCCCTCCCTGCCCCAACCCTCTGCCCCCAACTCCACATACCCAAATCCTCTGCCCCCCTCCTGCACCCATACACCCTCCCAGATCCGGCACCCTACCCCAGATCACAGTCCCCTCCTGCCCCGGCTCTCAGCCCAAATCCTTGCACCCTGTCCTGTATCCCAATTCCCTGCCCTAGCTCACAATCCAACCCCCTGCACCCCCAGTCCAGTGCCAAAAATGTATCTTATTCTAACCGAAAGGACAACGGAAATAGAAACGGTGAGGTTTCGTATTTGCACGCACGCTGCGATGTAGGCGAGGCTGTAACTAAACTGCTCCTGTCTAGAAGCC
Organism: Pelodiscus sinensis; assembly: GCF_052426305.1. Lineage (NCBI taxonomy): Eukaryota > Metazoa > Chordata > Testudines > Trionychidae > Pelodiscus > Pelodiscus sinensis. Next base: position 56,912,481 of record NC_143061.1, on the reverse strand, counting down.
CTAAGCTGTGGCTTGCTTACTTTGTGCATAAATCCAGCGCCTGGTTCTGAGCAACACCTAGAGTAAGCGGCACAGTCAAAGATGCTATCAGGGCTGTGGAGTTAAATTGCATTGGCTCAGTGGTGAGCCAGACCCTTGTGGCCAGGCTGATGCCTGGGAGCTCTCCCCTGCCCTGCGTGGGGTCCGAGGAGGGTCAGTGCGCACCCGCGGGAGTGTAACCGGGGGCACGGTACGACTCAGCCACTCAGCGCAAAGGCTCCCTGGCCACTTGGGCCTCCACCCGCCTCATCTGCTACTGACGCTTCCCCCCCAGCTCTGTTCTCGGCAGGTCTGGGGTCTCCCTTGCGCTGCCCTGACCCTTTCCAGAAGCCCCAAAGGCCACTCCCCAGATGCTGGTGGCCACAAGAAGCTCATGCCCTCTGCATGGACTCCCATCCTAAGCACCCTGCTTTGCCTCCCCTCCCCGAGGGGAGAGAGCCCAGGAGACGAGGCGCTGTTCTTCCTCCCAGCCTGCCCCTTGTCAATTTCCTGGCAGCCATTTTTGGGTCAAGTTTCCTATGTGGCTGCTAAGAGAACAGCTGATCTGCTCCTGTGCTAGCTGGAGCTGCAGCCCTGTTCTCACTCCTCGGCCCTGCTACAGCTGATAGTCTCTATGTGTCACAGGACCCCTCGTTTCCTCCGTCCTTGCCACCCTCAGCCGGATTCAGTACCTGCCACCTGTCTCCTCACTAGCGCTCAGCAGCTCCAGGTGCCTCACGTGCCGGGAGCGACAGCCACCCTGCCCCAGCAGCCTCCGCCTCGGCCCCCGCAGCAATGGGTGTTCTGTGCTCACAGCCAGCAGCGCACTCCACCCCCACGCCCGGGGCACACCTGCGGGATGATGCCTTGCTGATCCTTCTCCTGCCTCCCCATCATGGTGTAGGACTTGCCAGCACCGGTCTGCCCATAGGCGAAGATACAGACATTGTAGCCCTCAAAGGCGTGCTGCAGCATCTCCTCCCCGATGTCCTGGTACACCTGCTTCTGAGAGGCATAACTGGTGTCTTCGGGCTGCGGGGGGAGGGGAGCAGGGAAACAGAGTCAAGGGGACAGAAGGACAAAGAAAGAAAGAAAAACCAGAAAAGTGGGATCATCTGGCTCTTTCCCTTCTCCCAAGGGCCCTGGCTTTCCCTGGACTTCTCGCAGCGGAGTTACGTTGCTCTTGTCCCCACCCTACTGGAAGTCAGAGGAGAACCAGAGCCAAGATTAGGGTCTCATTCTCCATTCTGAGTCGCTCGTGTAGCCAGAGGGAGGCACACGGCCGTCCCTAGCAAGTTTTACCGACTGGGGAGGGGATCCTTTAGCGTCCAGATGCAGGATCACCAAGGGAACCAACTCAGCCCCATTCAAAGCTCTTGGCTTCCTGGCCAAGGTACAGATAATGCAAATGGGGATAACAGGGGTGCTCTCATGCACTTGGGGAGTTCCTGGACTAGACTGTCCCACCAAAACCGGGCATACCCCTGTGAGGATCTGGGGCCACCTCAGAGCGGGAGCTTTTCCCACGGGAGCGCCTGTGCTTTGCCATTCACACCTCTCCAGCGCTCAAGGGGCCTGGCTTTGTTGCAGCGCAAAGCCCCATCATTCCGGGCAGCGTGACGGGGCCAGCGAGGGGTTAATACAGCCCTAGGCAGGCTGTGCGGAAAGCTGGTGTGTCCTGGTTAAAAGCTCTCTCAGAAATGCTCCCTCCAACACAGCCGGCTAGCTACCACATTGGGTGCTCTGTAGGCCCCTCTGAGCACAGAGGAGCCAGGGAAAGAGCAGGGCAAATAATTCTCAGCTGCTGGTCAGATTTCCCCTGGGTATGTGTGACGGTCTGGGAGCCATTTGCAAACCCCTGGCTTGGGTTTTCACAGTGACTGGCAGGGGGCATGCGCCACCAGGGCTGATCTGGGACCAGCTGTGTCAGGAACGTCTCACCCCCGCAAAGCCCTCCCCCTACCATGCCAAGGCCAAGCAGACTGCTGCTCTTCCACGGCTGGCAGCTCATCCCATCTCTAATCAACCCCCCCCCCCCCCCGTCCTGTTGAACCAAACTCCCATTGCAAGAGAGCCCGAGGCCGGGAAACCCGCCTGCAGCAGCAGGTGCCACTTACCGTGGTGTGCGACCAATAGGAATAGTCAAAGCTGAAGCTTTTGGGCGTCTCTTTGGGCTGCTTTGGGTTGACGATGGCTAAAAGAAAACAGATGCAAAGAGGCTGTGGAACGAGCTGTCGGCATTTGGCCACCCCCATTAGCAACCAAACCTGCAGGGAGATCCGGCCACGGAGAACGGAACGAACCGCATAGCAGGCCACAGGAGACGGAACTTGCTCCCCCGCTTGCTGGGAGGTTGCTGGGCTGGCTAAAAGAGCGGATGCTCTCGAACTAGTTCTCAGAACCACACAACAGAAGGGCCAGCACCACAAATCTCAGCAGAGGGGCCAGGCCCGGGAAAGGCCTGGAAACTGGCCACCTTCCCCGCAGCCGAGCGCAAGAGGACAGGAGCCCTCGGCCGCAGACTGAGCTGTGAGGGGCGCTTGGCCCAGGCGGGGCAGTTCCACCACAGTGGCTGTGGTCCCGAGCTGCTGAACAACGACAGACGGGAAGGGCGGGTGGGGGAACACAGCAGCTGCCAGGACCAGCCCTGGGCCAGCCAGTCGCGAACCATCCTCGGTGTAACCAGCCACCCTTCCCATGACTCACTGCCTTCTCCGCCATGCCGCCTGGTCCCGGCTTCCCTACCCACGGTGCATCGCCCACGCCGTGCTCCCTGCTGCGGCTCACTGCCACGGGGCCCCTTCCAGCTCCCAAGCAGCCAGCAAGGGGACCAAAGGGCCAGCTGACTGCCCCCATTGTGACTTGCAGGAGGGCTCCAAAGGCCAGACCAGGCCCGTCACCGCCCTGCTCTCCCCTGCATACCTGCTGCCCAGGCTGGGCCTGAGCCCACCGGTTCACTCACACACGCTGCCTGTCAGCCATTTCCATGGTACCCCGCAGCTCCTGAGCCAGCACGAAGGCTAGGAATCCCTCCTTGTCCCCGTCCCGCTGGCCTGTCCCTAGCGGGGCTGTGGATATGCTGGCTGAAGTGCTCCGAAGTCCGTCACTGTGGGAAGTGAGCTCCAAGGCCCCATGCACAGCCCTGGCCTGCCCCGTGGACGGTCTCGTGACAGGGCCGAGTGTGGCTGCCATGAGGGTCCTAGCTATGCAGGGCAGGCTAGTCCCATGAGCCACGTGCCCCAGCGCCACGGAGGTTCTCAGGGCGTCTGTCCTGCCACTGCAGAGCGTGGTGGAGCCACAGAGCAAAGCCGGCGTCACTGTGCACACTCGGCTGCATCCCCAACCGGCTGCAGACGTTCTGAGGGGGGTGGCTGCACAGCACCCGTCCCCAGGCACAGAGGGCACGACCGACAGGAGGAGCAGGCAGTCTCCCTGTCGGCTGCAGCGAGGGCAGGCTGGATTTTGCATCTGGGGCTGTCGGGGTACAAAGAGGAGTCCACGTGGACGCCCAGGCCACAGAATCACCTAGCGGCTGTGGGGGGAGGGTGACTTCAAAGTGCTCCCCCAGGCCCCGGGCGGTGGTGCTGCGTGGCTGGTCCAGGGGGATGCATGCCTCTCGCTGTCTCCTGGCCACTGCCTAGCGAGGCTGAGCCGGGCAGGGAGAGGCTGGGTCGCCACGGGACTCCACAGCGCAGCTCTCCGACCCACGCCTCCAGCAGGGGTTTGGAGCTGAATACATTGTGCCAAAGGGCAGGGAAACCAGGCGCCTACCTGCTCCTGCCCCCAGCGGAAAGGCCATTTCCAGGGAAATGGAGAACGCGTCATTCCCCCTCCCCCAGTCTATTAGCGCTCAACAGTCACACGAGCTCGGCGAGGTGTGACAGCAGCGACGGGAACAACGCAGAGTGGGGAACAGGCGAACCGGAGGGGCTCAGCTGGAGGTTCGGTTCCCTGTGCTGGACAGGGTCCTCGCCAGCCCCCAGAGCCAAAGCACAGCGGAGGCGCGCACACCCCACACACCGCGCAGGACGGTGGTGACAGCAGCCCTGATAAACACCGGGAGGGAGGGGCTGGACTGTGCCCACGGACACCCCAGGAGCCTTGGAGGGGGAGACCCAAGGGAATTGCAGAGGTGGGAAGCAGGGAGCCAGCCAGCCGGCAGGCCTGTGCTCCAGACACAGGCCCCAGGTCCCAGACGCCAGGCTGCTGGCGACACACCCCATGGCAGCCCCACTCTTCAACCTGCTGACCTCCCCTCACGCCTGGAGTCACACTACTGCACGCTGCCCAAGCCCTGCTAGGAGAGGTCTATCCCACGCCCAGCAGGGCTAGTGCGTGCTGAGAGCCTCCCGGGCCAGACGGTGGCCAGTTCCTGTTGGACTAACTCCCCTGGGGCCGAGGGGCTAGCGGCGCCTCGTGCTGAGCCGGCCCCAGACTCCCACCAGGGAGGCACTGGCCAAATCCATCTGGCTCTGCCCATGAAATCGCTCCTGAGAACCAGCCCCTGGCTCCGGAGCAGAGCCGGGGGGCAGCACCCCCTGCTCAGGAGCTACTGCTGCCTATGCCCAAGGGCTCTGTCAGGGCAGCGGAAAGGAACCAGACGCTTCGCTTGCTGCGAGCTCCACCTGGGCGCTGCGATTGACGAAGGCTCCCCAGGAGCTGTCATTGCCAGGGAACCCCAGGGACAGCACGCGGCTAAGTGTGCCCAGAGCATGGGGAACAGGAGCAGGGTGCTGGCCACCGGCGCGGCGCGGGGGCCTCTCTCCAAGGGAAAAGGAAGATGCTGCTAACATGCTGCTGAGGCACCAGCGGGGGGCATCTCCCTGTTCTCCTGCCCCTTCCCTGAGCCGCACTGAAACCAGTGACCCTAACGGGCTAAATTGTGCCCGCCTCGTGGAGCAATCCCGCCGGAGCCAAGGGGCACGTGGGCCAAGCCCAGGGCTCCGCTCAGCTTCTCTGCCCTCACTCAAGTGACACAAAACCTCCCTGCGATCCCTGCATAGAATCCTAACCGGCAGTCCTGTAGCTCCCTCGTCTGACAGGTCCACACGGGCGTGCCGTCTCCCTCCCCCTCCCCCTCCCTCCCACACGGGCACGCCGTCCCCCTCCCCCTCACTCCCACACGGGCGCGCCGTCCCCCTCCCCCTCCCTCCCACACGGGCGTGCCGTCTCCCTCCCCCTCCCCCTCCCCCTCCCACACGGGAGCGCCCCCCCCCTCCCCCCGCCCCCCCTCACTCTCACACGGGAGCGCCGTCCCCCTCCCCCTCACTCCCACACGGGAGCGCCGTCCCCCTCCCCCTCACTCCCACACGGGAGCACCGTCCCGCCCCCCTCACTACCACACGGGAGCACCGTCCCCCTCCCCCTCACTCCCACACGGGAGCACCGTCCCCCTCCCCCTCACTCCCACACGGGAGCACCGTCCCCCTCCCCCTCACTCCCACACGGGAGCGCCGTCCCGCCCCCCTCACTACCACACGGGCGTGCCGTCCCCCTCCCCCTCACTCCCACACGGGAGCGCCGTCCCCCTCCCCCTCACTCCCACACGGGAGCGCCCCCCGCCCCCCCTCACTCTCACACGGGAGCGCCGTCCCCCTCCCCCTCACTCCCACACGGGAGCGCCCCCCGCCCCCCCTCACTCTCACACGGGAGCGCCGTCCCCCTCCCCCTCTCACACGGGAGCGCCGTCCCCCTCCCCCTCACTCCCACACGGGAGCACCGTCCCGCCCCCCTCACTACCACACGGGAGCACCGTCCCCCTCCCCCTCACTCCCACACGGGAGCGCCGTCCCGCCCCCCTCACTACCACACGGGCGTGCCGTCCCCCTCCCCCTCACCCCCACACGGGAGCGCCGTCCCCCTCCCCCTCACTCCCACATGGGAGCACTGTTCCCCTCCCCCTCATTCCCACACAGGAGCGCCGTCCCGCCCCCCCGTCACTCCCACACAGATGTGCCATCCCCCTCTCCCTCCCTCCCACCCGGGTGTGCTGTCCTCCTCCCCCTGTCACGTTACTGGATTTTGAGGAGAGCAGCCATAACACTGCTGCACCCATCGGGGGGGGCTGTGTTTGCCCCAAAAGTGGTACAAAGGGGGGCCATGTGAGGTGTCAAATAAAAGCTTACTTTATACTGATTCTGTATCTGCTCTTCATGTAATTGCATAATGTCTGTGTGTGAAGTCATAAGCATGTATTCTGCGTGGATACTGAATATTTCTCTGTTTGTGGCTGAGAATAGATGAAGAATGCTCAGCCTATGGCCATGCTAATGAGCAAGTCCCCAAGGAACAATGGATCTCTGGAGGCCAAAGACACACCTGGCCACTGGCCATGTGACGGGGGCCAGCTTGGAAGAAGCCAGGAAGGAGGTATAAATATGCCATGTGGTCAACTCCAAGTTGGTCTCCAGATCTGCTCCTGACCCCGGATGCGGCCTCGCAGGGAATCACGAGCCGGGAAGAACTGTGGACCCATCCTGACGTAGGATGTGCACCAAGGACTTTTAAGCCAGCAGCTGTAACATCTCTGCTAGAGCCTGCATCGAAAACTGGGAGATTCGGTGCATGTAAAGTATTATCCTTTAACAACCGTACTCTCAGGCTTTTCTTTCTTGTAGCAATAAACCTTTAGATGGTAGATGCTAAAGGATTGGCCCAGCGTGATTTGTGGGTAAGGTCCAGAGGGTAAATTGACCTGGGATCTGTGGCTGGTTTCTTGGGACCGGACAGAACTTGTTCGGGGTAGGTGGGATTGGGTGCTAGGACCCCCCACCTGTGTATGAGGCCCGGGGCCATCCGGATATTGCTGGGGTGTCGGAGGGGTTTTGCTCGGGAGGCTTTAGGCAGGCATCTGAAGCGCTCTGTGGGACTGGTTTGTGGCCTGTGTGGAGAGGTCACCAGTCTGGGGCTGTAAGGAGCCCCGGATTTGAGCAATTCACCCTGAGCGGACACCCTCAGCTGTGCCCAGATCCGGCCCGGTCCGTCACACACCCTCACTCCCACAAAGGTGCGCCATCCCCCTCCCCCTCACTCCCATACAGATGTGCCGTCCCCCTCCCCCTCACTCCCACACAGGTGTGCTGTCCCCCTCACTCCCACACAGGTGTGCTGTCCCCCTCCCCCTCACTCCCACACAGATGTGCCGTCCCCCTCCCCCTCACTCCCACACAGGTGTGCTGTCCCCCTCACTCCCACAAAGGTGCGCCATCCCCCTCCCCCTCACTCCCACACAGGTGTGCCGTCCCCCTCCCCCTCACTCCCACACAGGTGTGCTGTCCCCCTCACTCCCACACAGGTGTGCCGTCCCCCTCCCCCTCACTCCCACACAGGTGTGCCGTCCCCCTCCCCCTCACTCCCACGCAGGTGTGCTGTCCCCCTCCCCCTCACTCCCACGCAGGTGTGCTGTCCCCCTCCCCCTCACTCCCACGCAGGTGTGCTGTTCTACTCCAAGGGGTGATTTCACCATCCAAAGCTCTTCGAACTCCCTCTGCTTGCTAAGGGCAGCTGCGCTCTCCTGGCTCTGGGCTGTGGGGACTGCACCGCTCTGTCTCACTTACACAGTGAGTCGATTCCAACAGCCTCCCATAGCCAGAGCAGGGAGCAGTCGCAGGCTGCATTTATCGTGGTCTGGGATGCCCGCGGGAGCCACCGTGCATACACTCACCTTCCATCTTTGGCTAGCCCAAAGCCTGTAGCCCGTCCCCAGCTCTACGCCCTCCAGCTCCACTGCTTGCCCGTGTGTCTAGGGCGAACAGCAAAGACGACACAGACACCAGAGCTCAGCAGCTAAGCGGACACACAGAAAATAGCACCACACACCACTCTGGCCTGTGCCCAGCTCTAGGTGTAGCTTAGTGCGCTGCCCATGGGACCAGCCTCTCTAGGGCCTACACTTGGCACTCTCCGCAGGCGCTGAAGCTGCCAGTCATGGGAGCGAAGTTCCCAGGAGCCGGGGGGGGGTCCCTCACACCAGCGATGACACTTCGCCAGAGGGGTGTGACTCGTCGGGCATGCTGCAGCACCCTTGTTTTGTGCAGGGCTCCCCAGCGCAGGAGGGGCACCAGGCCAACGTGCCCCACACGCAGGAAGCCTATTCTGGAAAGCAGCCAGTTCGGTGCTGCCGTGGACTGGGCTGCTTCTCATTTGCACACGTCCTGGCCACAGGTCAAAGCCCCGTCTCGGTACCTGGCTGGAGACTGAACCAGGGATCTCCAGGGCTGAAGGCACAGGCTGCTCCAGCTCGAGCGGAAGGGGCCAGGCTCCAGCAGCGGCTCTGTAATGTGCTCTGTGGATGGGGCCCAATTTCAAACCCCTTGCACTCAGCAGAGCCCCCGGGCGGCAGCGGCCCAGGAGGGGCTGAGAGTGCAAGCGGGCAAGCCCTTGTGGGCACGTGCACGGGAGTGCTCTGTCGTGCACGCCGCAGGCAGAGACGAGTAGCGTTGTACTGCCTTGAGGTGGGCCTCCGCCTCACAAGCACGAGCGAGCCCTTGCTTGAGCCTCGGGTGCGACAGGGATGCCCCGCCTGTGGTGCCTGTGGGAGCTTGTGTCCATGAGCAGAGGAATCCTGCCCCTCCCCAGCGCCCAACGTGACCCTTGCACTGACCCTGACGTGCTGTCAGGGCCGGCCATTCCGGCAGGCTTCCCACGTGGGACCACAGCTGATTGCCTGTTCTGCTGACTCCTGGGGCGCGCGAGAAGGGCGCTGGTCCAAGGCAGCCTTGGCAGCTCATTCGCGGCACTGTGCTCCCATCCAGTAGCCGGAGAGGTTCCACAGTAGCAACCGGAATGTGCTCTGTGGAGCCGGCAATACTCCCTGCACAAAGAGCCTTCTGTCCAACACGCACTAGCACTCAGGAGCGCGCAGACGGAACCTTCGCTCTCCCGCACACTGGTCTTAAGGGAAAGGCCCTGCTGATTTCTTTCACCTTGGGCTTCCTGACTCCATCAGCTTTGCTGGGGGAGCCGCCGACCCACTAGCAACAGTGGCATGCGCCATCCAAAAAGGGCAGGGGGAGACAGGAGCACCATGCAGACAGATGGGCTGGGGGATTCGAAAGAGGGGAGCAGAATTAGAAAAACGCCTCCAATTTATTATGTCCCCAGAAACAGCATCTGAGCATCTCAGCTGCTGCCACAAAAGCCGCCAGCTTTCACTGAGCTACGCAGCGAGAGAGGATCGCTGCACGCGCCAGACCCGCTAATTACCAACAATTCTGCGCGGCATGCAGATGATGCCCAGCACAGACGCCCACCAGGCACAGAGGTTCTGCTGGAATTTTATCTCAATAAATACATGCGGAGGCTCCAGCATGGCCAGGCCCGCCACCGGGGGGAGCGGAGGGGGGGCAATTGTCCAGAGGCCTGAGCGATTTAAAAGGGCCGTAGTGGCAGCTGGGAGACCCAGGCCCTTTTACATGGCCCAGGTGAGCTGCAGGGCTCCTAGATGTGCGATGCCAGGTCCCAGCAGCTGCTGCAGAGCGATGTCACCGGGCCGGTGCTCCTCACCGGACAGTGCTGGGCAGGAGGGGCCCTCAGCCCCAGCTGCCCTGGGAAGGCAGAGCCAGGCTTGCTGAAAGGAGGAGGGGACCACATGGGGAGAGGGCTGCCTGCGACAGCAAGGCCTGGACGCAATGACTCACGGGGTCCCTTCCACCTCCACGCCCCTTGCTCAGTGGCAGCAGGCTGGGGTGTGACGGCGCGTTGGGTTTCCCGTCTCCTGCACCCCGAAATGGCACGAACAGACTCCCCCAGCCAGTAGAACAGAGGGAGTTTATTGCCTCTCCAGGGTACAGCACAGCACAGATGTCATCTGGTTACAGGAACTGGGGCTAAGAGGCCTCAGTGCCCCCCCTTGAGATGGGGGGTGGCTGGGCCCTACAATCCCAGCCCACTCCCCAGCTCCTTCCCTAGGCTGTCTCCTCCATGCTCCCAGACAGAAACTAACCACCTCTCCTCCAGCCCTGCCCCCAGCCAGGGGCAGCATCCCCCTTCCTTTGTTCCTCTCCCTTGGGGGTAGCTGGTCAGACAGGTTGAGAGACCCCTTTGCATAATGACTCATCCCCTGCCCTGCTGGGCCGTGGTACCAGCAGCAGCCAGTGGGGTTACCACAGAGCCAGCATAGAAACCAGCCAGGTACCCCCACTAAGTCACAGTTCTCCCCCCTCCGAGAGCGAACTGAGCAGGGTCACTCCGCTCGTGACCTAGGGAAGTTCGGGTCCTCTGCGTGGGAACCCGCCCCGGGGACATGGGTGCTCCCCTTGACTCGGGCCGGCCGTGGCGAGGCCCCACATGAGCTGGCTTCCCTCTGTCCACTCGCCGCCCCGCTCCAGGGCGACTGGCGCAGGCCTGTCCTCGGGGGTCACACCCACCCTTCCGCTGGCCTTGATCTCTGGCCAGGGTCTCTCGGGCCGGGGCCATGAGCCCAGTGAGCCTTCTCTGGACAGCCAGGGCGGCTTCCACCCCCGAAGCTCCATCCAGGGAGGTCTTCCCCTCCCATAACTCTCTCAGCAAGCCCAGAGGGTCTATCTGGGGTCGAGACCCCCAAGCCGCTTTCCTACTGTCTTGGGCCTTCCCGCCCCTCTGGCAGGAGTCACAGGACCGGCAGTACCGCTGCACAGCTGCAAACATCCCCGGCCAGTAGAAGTGCTGGAGCAGCCTCAGCTGGGTGCTCCGGATCCCCCGGTGGTCCGCCACAGGGACGTCATGGGCCAAATACAGCAGCTTGAGGCAATGCTTTTGGGGGACGACCAGCTGCCGCTGGACCCCCCATGCCCTCACCTTCCTGGGGGGAAGCCATTCCCGGAACAGGGACCCCCGCTCCCACAGGAATCTCTCCTGGCCACCTCTCCCCCAGGGCTGAGCTGCACGGAGGCCAGCCTGGTCCCTCAGCCTCTGCAAGGAGGGGTCTGCCTGCACCTCAGCCTGGAATTCAGCTGCTGGGCCAGGGATCGGAACCCACTCCCCACCTTTGCCTAGGTCCGGAGTCCCCGCCTGGCTGGACCCCGTGTCCACTGGGATGGGACCCTGAGGACTCTGCCAGGAGTCCTTCCCTGGATCCAGGTTGCCAGCCCCTCGCTGGCTCTGGGCCGTGACTAGAGCCCGCTGGGATTCATGGGGCCACTCCTCTAGGTCATTCCCCATTAGCACCTCCGTGGGCAAGTGCGGGTGCACCCCCACTTCCTTGAGACCTTCCTTGGCCCCCCATTTCAGATGCACCCTGGCTACCGGCACCTTAAATGGGGACCCATCTATGCCCTTCAGGGTCAGCTGGGTGTGGGGTAGTATCCGCTCTGGGGCCACTATGTCGGATCGGGCCAGCGTCACCTCCTCCCGTGTCCCAGAAACCCGTCACCTTCCTACCATCCACCTCCAGGGGTATGAGGCACTCGCTCCGCAGGGGCCGTCCTGCCCCCACCCGGTACATGGAGAAATCCGCCTCCCGAGGGTCAGACCTCCCAGGGGAGGGGCACTGAGCATCCTTCCCCTCACTCTGAGCTGAGGTTTGCCGGCCAGCCCCTGCCTCTGGGGCAGCCTGCCCTTCCTCCAGCCCCAGCCAGTTAACCCTGGAAAGTCCCCGGTCCTGGGACCTGGTGCACTGAGCCCTCTTGTGGCCTTTTTGCCCACAGCGATGGCAAGTTAGGCTTTGAGCTGTCTCTGTCCAGGCCCTGGCTGGTTCTCTGGGGGCACAGACGACCTGTTCCTTGGGCTCGCCTCGTAGTTGACTCCCTCCGTCGCTCAGCCGAGATCCGGTCTCTGCGCAATTCCCTTTCTCTCCGGGACTCCCGTTCACACCCGGACCGGCTCTCCGTGAACTCATCCGCCAGCCTCCCGGCCTCCTGGGGGGTCTCTGGTCTTCGGTCCTTGAGCCACAGCCTCAGTTTGGGTGTGCATGCTTCATAGAACTGCTCCGTCATGACCAGCTTGAGCAGCTCCTCTGCGGTCTGGTCTCCGACTCCAGACACCCACTTGAGGTAGTTTTGCACCAGGCGGGAGGCCAGGTCCACATAGGTCTCCTGTGGCTCCTTCTGCACCCCCCGGAACTTCTTCCTGTACATCTCGGGGGTCAGCCCGAACTTGTGCAGCAGGGCCTCCTTGACTCGGTTGTAATCCCCTGGCTGTAGGTCCTCCAGCTGACTGAGCACTCCGGCCGCCTCCTGGTTCAGTGCGGGGATGAGCTCCTGCAGCCAGTCAGCTGGGGGAACCCGTTGCAGTCCACAGGCCCTCTCAAAGGAGCTGAGGAACCCATCTATGTCGCCCATGTCCTTCAATTGGGCCACCACGAGCCTCTCCAAGCGTCTGGCAGTCCCGGGACCCTGGGGCCCATCCACTCTTGGCACAGCCGGTGCCCCGCCGGTTCTCCGCTCTGCCATGGCCAGCTCATGCTGCCGCTGCCTCTCTCGATCTTGGCGCTCCTTCTCTCAGTCCTGGTGGTCCCTCTCTCGATCTTGCCACTCCTTCTCTCGGTCCTCTACTTCCAATTCCTTGATCCGCAGCTGGATCTCCAGGCGCCGCAGCTCTGCTGGGCTGGCCCCTGCCCTAGATGGGCTATGGCTTGCAAGCCTCCCGGGGGAAGCTGTCCCATCTCTCCGGCAGGCTCCAGTGCTCCGCCCCCTCTCAATGCCTGACATGCTGTCAGGAGGGGTCTGGCTGCTCCCCCTGGGGACAAGATCCTGGCCCCATGGCTGGTCATTCTCTTCCAGCTGGGCAATCAGCTGGGCCTTGGTTGCTTTCCGCACAGGCAAGCCCTTCTCTCTGCACAGCTTCACCAGCTCTGCCTTCAAGAGTCGGGCATAGGCCATCTGCCCGCTGGTCCCCTCGGTGCAGACTCACCAGTCTAGTGCTGCAGCGCCCCACGATTCCCAGGAACCGCTTCGCTCTGTCCCCAGCATGCCTGGCTCCAGGGCTCTTGCTTCTACTGCGCCTTGTCGCTCGCCGCTGTCGCCGCTCCCACCCCTGACACCAGTGTGACGGCGCGTTGGGGTTCCCCTGCCTCCTGCACCCCCGAAATGGCACGAACAGACTCCACCAGCCAGTAGAATAGAGGGAGTTTGTTGCTTCTCCCGGATACAGCACAGCACAGATGTCATTTGGTTACAGGAACTGGGGCTAAGTGGCCTCAGTGCCTCCCTTTGAGATGGGGGGTGGCTGGGCCCTACAATCCCAGCCCCCCCAGCTCCTTCCCTAGGCTGTCTCCTCCATGCTCCCAGACAGAAACTAACCACCTCTCCTCCAGCCCTGCCCCCCAGCCAGGGGCAGCATCCCCCTTCCTTTGTTTCTCTCCCTTGGGGGTAGCTGGTCAGACAGGTTGAGAGACCCTCTTTGCATAATGACTCATCCCCTGCCCTGCTGGGCCGTGGTACCGACAGCAGCCAGTGGGGTTACCACAGAGCCAGCTTAGAAACCAGCCAGATACCCCCACTACGGCACACGGGGTCCAAGTGCTTACAGATGTTCTTGCTGGGTGCTGCACAGCTGGTGGAGTTTCCATTGCATACAGATGCACCAGTCAGTCTAGTCCTCTCAAACCGCTGGACAGGCTCCATGGAAGCAGCAGGGCCTGGAGTCAGCCTGGTACCGTTCATGGGCAAAGGCAGGAGATTGCAACAGTTCCGCATCCAGCTGGGTTCTTGCAGGCCCAGGTATGGGAAACAGAAGCCCAGGGTCAAAGGGGAATGGCCCATGCAGTGTGGCTGTAGCCAGGGTGGTCCCAGGTTATCGAGGGGAGGGGAATGTCTTATCCAGTAAGAGAGAGTCCCTCTCTCAGCTTGTCGCACAGCACTGGCGACGTTCTGAGCCGGTTTCCACTGACCAGGGCTCCAAATGCAGCAACTTCTCATTTTTAAGACTCTTTGCAAAACATGTTTAATTGCAAATATTTTAATTTTTCATTTTCCCTCTCCCCCCTTTTCCCTCTTTGCCGCTGAGCGGAGCAGAATGAGCGATGGCTGGGGGCCAGAGGGCGAATCCCTTTTCTTTTTCCTCTTTCAGGCTCTCTCTTCCTTTTTGCCACCGTTCTGCTTTTCAGAAGGCCCAAAGGTCACCAAGTGGCAGCTGCCAAGGGGCACTTTGCTCAGTAGCTTCTCCAAAGTGGAGGGCATTCTGACAGGTCACGCCAGGTGGAGAGAGAAAAGGGGGGATCCCTACCCCTTCACTAGACACCATTTCTCTTCATTTCCAGGAGCAAAAGACATGGTGAGAACACGCTCAATGGCCAAGGTGAGCAGCGGCATCACAAGGGGCACAAAAGCAGGGAGAGGGAATGCAGAAAACACTCCTGTCCAGCATGCTGGTGCAATGGGGTGCGGGTAAGTGAAACACTCCAGTTAACTAAGAGGGTGGGAGTTTGGGTGCAGGTGGGGGCTCGGGGCAAGGGTCGGCACACGTGAGGGGTTTTGGGGTGCTGAATCTGGGGGCGCTCACCTCAGGCAGCTCCCCACAATTTGTCCCTGTGCTCCTGGCCGAAGCGTGGCTAGGCAGCTCTGCACACAGCCTCCGCTCACGGGTGCTGCCCCCCAGCACCCATTGTCTGTGGTTCCAGGTCAACATGGGCTGTGGAGCCAGCGTGCAAGGCGGGATGAGGCAGTGTGCGGAGCTAGCCTCCTAGCCATGCTCCATGCTTCCGCCTAGCAGTAGCAGCAGGGACAGAGCCCCGCTTGCAGGGAGCCACAGGCAGCGGGTTGGGAGCCTGCTGGCCCCGCACCACCCAGACTATAAACTGGCCTTTCTGGGAAGGTTCCACAGGCTGGTTGATAGAGCTTCTGGCCAGCACAGGGCTGCCTGGCACGGCTTTCGCAAAAATCGCATATTTCAAGATGTTGCATTTTGACAAAACACCAAACCCAACGGAAGTTCGTCACCACCAGTTTCCCTGGGAAGGAAGAGAGGGCTTTGCTGGGACAGACAGGCAGGCAGGAGAGACAAACTGGGAGTATGGGGTGGGGAGGCCATCCCCTCCACCCTGCCCCGTCTACATGAGATCCTGTCCCTCACCCCAACCCAGTTCGAACCCCCACCACCAGAGGAGCCCCGGGTCAGCTCCAGCCAGCCAGCTGACTCAAGCCCCAGCCAAAGCAGTCCCACCCAGGGTCCTGTGGCAGCAGCTGCAGCCAGGGAAGGCAGGGGCTTCCCTTGGCTAGTATGCTGACTGCCCATGGCGGGGAGCTATCTGGGAAGCGGGCTGGCAAGGGGAAAGCTGTGGCTTAGTCTGGCTTCTTTGGTGGCCTCACTCTGATTTCAAGGAGCCTGGGGGAAAACGGCACTGTGACCCTGAAGAGGACTGTCTCCACTAGCAATATTACAGCCAATCCTGGACCGCGTATGCCATGTAAGGTGTCAATGGAAAGTTACACCCTATCATCTATGATGATCCTGTTTAGATGCGTGCTTCATCTTCATGAATATTGGCTCTGCACTGCAGTGTATTCCTGGGTAACACACACGGGCCAGATCTTCATTCAAGCCAGACAGCTGTGAGCTGATAGCCCTTTAAGGACACTTCACTCTGTCAAAAGGCCACAGAAGAAACGTATCCACCCAGTAAGCCTTGCCTGTGGTGCCACAGAAAGAATATGGGCAATGGCTACCGCTGCCAGTCATCACGGCATGGAAGGCACCTGGTGTGCTCCTGTGACCCGCGACTCCATCCTGGGCTGTGGGCTAAGGGTTAGGGTTAGAGAGAACACATTTCCAGACACATGGCAGAGGAGAAAAACGACCCCTGACACCGCTCCATTTTGTTTGCTCCTGCCCTGATTCTCTGGACTGTGGATTTATAACTAAAGGACACATGGACTGAAGCTTCCCACCTTTTCGTATTATCAGAGACGTCACAAGCCAGTGGCACCTGCTACAACCCTGGGACAAGGACTTTGCAGTGATCACTGTGTCTATGATCAGTTATTAGCTCTCTTCTTTTCTTTGATTGGTGATCCTTTAGGTTTTAGCTCCTACGGGACTGGCATCAGTATGATTAGTGGGTAAGATCTGAGTTATTGACCAGCCTATGTGGCTGAACCCTGGGATTAGAAGGACCCTGTATTTGATCAAACTGGTTTTCAGTAACCATGTATCACAGAGGCCGGTGGCTGAGTGGTGAGCCAATGGCTGGACTGCCTAAGGAGACTGCATCTTCTCTTTCTTCTTAAGGAAAGTGGCGAGACAGAAATGCACTTTGTTAGTGGCTCGGTACAATCGAACGATAGAACCACCAGCAGTTCGGGGTGAGTCTGCCTATTTCTTAGCAGTTTGGCCTAAATGTGGCCTCCTCAGCTGTGACCCTCTGAGTCAGGATGACCAGCAGTTTGGGGCAATCCCTGCCCACATAGGGCTCATCTAGACTACGCGGAAAGGTCGAAAGAAGATATGCAAATTCCATGGGAATTTCCATATCTTCTTCTGATCGCACTTTCGAAAGCAGAGCTTTCAAAAGTGAAAGTAATGAAGATGCAGACCCCGCCCTTTGTCTAAAAGCCACGTAAACCTCCTTTTTTGAGGAAAAGCGGATTTTCAACAAAGGGGGCGGTTTGCCAAAAAAGGTATGTCTTAATTACTTTCACTTGGAGGTTTCGAAAGTGCGATCCTCTTTCGACCGTTCCACGTAGTCTAGATACGCCCCTTGGGCAAACAACTCTGAACAGGAAACAGCCAAGGAAATAGCAGGCGAGTCCCGGCCCTCCGCTCAGCAGAGCACTCGCGCTCTGAGGCCAGGGTCTGGAGAGAAAAGTCCTTGTCCTGTGGAACGCGAGCAGGGCCTTCCCCTCTCAAGGCCTGTGTCACGTCTGGCCCGAGGGGGACAGGCCAGCTGCTGCTCCGTCTTTCCCAGGGGAGTGCAGGGCCGGGCTGACAAGAGCTGCTCAGGCCGTTGAGTGCTAGGGACGGACAGAGCACCCCCAGCACAATGGAAGGGCAGAGTCAGCAAAGCGCAGAGCGGGGGGGCAGCAGAGTGAGGGAGAACATTCAATTCCAGCAAAGGACTGATGCTGGGCTGCTGAGCTGCGGCAGCGGAAGCCAAGTGAGCAGAGCTGCAAGCTGGAAACGGGCTGGCGTCCGATTCCAGAGCCGGGCTCTCTCCTTGCTTCCCATCCCTCTTCTCTCTCCGCACTCAGCAGCCTTAGCCAAGCACACAAACGCGAAACATTTCCCGGGCACTTAGTGATTTGTGAAGCCAAGCTGTGATCAGTCCCCCAGACGGAACCCTTCCTCACCCAGGGATAGCCCCACAGGCAGCTGGCACAGTGGGGTGCTGAGAGAGGAGGCTACCCCACAGCACATATTACTGGATCGCTGCAGTGAAGTGCATTCTCCAGGCCCAGCCGCCCGCCCACCCCAAAGGAGAAGCCTGCCGTTTGCCAGCACTCGGGGAAATGGTGGCCCTGCACACACCTGGAAGGAGGCCTGAGAGAACAGTGAAAAGATCTGAGCACTCCTGGAGGTGGGACTGGGCACACTCATCTGGCAAAGGGGTGTGGTTCCCGGGAGAGCTGGGAACAGGCAATGGAGCGGGACAAGGCAACTTTTCCCTGCAGTAACAATATCCACCACCAGCCCCGGTGAGACCTGGCTTCTCTCATCGCGCGTCGGTAAAACCGCGCCTGTGCCTCACGGCGGTCACCACGCAGACACTGAGGCCTCGTGGGCCAGGGGAGGGGTCAGCCCGCCAGCATCTTCTTCAAGATCCGCTCAGAAATCCTGCCTGGCAAACGGCCCAGGCTCCTTCCCACGGATTCCTTTGCCAGCGGGAGTCTTCTCTCCCACACAAGCAACCCAGCGACCCATCCCTGCCTGCCGACGCCTGGGCCGGGCTGGGCCGAAGGGCTGGCAAGCCCGTTGCCTCGTTATCTAACGCAGAAGCCCAGCCTGGTGGGACCACGCAGGCGTCGGAGCTTCCACTGATTCTGCTGCACCAGCAAAGCACGGACCGAAAATCACTAGGAAAGTCACAAAGCAGCCTCCTGGATTCCCTCCCCGCCGGCCGAGGCCAGTGCCCGGGGCCCCCTCTCCTGGCAGAGCTACAGGGACACAGGGGAGCCCCACACAGCAGCACAGGGAGCAGCTGTGGCCAAGCCTCCTCACAGCCCTCCCCGGGGAGCCCCCAGGCCAGAACCGGTGTGGCTGGGGTGGGTCGGAGGGAGGCTGACAGCACATGGCTCATGCCCAGCTGAGGGGATTAGCTGCTCTCTACTTGCCCTCAATGGCTGCTTTGTTCGGTGGCTGATGAAAACCCCTCTGTCAGCAGGGCACTGGCTTCACTGCTCCCTTTGTCAGGGACGCTCCCATGCCAGCCACCGTGACAGACCGGAGCGCTCACCCTGCAGCCACCTGCCGGGTCAGTGCAGCCTGGGGGAGAACCAGCCCTCTCGGCTGATGCTGCTGTGCCAGAGGAGGGGCGGGGCCTGGCAGCCGTGGGTCTGCATCCCAATAGCCCCCTCATGGGCTGGGGTAGCTCTGCGGTGCTCTGCCTCGGGTTCCCCTTCTTAGGGCTTCTCAGGAACCGCCCAGCCTGACTTGGCTGCTCCTGCGACCTGGCCCTGCCTCCAACAGCCACTTAACAAAAGCCCCCCCCTTTCCCCGGGGTACCCCAGTGCAGTCCAAAGAGCCACAAAATCCCTCCCACCCACAGCATGGAGCGGTGCTCTCAGTATCTCCTTCCAGAAGCCTCCTCCTCCTCCCCGGCCTGCAGAGGAAAATCCCTCTGGGGACAGCGCCTCGTCTCCTCTCTGACAGGCTGAGCGAAGTCACATGACCTTGCTGCCTCTCGCCACTGGCGAGGGGACCGACCTGTGTCCCGGGTGCACCCCACTGCCCCGGGGCAGGCGACAGCGCAGGGCAGAGCGCTCCAGTGACGGGACAACAATGCACCGGGAGGCATCAAGGCCCGGGGTGCGTCGGGTCAGGTCTCCTGTTACTGGCCTGGATCCCCTCTCTGGGATGTTCACCTCCGAAGGGGTTTTCTGACCTTCTTCCATCACAACACTCAGCTGTCCTGCCTTGGCTTTTACCAAAGCACACACCACAGAACTGGCCTGAGCCGCGGTGCCGCGTGGCTCCCTCCTCCGGCTCTAGGGTGAGGCGAAGGGCCAGCTGAGGGCTGCTTGTCTGCTACACTCCCACCCTTTCAATGTTACCTCCCTCTTCCGACCGTCCAGTCAGCCGCTGGACACGCAGACGGTGAGTTCGCCCCAACCCCACCTCTCCCTGCTCCCACTCCTTCCCTCCACCCAGTGCCTGCTGCCCACACTGCACAGCTGCTCAGGCAGGAGGCCACTGATCAGCAGGGCCCACCCATGGATGCTGAGCACCCACTTCAACCCCGGAACCCCCACGGAGTCGGCTAAAATAAATATTCTCTCGTCGCTGGCCGACTCTCACTAGGTCACTGTGCAGAGTTTCTCCGGCCTCCACTA
Organism: Pelodiscus sinensis; assembly: GCF_052426305.1. Taxonomy (NCBI): domain Eukaryota; kingdom Metazoa; phylum Chordata; order Testudines; family Trionychidae; genus Pelodiscus; species Pelodiscus sinensis. The sequence continues at coordinate 56,893,063 of NC_143061.1, read as the reverse complement.
TGTTTCATCCTCCTTCAGTTTTAGTGGCAGCAAATTTAAGCAGGACTGAATTTATATCAAAGAAACACATGGCAGAGAAAGAGACTTGTTAACCGGGCCGAGTTCCTAAGCGGGCGGAGGCTTGCTAGGCCAGGCTGCCTCCCATGGAGCAGAGCCCTTCTGCTGTCACTCCGACTCCCCTTCTGCCCACACCCCTTCCTCCAGCAACAATCAAAACCAGCAATGGTCAACCAATCAGAACACCCCCCAAGCGGCACTTACACCCCACAAACTGGAGCGCACCGAGGCTTTCACTAGTGCTACGGCTTTTACATGGAAGATGAAAAAAGGCAAGAGGATAAACCCTCGAGGTAGCTTATCCATCATTACACCATACCCGGTGCCTGCAGAAGGGGTTACGTCTGGGCCCAGCAGAGCAAAGAGGACATCAATTGCTACCAGGTTACGATTCTCTCCTCCCGCCCCCGTGCCGGTATCTCACCACACTTTGCACAGGCCATCACTGGCACCTCGCTGTACACAGCAGTGCACAATCAGGCTCCATCTCTGGAGCGTGGCATTCCGATTCTGCCACAGGCTCATTAGATTTGTGGCTTTTTACAGCCCCCGCTGCTGGATTCCTGGGATCACGCAAGAATCGCAGCTTTTAATAGGAGGAAAAAAGGAGCAGTCTGGCTCTCCTGAGTGAGGAGGAAACCCTGAAAACGTGACCCACGCGCCTCTGAGGCGCAAAAGCCGGAAGGCAAAGAGCGAGAACGCAGAACAGCTGATTTCCAACGATTCCTTCCTAGGGCTGTCAGCCAGACGGACTCCCGGGGGCTGAGCCATGCTCTTGGGCTGGCGACACTGCCGCCCCCCCCCCGAGCATGGTGTGCACTGGCAGGGCCTCGAGGGGCTGTTTTGCCCTTAGCCGCAGCCAACCCAGTGGAAACGAATGCAGAGCTAGGGCAGCCCGCTCCCTTCAGAGCCCCGGGGCGTCTGCCTGCCGGCCAGGGCTGCTACTCACTGGTGGTGCTTCCTGTCATCTGGATGATGCACTTGGAATCCCGGCCCATCTCTCGGGAGTTGAACGGCCGCACTCGCACTGCCACCTTGACCGACGCTCCCGCCATCTTGCTGGCCCTGCGACCGCTCGCTGCAGTGGGGGTCGCGCTCCTGGCCACACAAGGAACACCTGGAAGGACCCGGAAAATCGTGTTAGGAAAAGTCCAAGTTCTGCAGGATGCTGCTCTCAGGCTGCTGCTTGGGGGTCCCTCACAGCAGCACCCCCTGCTACTAGTCAGAGCCCCAGCCCAGCGAGCTCTCCTCTGGCACGGGAAGCACCCTGTTTCCACACTCGCAGGCCCAAGACCCAGGGACTGCTTCCCAGGCAGCCGGAGAGCCCAGCCCACCCCGCTTCGACTTCCCTGGGCTGCGACCACACCAGCACATCAGGGACCTGCCCCCCACGCTCCAGGCAGCTGCTCCCTGCCGCATGTTCCAAATAGGCCTCATCAGAGGGGCCCTTGCTGAGGTCAGGGCCCCAGGCCGCAGGTACCCAGACAGCATCTGCACCAGGAAGGAAAGGGGGTTTCAAGGCTGCCTGCAGCTTTCCCACCAGCCAGCCAGTCGGTCGAGTGAGAGCTCAGCAGTAGGACTGGGTCCAGGTTTTGGCCCCCCCCAACCCCGTAATATCTAAAAAGCCATATGTGGGCCTGCAAGGGTTAGATTTGTATTCCTCTAGGCCAGCCATGAGCCCTGCTGGCAAAGACGCCAGGTGTTCTTTATCAGACGGCCTTCATCAGCCACAACTCCCTATGCTTGCTAGGTGAGAGCCGAGTATGGGAGAACAACGTGACCTCGGTTCTCAGCCCTGTGGGAATGCTGAGAGTGGCATTGGGCCAACTCACGCACACTCAGTAAACAGCTAAAGGGTAAGATCACTGGGAGTCCCGCCCCACTGGGAGTCTCACCAGGGACCTAGACCTCGAAGGGTGCCCTGGATTCCCTCAGTTAGAGCCACGCCCACTGAAGCCTGGTGCGAGGCGACAGGAACGGGACTCCCTGCAGACTGAAGAGGAGTAAGCATTTACTCTTTTATGCATTGCTCTGCCTACGCTTATTGGCGTATTACTTTGCCGTAGTTGTGTAACCATCGGGCAGTATTAAGCCTGTAATAATAGTGATGTAGTGCAATTAATAAAAACGACTATCCCTAATTAACTCTGTTTAGAATATCTCAGAATATTACTGTATTTTTAAAGGGTTTTTTTTAATTTGATGTTTGTTCCTTGTCAAGTTCTCTGAAGATCTATGGACTGGCTGTGAATTTTTTAAGTGACTGGACACTTTTTTATTGGTTTTGGTCTAAAATGTCCTGTAATGTTATTTTTATCACTACATTTTGCGTACTATAGCTATCTGTCTATCTAGATGTATATAAATAAATATCTAATACATGGCTCTTCACACTCTATCCACAGCTATTTTGGCTCTTCATCTCTCACTGGCTGGCCACCCGTGCACTGCTCTTTCAATTCCCTCTGAAGTACCCAGCCCCAGCCCCCGGCAGAAGAGACACAGACCTAGTCTGACCTAGTACAGCCCTTCTTGTGCACAGACACTGCAGGGGGCCCTGGCACTCCTCTTGCATGAGTGGCAGTAATTGTACAGCAGAAATAAGCTCCAAAACAATACTCAAAAACACTGCAGACTGATCCTGCAGCTGTTACTCCCCACCCAACCCCTGAGGGGCGCTGAGCCTCTGAGGGTCTGTCTACCTGCATCATAAAGCCAGGCTCAGTCAAAATTCAGCCCAGTTCTCAGTACCAGCCACACGCGAATCTGCAAGCACAGGAGAGCAGCCCCGAGCTGGAATCCCACAGTGACCCGGTCATGGTGCAGTGTGGATGTAGCATAACCCCGTCCATAGTCAGAAGGGCCGTTGTGTAGTGGGAGCCCCAAGCCCAGGGGTACAACGCAGGGCTTGGGAACACTGTGTCCTCAAGTGCAGGTCCCCGCGGGGGGCGTTTCAGACCATGAGAACAGCCCAGCTGAGACCACCCACCAACCCCCACGTTATTGTTCTGTGACATCATACCCCAGAACTGTTGTGGTGTTGGCTTCCAATAAACACGCCAAAACAAGTCCCTCATCCAAGATGGGGGCCTGCTCTGCGCTCCCCAAAAGCGTGGGGTGGGGTGGGGCTCCAGCCACATGGGGCTCCAGCAGCAATAACGCCCAGGAGCCCCGGGCCCTTGTGAATCACTGGGCTCTGAAGCAGCCCCCCGCCTTTGCCTCCCCCACACCCCGGCAACAGGCCAAAGAGCCAAACACAAGGAGTTCTAAACCGGACAGTAGCGGAGACAATACGTGGTGGAAGCAGACACTTCCATTCCAGCCACAACGCCTTCTGCAATTGCTGGTCAAAAGTTATTTTTCTATTAAAAGACTGGGCTGGCCCCACATGTCCCAGAGTGGCTCTAGAGCCGCCGTCAGCCTGCCCGTCTCAGCAGAAGGGCACGTCTGTTCCAAGACGCTGCTGAACGAATGCAGATTGCGTACGCGGCACTGCCCGCAGTCAACGTATTTAAGAGCCTGAAAGGACTCAAGGACGACAGCTGCTACGTGAACGATGAATAATGCGCCTCCCTGAAGTCCAGTGATGTGACCTACCACGTGAAGGAAGGGATTCAATCACAGCTATTCGGATGAGGAGCAAAACTGAGATTTCACCCTGTTGGATCATAGAATCCTAGGGCTGGAAGAGACCTCAGGAGTCATCAAGTCCAGCCCCCTGCCCAAGGCAGGACCAATCCCAACTCAATCAACCCAGCCAGGGCTTTGTCAAGCCGAGATTTAAACACCCCTAGGGATCAGGTCCCGGCAGGCGTAAATCAGCATCGCTGCACTGAACTCAATTCAACAGACCCCCAGTTGGTGGAAATCAATGAGGCTCTTTGGATTTACAGCAGCCGAGTGTGTGGCCTTTGGTTTTACACACCAGTTACACTCCCGTCAAAGTGGATTTGGGTTTGAAACCTTAGTGGACCAAAAGAAAAAGTCTTCACCTTGAAGAGAAACAGGGGAAGTGAAACTACAGCTTGTGTGGCCCCCTTGCCATGATAACAACATTGCCGGATCGCTGGTCCAAGGCTCGGTCTAGGAAAGGACCCAGATGTGTCCTATTTAAATTAGGGAGGGGTCAGTCCTTGCTGGGAATGTGCATTCAGGGGGCCAATATTGCCAGATATCAGCTGGGAACCGCTGCCACTGAGGATCCCACTGGGCGAGGATTATCAGCCATCAGCACATTGACTGGCAATCTGCAAAGAGCCATGCACATTGGAGCAAGCCTGAAGGGAAAGGGGTCTATGTTCATGGAGAGGGCCCAAAGCCTCTATGGGCCCCCAGACCCTTTGCCTTAACCCTGGCCCCAAGTGCACAAGGAAAGGGACACCGAAAAGATGCAGGGAGGCTGGGACAACTTGGGATCAGAACCAAGGTGGTCTGGGTGGCGTTGGCTGAGCATTTCCTTGAGGGTTTGAAATTATGCTCAACTTCCACGGGCTCTTCCCCTCGCTGACACCACGTACCAACCCTCCCCCAGCTGAAGGAGGGGTTGTGCCTGGGCAGCTCTTAGCCTGTTTGGGGCACAGAAGGGGGGGGAGAAAGCAAGAAACTTTCCCAGCCTCTGTGGCTGGCCAGCTGCACGCAGGAGAATGGCAGCAGCTACAGATACAGAACAAGACTGGGAAGGACTCAGCAGAGAGACTGGGTAACAGATCTGCTGCTGAAAGTGGCCACAGCGCCGTTTTCTCCCTTTTACTGGCTCGGTCCAGCTGCTGATTGCTGCTCTGCCTGCTCCCACATTTGCCATTGCCTCTTTGGGAGCCCACGGCCAGCACCAGGCAGGCTTCTGAGTCTCCTGTCGATAGATCTGGAGTCCGTCTCTGCTCCTCTAGGCCACCTTCTTTCTCTTCCCAGGCATGTCCGTATTGCCGCTTGAGGTGAGCACTGTGCTGGAGGCATCCTGGGAGCACACCCTCCTAACCGCGGCCATCAGCATCTCCGTACCACAGCTGATGCTGTAGACTGGCTTGCTCAAGGAGGTCTGGTGTTGCAAGAAACTCTTTCCAACGGGCTCAAAGATCTCTTGCAGGCATTTACTTTAGAACGAGTTCATCTTCCGACTTGCTGTTGTAGATTTCCTTGGCTCTGCTCCGTGGAGGAGGACAGACCCGATGCCCATGTTGAAAGTCGTATTTACTATTCCAAATCTTACCAAGTTCATGCAGTCTGTTTGCTGCTTTGGGTATTCGTTGCTGAACACTGAGCACAGTTTCACTAGAATTACCGATCTCAGGCTAGGCAGGCAGAATGACTTCCAGAGTTTCTCCTTTCACTGGTTGCTTTGGGACATTGGTAGCCATACATTCTGTCTTCCCCTTGTCGATAATCAAACCAGCTTGTTTTGCTGTATCTTCCCAAAGCCGGGTCTTTTCTTCCCTGGGGTGATGCTCTGCTCTAAGCAAGGGATACAGGGTAGTCTATTATTCCTCTTACTGTAGGAAAGAAAAGATGCTACTGGAACAATATGGCTTTTCTGTAGCCGTGTTGGAAGGCCTGTGGTAGGCCTGAACCAAGCCTTCCTCTGCAGCCAGACTGAAGAGCAGCAGCCATTAGCTGTAAGGCCTAGTCACATAGGGTATGTCTATACTAGCTCGTTAATTCGAGCTAGGTAGGCAAATCAGGCAACCGGAGTTGCAAATGAATCCCGGGATTTAAATATCCCCGGCTTTATTTGCATGTTCCCGTCTGGCCACCATTTTTAAATTCCGCCCCCCCCCCTCCCCAGGGGAAGGGGAGTTACAAACTTGGAGCAGTCCAGGGAATCCGATGCAGAGAGGTGCTGTGGGAGAGAGCAGGACAAGAATTTTTGGGCCAGGCTTCTTTCACCATAAAGTTTGTAGGGGAGGGTCATGGACGGCGCACAGCTGATGAGCAGACCGCTCACGGAGACGGACCCAACAGACATTGGGGGAGCCATGTCCATAAAAAGATATAAACAGGATAGATTAAACATTGTATGAATTATCCTGGATGACTGAAATCAGAGTGAAACGCTGCTTCAGGGCTGGGTGAGTCAGATGTTGCCACTATGTTTCCTGCCTTGGAAGAAACCAATTTCCTGTGCATCACCCTTTTATCTAATCTAGAGGAGAACGCTTGTATGTTTGTGTGCTAACGACTTGGGCACTAGAAGAGCTACCGCAAGCAGACTTTGCATGGGGTACCCTTTCCACCAGGAGACGGTTCTGAGGTACTTCTGGCAGTGCGGTGAGAAGCGGCTTCCCGGGGGAAGCGGCGGGGACAGTCACTCACTAATGCCGGCGGCGGAGGCACGAGGGGAGGGGCGGCGCTCCGATCGGCAGCTGCCCCACTCGCCTCTACCAGGCCGTTCCACTGCGCAGGCACTCAGCCTGGGCCCTTCCCTTCCGCCGGCGGCTGAGGGTGGCCGAGTGGCGGGCTGGGGCTCGTGACTGCCGCTGGGGGCAACTGCAGGTGCAGCAGGGCAAGCCCAGCGGGGAGGCAGCGGCGGTGGTGCTGGGAGCAGCCCAGGGTCTGGCGCAGCTTCCTGGTCGCGTGGCGGGGAGCCCAGCACCTGCTCGCCGTGGCCCGCGGGAGAGGGGAGCCCCCGGCGCAGCCCCATGGTGCGGCAGGTAGCGGGGTGAAAGTTTCAGGGCGGGAGGAGGGGTCGTTGCCCCCTGTGGCACCTGCAGCCCCAGGCATGAGCTGGGCTGCCCTGCTCACCCTAGGGCCCGTGCTCACCCCCTCCCGCCCCTCACACGGGGCACCCCCGGCAGGACCCCACCGCCCGCCAGGTAACTCCAGCTCGTTTGAAATAATATAAAACATGGGTGTGGTCTGTACAGACGGGCAAGACAAAGCTGAGCCCATATATCAGAGCAGGAAAGAATGAAACCTGTAAAACATAGTAAAGCTCCTATTTTAATTCACGTTACTCAAGTGACATTTAAAATAGACACGTCGAATCCTGCAGTCCCCTTACTCGGTTTTTACCCAGTTCTTATTCTAGGCAAAATTCCCATTCATTTCAAACAAAGTTTTGACTGAGTGAGGACCGGAGAAGGACAAAGGACACCAGGATTTGGTCCCGTGCTAATACAGGTTCAACTTCTCTGGCCCAGCGATGGCCCATGGATGAGCCCCAGCGGCTGAGAGTGGGGCCAGCTGGTAATATAGCCGCAGAGGGGCTGGCAGCTGGGAGCGGAGCCGGACTAGTGACTGGAGGTCCAGCCAGGGCTGGGAGTGCAACCAAGCCGGCAGCCAAGGCGCCAGGAGCTCAGCCAGTCCAGCAGCACTGGGGCCAGAAGCAGAGCTCAGTGCCAAGGTAGGCAGTGGGGCTGGCGGCTATAAGGAGATCCTGGGAGCAGGGGCCAGCAGTCAGAAGGGGAGACTGGCGACCCCTGAGAGAGGCTGGAGACCAGCAACAGATGGGCCAGCACAGACTTCCCCTGGTCCAGCAAACTCCCTCGTCTGGCACCAGCCGGGTCCCAAGGGTGCAGGACCAGAGAGGTCCAACCTGTATCAGAGCTGGCCAGGAAATGATTTATTTTCCCTGCAAATATTTTTTATTTAAAAATAAGTTTTCCCTGAAATACTTTGTTTTCGTCAAAAAATCGAAACTGTAGCTGGTTGGAGAATGGAATTCCCCGCTCAGAGGAATTCCAGTGTTTCAACATATATTTTTGTGCTGCGATCGTGGAGCAATTCAATCACTGCTGTGACTACCACTGGATCTTGAGGTCTCGTGTCCATCCAGAGCTGAGCGGGTAGCTATGCCAATAGCTGTCGTACCTCTAGGCAATTGTTCATGATGTGCCTGACAATTTGCAGGGCTTTGTGCTGACTCAGTCTGAAACAGCAAAACAGCAAAAAATTCACATAATGAAAAGCTGAGAAAAAAAATGGATTCAGAAATACTGAAATGAAAAAAACCTGACTTTCAGTCATCATGAAGTGTTTATTTCAAACTGTAGATTTTGAACTTTTGCTCGGAATTGATTGTTTGGCTGAAAATGATAATTTGAAACAAAATCTTCCTGTTGAGCAGCCATTTTGAAACTAAAAAATGAATTTGTGAACGTTCATTCAAAATGAAATTTCTCGTTACAATCTTCTGACGCATATTTTCCCAAGAAACTTTAGATGAAACCAGACAAACTTTTTGGCCAAAATATATTTTAAACGTTGTTTTTTCAACAAAGCTCTGCAAAAGCCTTGTGGATAAGGGAGAAGCAGTGGACGTTCTATACCTAGGCTTTACTAAAGCATTTGATATGGTCTCACATGACCTTCTTATCAATAAACTAGGGAAATACAACCTAGAAGGGGCTACTCTAAGGTGGGTGCATAACTGGCTGGATAACCGTACTCAGAGAGTAGTTATTAATGGTTCACAATCCTGCTGGAAGGACATAACAAGTGGGGTTCCGCAGGGGTCTGTTTTGGGACTGGTTCTGTTCAATATTGATTTAGATGATGGCATAGAAAGGACAATTATTAAGTTTGCAGATGATACCAAGCTGGGAGGGGTTGCGACTGCTCTGGGTGATAGGGTCCTAATTCAAAACGATCTGGACAAACTACAGAAATGGTCAGAGGTAAACAGGATGAAGTTTAATATGGACAAATGCAAAGTGCTCCACTTAGGAAGGAACAATCAGTTTCACACATACAGAATGGGAAGCAGTACGGCAGAAAGGGATCTAGGGGTGTGACGGCGCGTTGGGGTCCCCCGTCTCCTGCACCCCGAAATGGCGCAAACAGACTGCACCAGCCAGTGGAATTGAGGGTGGTTTACTGCTCCTCCAGCACAGCGCAGCACAGATGTAATCTGGTCACAGGAACTGGGCTAGGATGCCTCAGGCCCCCTTGAGATGGGGGAGACTGGGCCCCTAAACTCCAGCTCCTCTCCCTAGGCTGTCTCATCCATGCCCTCCGACAGCCAGCAACCAACTCACTCACTTCCAGCCCTGCCCCCCAGCCAAGGCAGCATTCCACCTTCCTTTGTTCCTCTCCATGGGGGGTGTCTGGCCACTGGTTTGCATAGTGACTCATCCTGTTTTGCTGGGTCGTGGTACCCACAGCAGCCAGTGGGGGTTCCCCCAGAGCCAGCAGCATAGAAACCAGCCAGGTACCCCCACTACGTCACAAGGGGTCATAGTGGATGACAAACTAAATATGAGTCGTCAGTGTGATGCTGTAGCAAAAAAAGCAAACACGATTCTGGGATGCATTAACAGGTGTGTTGTGGGCAAGACACGAGAAGTCATTCTTCCGCTCTACCCTGCACTGATGAGGCCTCAACTGGAGTACTGTGTCCAGTTCTAGGCACTGCATTTCAAGAAAGATGTGGAGAAATTGGAGAAGGTCCAGAGAAGAGCAAGAAAAATGATGAAAAGTCTAGAAAACATGAGCCATGAGGGAAGACTGAAGGAACTGGGCTTGTTTAGTTTGGAAAGGAGAAGATTGAGAGGGGACATAATATCAGTTTTCAAGTATCTAAAAGGGTGACCCAGGGAGAAGAGGGGAGGGGGGAATTGTTCTCCTTGGCCTCTGAGGACAGGACAAGAAGCAATGGGCCTAAACTGCAGCAAGGGAGGTTTAGGTTGGACATCAGGAAACACTTCCTACCTGTCCGGGGGGTTAGACACTGGAATCAATTGCCCAGGGAAGTTGTGGAATCTCCATCACTGGAGATATCGAAGAGCAGGTTGGGCAGACACCTGTCAGGGATGAGCCAGACAGTGCTCGGTCCTGCCGTGGGGGCAGGGACTGGACTCAGTGACCTCTCAAGGTCCCTTCCAGCTCTAGTGCTCTAGGATTCTAAATTTGTATTTAAATTGGCAATTTTTGAAAAAAAAGCGTTTTGTAGGAAAGTGCTGAGCAGTGCCAGGTAACATATTGAGGCTTGTGCTTTGTATGTAAATTTGGCCAGGGATCGGCCCACTTTTACCACAGGTGCATAGGAGTTAGACAGGAGCGAGGCCCAAGGCCACCCTTGCTGGCTGCACTGGCAGATCACGCCTTTTGGAAGAGAAGGGCTGTCACTCGTATCCCTCATTGCCTGTCTACGAGCTGCTTCCTTGGGAACCCCCACGCTACAGTTCAGAGAGCCCTGTCCATCTGCCCGGGGTGCCACCGCAGGTCCATAGCAGAACGGCACCGCAGAGGCAGAGTAAGCCGGCCCAGGGCCACGTGGGTGCTGTCAGGTGGCATTGTCAGCATCACGGCGACCCAGGCCCTTCGGCGGCATGGTTCAGTGCGGGCTTGGAGGGGAGCCCCCACGGGCCCCTTCCTGAAGCACACGCACGTTCCTCGGGGAGTTTCCCTCCAATTGGGCCACCAAAGGCCCAGACCTGCTTAGTGCCCAGTCTCCTGCACACTCACAGCCTGAGTCAGGGACGCGTCTGTGACACCGGGACATTTATGGCTGGGAGACAAACGAAAGGCCCATCAGACCGTGCTGATTAATCCTGGTTGATCTGGTTAATTTAGGAGGGATTAAGTAACGAGCTTTCCCTTAATCCATGGCACTGCCTGCTCCCCACCCCACATGGCTCAGCCCACTGGGGCACACAGGGGAGCATGCCCCCTCCTGGCCCAGGGGACGTGGCAACAGCAGCTCCCATGCAGGAGACTCTGCTGCCTCTGTAGCTTCCTGACGCTTGCCCGCCCAAGAGCTCAGAAGCGACGCTGAGGGTGTGAGGGGGGACACGGCAGAGCGCTGCTGAAGCAGCAGCCACAGCTTCTGGAGCCGGAGCACTCCCTCTGCCATGCCACGACCCAGCAGTGCTCCCATCTCCCCTTCCCCCCATGCTGACCCTCAGGATGGCGGACGGCTCAGTATGACCATTCCACAGGAAATCAGGCAGCCATCTAGCATCACCAGGCGCCTCCTTCTCCCCCTCCCCATGCTGCTGGGGTCCCGAGTCTGAACCCCCCAAACACTGCCCACACAACAGCTCTCACCGCCAACGCCTTCAACAGGCAGGCGGATCACAAACTCCAGTGAAAATCTCTCCCCTCCCCTCCCCTCCTTGGCGCCCAGAACTCCCCTTTGCAGAGCTGGTAGAACCCAGCCAGCTGCTTCCCTGCCCTGGGGCTAAGCAGGAGCCCATAACGGGTGCAGTTTCTGAATCAATAATTCAGTACACTGAGTGCAGTGCGGAAGTCAGCACTGGCTGTTCTCACCAGCCACACGCTGGGCTCTCTGCTCTTGGTGGGAGGCAGACGGGGCAAGGGGAGCAGCTGTCGGTCATGGGCTCTCTGCTCTTGGTGGGAGGCAGACGGGGCAAGGGGAGCAGCTGTCGGTCAGGGTGAGGGGAGAGACGGGAGGTCAGGGTGAGGGGAGAGACGGGAGGTCAGGGTGAGGGGAGAGACGGGAGACGAGGGGAGCGGCTGGAGGTCAGGGTGAGGGGAGAGACGGGAGACGAGGGGAGCGGCTGGAGGTCAGGGTGAGGGGAGAGACGGGAGACGAGGGGAGCGGCGGTCAGGATGAGGGGAGAGACGGGACGAGGGGAGCGGCGGTCAGGATGAGGGGAGAGACGGGACGAGGGGAGCGGCGGGACGAGGGGAGCGGCGGTCAGGACGAGGGGAGAGACGGGACGAGGGGAGCGGCGGTCAGGGTGAGGGGAGAGACGGGACGAGGGGAGCGGCGGTCAGGATGAGGGGAGAGACGGGACGAGGGGAGCGGCGGCCAGGGTGAGGGGAGAGACGGGACGAGGGGAGCGGCGGCCAGGGTGAGGGGAGAGACGGGACGAGGGGAGCGACGGGATGAGGGGAGCGGCAGTCAGGGTGAGAGGAGAGACGGGACGAGGGGAGCGGCGGTCAGGATGAGGGGAGAGACGGGACGAGGGGAGCGGCGGTCAGGATGAGGGGAGAGACGGGACGAGGGGAGCGGCGGTCAGGATGAGGGGAGAGACGGGACGAGGGGAGCGGCGGTCAGGATGAGGGGAGAGACGGGACGAGGGGAGCGGCGGGATGAGGGGAGCGGAGGTCAGGACGAGGGGAGAGACGGGACGAGGGGAGCGGCGGTCAGGATGAGGGGAGAGACGGGACGAGGGGAGCGGCGGTCAGGGTGAGGGGAGAGACGGGACGAGGGGAGCGGCTGGAGGTGAGGATAAGGGGAGAGACGGGACGAGGGGAGCGGCTGGAGGTGAGGATAAGGGGAGAGACGGGACAAGGGGAGCGGCGGCCAGGACGAGGGGAGCGGCGGCCAGGACGAGGGGAGCGGCGGCCAGGACGAGGGGAGAGGTGGTCCGGACGAGGGGAGAGACGAGGGGAGCGGCGGCCAGGGTGAGGGGAGAGACGGGACGAGGGGAGCGGCGGCCAGGGTGAGGGGAGAGACGGGACGAGGGGAGCGACGGCCAGGGTGAGGGGAGAGACGGGACGAGGGGAGCGACGGGATGAGGGGAGCGGCAGTCAGGGTGAGGGGAGAGACGGGACGAGGGGAGCGGCGGCCAGGGTGAGGGGAGAGACGGGACGAGGGGAGCGACGGGATGAGGGGAGCGGCAGTCAGGGTGAGAGGAGAGACGGGACGAGGGGAGCGGCGGTCAGGATGAGGGGAGAGACGGGACGAGGGGAGCGGCGGTCAGGATGAGGGGAGCGGCGGTCAGGACGAGGGGAGCGGCGGGACGAGGGGAGCGGCGGTCAGGACGAGGGGAGCGGCGGGACGAGGGGAGCGGCGGTCAGGACGAGGGGAGAGACGGGACGAGGGGAGCGGCGGTCAGGACGAGGGGAGAGACGGGACGAGGGGAGCGGCGGTCGGGACGAGGGGAGAGACGGGACGAGGGGAGCGGCGGTCGGGACGAGGGGAGAGACGGGACGAGGGGAGCGGCGGTCGGGACGAGGGGAGAGACGGGACGAGGGGAGCGGCGGTCGGGACGAGGGGAGAGACGGGACGAGGGGAGCGGCGGTCAGGATGAGGGGAGAGACGGGACGAGGGGAGCGGCGGTCAGGGTGAGGGGAGAGACGGGACGAGGGGAGCGGCGGTCAGGGTGAGGGGAGAGACGGGACGAGGGGAGCGGCTGGAGGTGAGGATAAGGGGAGAGACGGGACGAGGGGAGCGGCTGGAGGTGAGGATAAGGGGAGAGACGGGACGAGGGGAGCGGCGGCCAGGACGAGGGGAGCGGCGGCCAGGACGAGGGGAGCGGCGGCCAGGACGAGGGGAGCGGCGGCCAGGACGAGGGGAGCGGCGGCCAGGACGAGGGGAGAGACGGGACGAGGGGAGCGGCGGCCAGGGTGAGGGGAGAGACGGGACGAGGGGAGCGACGGCCAGGGTGAGGGGAGAGACGGGACGAGGGGAGCGGCGGGATGAGGGGAGCGGCGGTCAGGACGAGGGGAGAGATGGGACGAGGGGAGCGGCGGTCAGGGTGAGGGGAGAGACGGGACGAGGGGAGCGGCGGTCAGGGTGAGGGGAGAGACGGGACGAGGGGAGCGGCTGGAGGTGAGGATAAGGGGAGAGACGGGACGAGGGGAGCGGCTGGAGGTGAGGATAAGGGGAGAGACGGGACGAGGGGAGCGGCGGCCAGGACGAGGGGAGCGGCGGCCAGGACGAGGGGAGAGGTGGTCCGGACGAGGGGAGAGACGAGGGGAGCGGCGGCCAGGGTGAGGGGAGAGACGGGACGAGGGGAGCGGCGGCCAGGGTGAGGGGAGAGACGGGACGAGGGGAGCGACGGCCAGGGTGAGGGGAGAGACGGGACGAGGGGAGCGACGGGACGAGGGGAGCGGCAGTCAGGGTGAGAGGAGAGACGGGACGAGGGGAGCGGCGGTCAGGATGAGGGGAGAGACGGGACGAGGGGAGCGGCGGTCAGGATGAGGGGAGAGACGGGACGAGGGGAGCGGCGGGATGAGGGGAGCGGCGGTCAGGACGAGGGGAGAGACGGGACGAGGGGAGCGGCGGTCAGGACGAGGGGAGAGACGGGACGAGGGGAGCGGCGGTCAGGACGAGGGGAGAGACGGGACGAGGGGAGCGGCGGTCAGGACGAGGGGAGAGACGGGACGAGGGGAGCGGCGGTCAGGGTGAGGGGAGAGACGGGACGAGGGGAGCGGCGGCCAGGGTGAGGGGAGAGACGGGACGAGGGGAGCGGCGGCCAGGGTGAGGGGAGAGACGGGACGAGGGGAGCGGCGGCCAGGGTGAGGGGAGAGATGGGACGAGGGGAGCGGCGGCCAGGGTGAGGGGAGCGGCAGTCAGGATGAGGGGAGCGGCAGTCAGGATGAGGGGAGCGGCAGTCAGGACGAGGGGAGCGACGGGACGAGGGGAGCGGCGGTCAGGATGAGGGGAGAGGCGGGACAAGGGGAGCGGCGGTCAGGGTGAGGGGAGAGACGGGACGAGGGGAGCGGCGGGACGAGGGGAGCAACAGTCAGGATGAGGGATAGGGCCCAGTGTCTGCAGCCTCTAACCACAAATCACTTTGCTTCACCGTTTAACCAATGGCTGCCACCTGTCGGCAACAGAGCTCTTTCTTTCTGACGCACTGACCCTCTCTAAAGCGATGCTCCTGGGGCTCAGGCTGCAATGCAGTGCACCCAGGCTGAGCCAGGGAAACACGGTTAAAGGTAGGCATGTGCATCAGTGCTTTCCTGAGACAGAGCACTCAGCGCCACCCTGGAGCGAGGCTACGCCCTGCAGATCAGCTAGGGTTGCCAACTGTCTAATCACAAAAGCCCTAACACCCTTGGCCTGCCTCTTCCCTAAGGGCCCGCTCCTGCCCCACCCTGTACCCTCCACCCCACTTCCCTCCATCACTCGCTCTCCCTCATCCTCACTCACTTTCGCCAGGCTGGGGCAGCAGGGTGGGAAGCAGGCGAGGGTGCGCGGTGCAGGCTCTGTCCAGACAGCCCTTGGCTCAGGCGGCTCCCAGGCAGTGGTGCAGCGGGGCTAAGGCAGGCTCCCGGGAGCTGTCAGGATATCCCTGTGGCACCTGGAGAGGAGGAGGCTCCGCCCCACGTCTTCCATTGGCCACAGTCCCCAGTAAATGGGAGCTGAAGAGTCAGCACTCGGCAGCCTGCACAGTCGGCTCCCAGCCGCTGCCAGCTCCTGGCCCTGGCAACTGCCGGCAAGCGGGCTCTTCTGGGGGCTGCCAGCGGCCACAGACTGCGGGCTGGAGGGGGTCCCAGGAGCAGCCGGGCGTTTAACCGATACCTGGAACCAATAAGCATTAGCTAACAGGTTAAACTCTCACATCCCTAGTTTAAAATCTCCCCTTTCGTCTTCAGCAGCCTCTGGGAGAGCGAGTCCAACTCTGGGAGACTCCCAGCAAAGCCAGGAGGGTTGGCAACCCTATTCCAGGGGCGCCTTACCCTGTATTCCGGGGGGGGGGGTTCTCCACCTGGATCTGGACTCAGACCGGGTTCTGCTGGCTGAGCTGGAACCAGCCTAGCAATCCAGCAGGAGCAGAACCCAGCTGCGCCTTTGCACAGCTCCCTGCAGCACTGAAAGCACCCTCAGAGGTGCAGGTTCCTGGACACTGCGTGACTCGGAAACGTGTTTCACGCGCTGCGCCTGCCTGCCGAGCGAGTGCGTCTCGCACAGGCACTAGAGGGCCAGGAATTGCTGGGTGGGGAGCCAGACGTTGTCTTCTCTGGAGCGGTCCAGAAATCAGCAGCCTTGAGAGGCGTGTTTTGGGGCTCACTACCGGGGTCTCATGTTCCAGCCAGAATTCTCCCTACTGGGGCCTCCGAATCCAGAGCACCCACAGCGGGGAGCCCTCTTCCGAGAGCTCCGGAACTGGTGACGCCGCTGCCGCTGGCCCTGGGCACAGGGTGAATTCCACCCTCAGCGATTCACAAGAGCCCACGTCTCGGCACTGAAAACTCATCCAGAGATCAAGTGATTGGGGAAGACCCATTTCCCCGGGAGGTGGGGAAGCGCTGGGCTGGGTTCCCTAGGGAGGAGGCGGAATCTCCATCCCTAGAGGTTTCTGAGGCCAAGCTTGACAAAGCCCTGGCTGGGATGATCGAGTTGGGGCTGATCCTGGCCTGGATGCCCCATCTAAGGTCTCCGCAGATTCTACGTGACGCGGCAGCGCTTGGGAGAGCATCGCCGTGGGCAGGATCAGCTCCCCAGGACTGCAGCCCGGACGCGTTGCTGCTGGCAGAGGCGTCACTGTGCCCATCGCTGCCAGGGGAGGAATGCCAGTTTATACCAGCCAGGCACGTGGCCTCATCTCTGGAGTTGTTTCCAAGACAGGTGGCTGCACGACGCGAATGAAACAGGCCCAGAGACACCTGCAGACTGATGGCATTGGGCGGGGAGGACAATGGCCTGGCACTAGCTGGCACCACTCTATGCCGAGCATCAGCTCCCCTTCTTTTCCCAGATCTTGCCCTCCCTCCTCTCATCACTTTGCTTTTCTCTGCCACGCGGACCCAGCCAGCCTCACGAGAGGAGGCACTTGGCTCTGACAGTCCCCTCTTGCATTATTCCCTCGCTCGTGTGCACTCCTCGTTTTACTCCCTATCTCACTTGAAAACAAATGTGCCGACGCAGGGAAGGGATATGAATCCAAAACACCAATTCCCTTTACAATGATGGGGGGGACTGGGGAGTTTGCCAGGTGTGCACAGGAGGGACTGCTCGTCGGTGCACAGGCCAGCCCCAAACCTGGCTGCAGCCTCTGGGAACTACCCCAATGCAGCTAACAAGTAAAGCAGCAGCAAAGTCTAGTGGGTAGGGCACCGGCCTGGCAGTGGCAGTGGCCTGCTGGGTGGGCTGGGCAAATCACTTCCCTTTCTCCTGCCCACTGCGGCCCTGTCTGGTCAGGCTGCCAGCTCGCGAGGGCAGCAGTCGGTCCCGTCTCACTGGGGCAGATGCTGCTGAAATGCAAACAGGAGCGCCATTGAGAGCAGCTGAGCTGGGAGCCCGGGGCCAGAGGCCCCTTCTCAGCCAGGGCTGCCTGTGTGCGCGCAGGGTCGCCTAGCCGCTCGGTGAGGAGCTAGCCCGGCTGAGCCCCGTGGAGAACTCAAACGTACGGCAGGGCTCTCGCACCCCGCTCGACCACGGTGCAGGCAGGCAGTAAGCAGGGGGCAGGCTCCCGAGCCAGGCGGGGCGCTGCCGCTCACAGCAGGCCACGGTGCAGGCAGGCAGTAAGCAGGGGGCAGGCTCCCGAGCCAGGCGGGGCGCTGCCGCTCACAGCAGGCCACGGTGCAGGCAGGCAGTAAGCAGGGGGCAGGCTCCCGAGCCAGGCGGGGCGCTGCCGCTCACAGCAGGCCACGGTGCAGGCAGGCAGTAAGCAGGGGGCAGGCTCCCGAGCCAGGCGGGGCGCTGCCGCTCACAGCAGGCCACGGTGCAGGCAGGCAGTAAGCAGGGGGCAGGCTCCCGAGCCAGGCGGGGCGCTGCCGCTCACAGCAGGCCACGGTGCAGGCAGGCAGTAAGCAGGGGGCAGGCTCCCGAGCCAGGCGGGGCGCTGCCGCTCACAGCAGGCCACGGTGCAGGCAGGCAGTAAGCAGGGGGCAGGCTCCCGAGCCAGGCGGGGCGCTGCCGCTCACAGCAGGCCACGGTGCAGGCAGGCAGTAAGCAGGGGGCAGGCTCCCGAGCCAGGCGGGGCGCTGCCGCTCACAGCAGGCCACGGTGCAGGCAGTAAGCAGGGGGCTGGCTCCCGAGCCAGGCGGGGCGCTGCCGCTCACAGCAGGCCACGGTGCAGGCAGGCAGTAAGCAGGGGGCAGGCTCCCGAGCCAGGCGGGGCGCTGCCGCTCACAGCAGGCCACGGTGCAGGCAGTAAGCAGGGGGCAGGCTCCCGAGCCAGGCGGGGCGCTGCCGCTCACAGCAGGCCACGGTGCAGGCAGGCAGTAAGCAGGGGGCAGGCTCCCGAGCCAGGCGGGGCGCTGCCGCTCACAGAAGGCCACGGTGCAGGCAGTAAGCAGGGGGCAGGCTCCCGAGCCAGGCGGGGCGCTGCCGCTCACAGCAGGCCACGGTGCAGGCAGTAAGCAGGGGGCTGGCTCCCGAGCCAGGCGGGGCGCTGCCGCTCACAGCAGGCCACGGTGCAGGTGGGCAGGCAGTAAGCAGGGGGCAGGCTCCCGAGCCGGGCAGGGCGCTGCCACTCACAGCAGGCCACGGGCTTGGCAGGCCTGCTCAAAGGGGCAAAGCGTGCCAGCCCCGTGGTGCAGCGGGAGGGCCGAAGTGGAGCAAGGGGCACAGCCTGCACTGGCCCAGCAGCTGGAAGAAGCCCTTGGGGCCACTGCTGGGTCTCAAAGTGGGGCCAGGGCTCCTGCCGTCTCCGTCAATTCCGATGGAGGCTGCTGGAGCTGTGCAGCGACACCCGCCCTCACGGGGCCCCGGGGCTGGCCCATGGAGTCCAGGCTCCAGAAGGGAGACAGGAGCCCTTCCCAGTAGCCAGGCTGTTTCCTGGGGGCAGGATGAGCAGCCCTGGTGCGCAGAGCGAGCACACAAGGGCCGTGGGGCGCAAGACGAGCACCACTCTGCTGGCCTCGCTGTGCCCCTTGTGTGGAACGGCAGGACGGGAGCGGGCAGGGCCGATACGCAGGCTCTGGGGCCTGGCTCCCCATGGGGGCTGGGGGCAATGGCGGCTCACGCTACCCCAGTATCGGGTCACTGGCTGCCGCTGCCCACGGGGGGCGGGGCAGGACGACAGGCACTGCGGGCGATGCCCCCCCGTCTGCAACAGAGCAGAGGGGCCGAGTCCCCATTGCCCTGCAGTCACTGAGCCCCTGAAGGGCAGAGCGGGGACACGCAGGGCTGGGACCGGCTGCTCACGGGGCAGGCCCACGGGGACAGGCCCTGGGGGTGCCAGCAGAGAGCAGCGCTAGGCCTAGGCACGAGTACTGGGCGTTTCAGGACTGGCTTAGTAGCCAGGGGCCCCGCTCTGACAATCCACTGGCCATCTGGCACCTCCCCCACGGTGGCCAGCACGTCCGTCCCAGGAGCCCCGTGGCACAGAACGGGTGCAATGCTCGAGGAGCTAACGGCTGCAGGTTTGGGCCCCGGGCCTTGCTGAAGCCTTGTGTCCTAGCGAAAGGGGAAGCAGGGGAGGGACTCCCAGAAAAACAGTGGCAAATAATCAGGGCTGAAATCTGATGAGCGAGCATCTTTGCCCCCCTCCCCCTTCTTACCCACTGTGTTCAGCCAGCCACCTGCCCACCGAGGACTTGCCATCCGCTCGCTGCACTTGCATGTCCCTGCCCTCTGCCCAGCATAGGGCTCGTCAGCCCTCTCAAGTTACTCAGTCACCTTGGGCGGGCGACTCCGAGGAAATTCAAGGCTCACAGGAAGTGGCCCTGGTGATGCAAGAGCAGCTATCCCGCCCCAAAAGGACAGACAGACACACGGACCTGAGCCCATGGCAAGAGAGCACACCAAGCAGGGGCTGAGATCCTGCCCCGCAGGGGGTGGTAAGAAGTCTGCTGACATTATTTACAGTGGTGCGAGCGCACTGCGTGTGGGTGCGCGCATGCCACGGCCGCCCAGCCAAATGTCCAAATGCAAGGTTGCACTCTGCCTGCCGAAATGTGCCCCGCTCTAAAACCACACACACACACACACACTTACTTGCTGGGTTGCACTCTGCCTGCCTAAATGTGCCCCGCTCTAAAACCACACACACACACACACACACACACACACTTACTTGCTGGGTTGCACTCTGCCTGCCTAAATGTGCCCCCCTCTAAAACCACACACACACACACACACACACACACACACACACTTACTTGCTGGGTTGCACTCTGCCTGCCTAAATGAGCCCCGCTCTAAAACCACACACACACACACACACACACACACACACACACTTACTTGCTGGGTTGCACTCTGCCTGCCTAAATGTGCCCCGCTCTAAAACCACACACACACACTTACTTGCTGGGTTGCACTCTGCCTGCCTAAATGTGCCCCCCTCTAAAACCACACACACACACACACACACACACACACTTACTTGCTGGGTTGCACTCTGCCTGCCTAAATGAGCCCCGCTCTAAAACCACACACACACACACACACACACACACACACACTCTTGCTGGGTTGCACTCTGCCTGCCGAAATGTGCCCCGCTCTAAAACCACACACACACACACACACACACACACACACACACACACACACACACACACACACACACACACACCTGTCCTAACCCAGGGGAAGTGAACTGAGCTAGCATGCTGTGCGCTGTGCTGCTGCCATTAGCGTCTGAAAAGCAGTACCCATCCCTCCAGACCGGGAAATAAATCTGTCCACATTCGCAGGGCATCACGTGCACACTCCAGCCAAACCTCAAAAGAAGAAAAGGGCAGCGTGGCCCTCCCTGGCTTTTCAGGAGCCATTCACCCACCCCCTGCCACAGCGACCCCAGGGAGCACTGCCACAAGGGCCAGAGCAGACACGGGCTGTCTCGCAGACGCGTTAGTTCCATGTGCATCCTCTTGCCCATCATCTGTTGGGGTTGGTAATGAATCCTAGCGACTGCAGGTTCACTTCTCCTTGTGCTGCTGTTCTAGCTGGCGGTCCAAGATGGGAAGACCTGTTTTGCAGAGCCCTTTCTCTTGGTGGAGGGATAAGCTTCCAAGCGAGACAGCTAGAAATCTGGGGGCACTGTGGCAGGAACTCCCAGCTGCTCTGTGACGGCCAAGGCAGCCGGCTTACGCTGCTTCCCCCTGCAGTCTGATCCCTGAACTATTGCTGAGTATTTGCTCTCCACCAGGCCAGGCTCATAGGACCAAGCTGTGACAAGCAGCGTTTCCCAGCAGGGCTGAAGCCAATAGCCACAGGTTTCAGCAGTGAAATGGCACCTGTAGGTAAAGTCGACTCGGGAATCTTTGGGGTCCGTTGGCAGGAATGTCTGGTACCATCCCATTCTTGGCAGGCTCCAGGGAGCCGACAGACACGCCCGAAGGCACAGCTGAGGCCGGCAGGAATGGCGTTTCTTTGTTAGGAGCCAGTGCCTCCCTGCAGCGCTGTGCCTGGCCTCGGCAGGAGAGAGGTGCCTCACTCTGGCCTTCCCCGTGCGCACTCAGGCACCAGCCACAATCAGCGCACTCAGCCAGGCCCACGGGCAGCCATGTTGTTCCCATGTTGTGGCCTTGAGTGACAAGAAAGCAGACAGGTGCTCTGCACCCTGACCCTCCAGGTCTGCCACCTCGGCCCCGAGGCACAAGAGCTGGACTGGGGGGGGCAGGGTACGCTGCCATCTGGGCCATGTGCCACCTTAACCGTCCCAGGCTAGAGCCAGGGCTTGGAGCCGTCTCAGCTCAGGCCGCAGGGTAGCTCAACTGCGGAGCAGCGGGACACGCCCTCCCCCTTTCCCCTAACACCAACACACACACACCTGCTCCCAGCCCTATCACGGCAGCCTCGACAGCCTGCAAAATGGCTGACGCCCAGCCCGTTCCCTGCCAAACCTCGGCCCAGCCCCTGGGGATCCTGGAAGGAGCCGCGAAGCCCTCTCCCTGATGGGTAACGGCTTCCCCCACGAGCATCGGACAGGAGCGTGCACCGGACTGCCCTGCCAGGACACCTCCCACCACGCAGGGCCATCCGCAAAAAGCCGTCTAGGCCGTGCCCCTCCCGCAGTCCCTGGGCACGCGGGCTGTGGAAAGCAGCCAGGCAAGGGCCACCAGCAAACCCAGAGGCGGACCCAGCCAGCGAGACGGACATTTTGTCTACACGCTCCCTGCCCTGTTCTGCCAGTCCGGAAAACGCCGCGGCACCCGGGATCCAGGCAGAGGGACTTGCTAGAACCCCCAGCAGCCGGGCTCCCTGGCTCGTGCCCACCGGCCCAGCCCCATGACTCGGCGTTCTCTCCCTTCTGTCCCTGCCAGGGCGGGGTGACGGTCGCTCGGCACTGCCCCCGCCCGCTCCTGCCCGGCTTCTCTGAGGCTCTGCCGCTGCTGGAGAGCGCAGGGGAGAGGGCTAAGGGCTGCCAGAGAAGAGCCCTAAGGAGCAGCCACCCCTGTGGCTCAGGAGCGAAGCCCAGGACAATTCACTGCCCCAGGGCCTGGCCAGGCAGGGGAGATGCCGGACGCGCCCGGATTCCTGCATCCCTGAGGAGCGAGCGGGATTTGCTGTTTCCCGGAGCAGTGCGCCCCACACTGGCCTGCCCCGCCCAGCCTTCCCTGGCCTGTTTTTCACTCAGCCTCCCCCCCCATGCCAAGGGACCGGCCACACCGGCGTGACATCAGCCGGCCCAGCCCTGCCGCAACCAGGGCCTTGCCCCTCTCTGTTTGGGGGGCAGCTCTCGCCCGCTGCCCCGCGCAGCCAGGAGACACAGGGCACCAGGGGCCGCTCCTTTGGTCCGGGGGGGGGGGGGGGAGCAGGACGGCAAGCCCCTCCCCCACCTGTTCTCCCCCAGGGAATCCGAGCTCGCCCCATTGTTCTCCAGGGAGAGGGGACGCGCTCGCTCTATTGTTCTCTGGGGAGGGGCTCTCCCACCTGTTCTACCCGGGGGGGGGGGGGCCCGAGCTCGTTCTATTGTTCTCCCGGTGGGGCTCCCCACCTGTTCTCTGGGGGGGGGCCAAGCTCGCTCCCCGACCTGTTCTCCGGGGGGGGGGCTCGTCCCCTCGCTCCCCGACCTGTTCTCCGGGGGGGGGCCAAGCTCGCTCCCCGACCTGTTCTCCGGGGGGGGGGCTCGTCCCCTCGCTCCCCGACCTGTTCTCCGGGGGGGGGGCTCGTCCCCTCGCTCCCCGACCTGTTCTCCGGGGGGGGGCCAAGCTCGCTCCCCGACCTGTTCTCCGGGGGGGGGGCTCGTCCCCTCGCTCCCCGACCTGTTCTCCGGGGGGGGGCCAAGCTCGCTCCCCACCTGTTCTCCGGGGGGGGGGGCTCGTCCCCTCGTTCCCCGCGGTGGCCAATCCCCGCGGCACCTGCCGGCCGGGCCGGGATGCTCCTACCTGGGCTGCGGCTCAGCGGCTCCCTGCGACCGGCATCGGCAGCTGCACCCGGCTCCGCGCTGCTCTGAGCCGCCGCCTCGCCGGGCTCCGGACTCGGGCTGCGCCCCCGCCCCGCGGCCGCTGGTTGGCTGCGCTGCGGGCGGGGGCCGCCGCCTGACATCACGGGCGTCACTGCGGCAGCGGGGGAGGGGCCCGGGCCCCCCATCCCTGCCCCCCCGCATCGCGCCAGACCCCCATCCCTGCCCCCCCGCATCGCACCTGCCCCATCCCTGCCCCCCCGCATCGCGCCAGACCCCCATCCCTGCCCCCCCGCATCGCACCTGCCCCATCCCTGCCCCCCCGCATCGCGCCAGACCCCCATCCCTGCCCCCCCGCATCGCGCCTGCCCCATCCCTGCCCCCCCGCATCGCGCCAGACCCCCCATCCCTGCCCCCCCCCGCATCGCGCCAGACCCCCATCCCTGCCCCCCCCCGCATCGCGCCTGCCCCATCCCTGCCCCCCCGCATCGCGCCTGCCCCATCACTGCCCCCCGCATCGCGCCAGACCCCCATCCCTGCCCCCCCGCATCGCACCTGCCCCATCCCTGCCCCCCCCCGCATCGCGCCAGACCCCCATCCCTGCCCCCCCCGCATCGCGCCAGACCCCCATCCCTGCCCCCCCCGCATCGCGCCAGACCCATCCCTGCCCCCCCGCATCGCACCTGCCCCATCCCTGCCCCCCCCGCATCGCGCCAGACCCCCATCCCTGCCCCCCCGCATCGCACCTGCCCCATCCCTGCCCCCCCGCATCGCGCCAGACCCCCATCCCTGCCCCCCCGCATCGCACCTGCCCCATCCCTGCCCCCCCCGCATCGCGCCAGACCCCCATCCCTGCCCCCCCGCATCGCACCTGCCCCATCCCTGCCCCCCCGCATCGCGCCAGACCCCCATCCCTGCCCCCCCGCATCGCACCTGCCCCATCCCTGCCCCCCCCGCATCGCGCCAGACCCCCATCCCTGCCCCCCCGCATCGCACCTGCCCCATCCCTGCCCCCCCCGCATCGCGCCAGACCCCCATCCCTGCCCCCCCGCATCGCACCTGCCCCATCCCTGCCCCCCCCGCATCGCGCCAGACCCCCATCCCTGCCCCCCCGCATCGCACCTGCCCCATCCCTGCCCCCCCCGCATCGCGCCAGACCCCCATCCCTGCCCCCCCGCATCGCGCCTGCCCCATCCCCGCCCGCACCTGCCCCATCCCTGCCCCCCCCCCCATCGCGCCTGCCCCATCCCCGCCCGCACCTGCCCCATCCCTGCCCCCCCCCTGCATCGCGCCTGCCCCATCCCTCTAGCCCCATCCCCACCCACACCAGGTCCCCATCCCTGCCCGCACCTGCCCCATCCCTCTAGTCTCCATCCCTGGCACCAGGCACAGGTCCACACCAGCCTCCCCAGTCCTGCCTGCTGCAGCACTCAAGCACAGCCCCTCCCGGTCCCCCATCCCTACCCCGCACTGGCCCCTGGCCCCCCATCTCTGCCCCGCACCAGCTCCCAGCCCCCGCACCACCAGGCACAGCTCCGCACTGACCCCCGGGCTCCTCCATCCCTCCCTCCCGCCAACACCGGCCCCTGCGGCCCCTCCACACTACCCAGCTGCAACTTGGCACCAACCCTTGGCCCTCTCCATCCTGGTCCTGCTGCACTGCCCTGGCACCACCCTGCACCAGCCCCCCCAAACCCTGCACCAGCCCCCCCAAACCCTGCCCTCCCAGCCCCAGAAACCCACCCCAAGCCCAGCCCACCATACCGCTCAGGTACAGCCTTCCACAGCCCCTTCCTAAAGCCCTGACCCTTTGAGACCCACAGCCCACCAGCCCCCCCAAACCTGCCACATCACCAAGGCACAGCTCCCAGCGACACCCAGCTGAGCATCCCCCAGAGCCCCTGCTCCCCCAACCATCCAGGCACAGGCCCCTTCAGCCCCCCCCCGGGGTCACAAGTCCCCCCCCCAACTGTGCCCCACACCAGGCCCTGGATCCCCCAGCCCACAGCCTTCCCCCTTTTCCTGCCCCCCTGTACTGCCCAGTATAGCCCCACACTGGCCCCCAGGAACCACAGCCCCTTGCCAAGTCCCCCCCACTTCTCCCCATACAGCCCCAGCATAGCCCCGCACCAACCCCTGGGACCATCAGCCCTTCCTTCCCCTCCCAGCCCTGTCCTCCTGCCCCATCCAGGCACAGCCCTGTCAGGAGACCACCACTGCAACCCTGCCAGCACAGCAGCTCCCCCAGTCCCCACGCCCTAAACACCCACAGCCCAGCAGGCCTCACCCACATCCCCCCCCCCACACACACACACACTGGCTGTGTCTGCACTGGTGGGATCTTGTGCAAAAGCAGCCACTTTTGCGCAAAAACTTGCTGCCTGTCTACACTGGCCGTGCGTTCTCGCACAAGTGAACTGACCTTCTAATGTGTGAAATCAGGGCTTCTTGCACCAGAACTCTGACGCTCCCGCTCAGGAAGAAGCCCTTTTGCACAACTGTTCTTGCACAAGAGGCCAGTGCGGACAGGCACCAGGAATTTCTTGCACAAGAAAGGCCGATGGTTAAAATGGCCATCAGAGCTTTCTTGCGCAGGAGAGCGTCCACACTGGCACGGATGCTCTTGAGCAAAGGCACCTGCCAGTGCAGACACTCTTGTGGAAGAGTTTTGCACAAGATCATGCCAGTGTAGACGTTGCCTGGTGCATCTCCCGCAGCAGCTGCATCTTCTGGAGCCCCAACATTATCCCCCAGGACCCTCAAGCCAGCAGATCTTGCCCATGGCCCCACCTTGCCAGGGAGCCAATGGTCCCCTCTGCCGGCTGGCCCTTGAGCTGTGGGTAAATAGCAGCCTGCACAGGGAGCAGCATGGGCCAGGATGGTGCACTGGGCTAGGATGCAGACCTGGGCCTTCTTTTCCCTTCTTGCCCTGCTGCCCTGAAGAGCTTGTCTCTCCCTCCGCTACAGTGTCTAGCGCAATGGGCCTTCTAGGCCCCACTGAGACCCCTTGGGCTGAGCCTGTCCCTCGCCCTCCTTTACTTCCTCTCCTCCAGCAGCATCACTCACCCCAGACGTGCCACCTGCATCTCCCCCGCCAAAATCTCTGCCCTAGTCTCCAGCCCATCCTGCAAGCGCTGGCACCACCCACCCGCCTGCACCATTTCAGCATCTCCTGCCACCCCACCCCACCGCTCCCCTCGCCGCAGGGTCAGCCCTCAGCCACTCTGCCTGGGAGAAACGCGCCAGCGAGCCAGGAGCAGGCATGGCACTGTTTGACCCCAGGCCTGCTCGGGCTGGTCAAGAGGCAAATCTCTGGGCACTAAAGCGCATTTGTCCTGCTCGCTAGCGCCTGTCAGAGGGAGCCAGCTGAATCCAGGGGCAGCCAGGGGCCAGACTTAGACCCACTGGCCGCAGAGGGCTATCTGCACGAGTAAGGACCGTTCCAAGTGCTGCCCCAGCCAACCACAAGCAGGGACTCCAGGCCACTGAAGCACGGCAGGTAGCCAGTGGAGCTCCCCCAGCCCAGCCTGTGGGGTGAGAGCAGGCGAGAGCCCGTTTTGCTCTGCAATCAACGGGAGGCTGGAGTCTGCGGGGTCTGGGCCTCAGGGCCCAACCTGCCTTTGCATGGGGCGGCTAAAAGCAGCCCAGCTTCTCTGTGGAAGCCGAGACCCTCTCGTCTGGGAATCACAAGGGCACCGGCCCAGCGCACCCCTAGGCCGGCTCAATGCCCCTGCAGAGCAGAGCCGCACGCCCACCGGCCCGCAGACAGCGACCCCTGCTGGCAGCTAGCCAGGCACTGCCGCGGGGCGGGACTAGCCTCAGCATCTGCCCCGACTTGCGCATAAATCGCGCCTGGAGCCTGAACATGCTGGCTGGGTCCCTGCCCCTTGGGCACCATCTTGGGCTGCACGTGGGGTCCCCCCTTGCTGAGCTGCCTCTTCTGTTGGCAACAGCTCACGGCTGCCAGGCTCCAGCGTCTGGGCTCCGAGGCTCCCTGGTGGCTTCCCAGCAAGGAGCTGCTGCACCCGACTGCTCCCCTGAGTCACCCAGACTGAGCTGAGCTGCTCCCCTTTCACTCTCCCTCCACAGGGAACAGGCCCAGCAGCGACAAGGGGGCCTGGCCCCTGGGCCCAGAGCCGCTCGTTAACCCTCGTCTCACCAGTGTGGGCCAGCGTACCCCGTCATACCCGGCAGTGACAAGGGGGCCTGGCCCCTGGGCCCAGAGCCGCTCGTTAACCCTCGCCTCACCAGTGTGGGCCAGCGTACCCCATCATACCCGGCAGCGACAAGGGGGCCTGGCCCCTGGGCCCAGAGCCGCTCGTTAACCCTCGTCTCACCAGTGTGGGCCAGCGTACCCCGTCATACCCGGCAGTGACAAGGGGGCCTGGCCCCTGGGCCCAGAGCCGCTCGTTAACCCTCGTCTCACCAGTGTGGGCCAGCGTACCCCGTCATACCCGGCAGTGACAAGGGGGCCTGGCCCCTGGGCCCAGAGCCGCTCGTTAACCCTCGTCTCACCAGTGTGGGCCAGCGTACCCCGTCATACCCGGCAGTGACAAGGGGGCCTGGCCCCTGGGCCCAGAGCCGCTCGTTAACCCTCGCCTCACCAGTGTGGGCCAGCGTACCCCGTCATACCCGGCAGTGACAAGGGGGCCTGGCCCCTGGGCCCAGAGCCGCTCGTTAACCCTCGTCTCACCAGTGTGGGCCAGCGTACCCCGTCATACCCGGCAGTGACAAGGGGGCCTGGCCCCTGGGCCCAGAGCAGCTCGTTAACCCTCGTCTCACCAGTGTGGGCCAGCGTACCCCATCATACCCGGCAGTGACAAGGGGGCCTGGCCCCTGGCCCAGAGCCGCTCGTTAACCCTCGCCTCACCAGTGTGGGCCAGCGTACCCCATCATACCCGGCAGCGACAAGGGGGCCTGGCCCCTGGGCCCAGAGCCGCTCGTTAACCCTCGCCTCACCAGTGTGGGCCAGCGTACCCCGTCATACCCGGCAGTGACAAGGGGGCCTGGCCCCTGGGCCCAGAGCTGCTCGTTAACCCTCGTCTCACCAGTGTGGGCCAGCGTACCCCGTCATACCCGGCAGTGACAAGGGGGCCTGGCCCCTGGGCCCAGAGCTGCTCGTTAACCCTCGCCTCACCAGTGTGGGCCAGCGTACCCCGTCATACCCGGCAGTGACAAGGGGGCCTGGCCCCTGGGCCCAGAGCCGCTCGTTAACCCTCGCCTCACCAGTGTGGGCCAGCGTACCCCATCATACCCGGCAGTGACAAGGGGGCCTGGCCCCTGGGCCCAGAGCCGCTCGTTAACCCTCGCCTCACCAGTGTGGGCCAGCGTACCCCGTCATACCCGGCAGCGACAAGGGGGCCTGGCCCCTTAGCCCAGAGCCGCTCGTTAACCCTCGTCTCCCCAGTGTGGGCCAGCGTACCCCGTCATACCCGGCAGTGACAAGGGGGCCTGGCCCCTGGGCCCAGAGCCGCTCGTTAACCCTCGCCTCACCAGTGTGGGCCAGCGTACCCCGTCATACCCGGCAGTGACAAGGGGGCCTGGCCCCTGGGCCCAGAGCCGCTCGTTAACCCTCGTCTCACCAGTGTGGGCCAGCGTACCCCATCATACCCGGCAGTGACAAGGGGGCCTGGCCCCTGGCCCAGAGCCGCTCGTTAACCCTCGCCTCACCAGTGTGGGCCAGCGTACCCCGTCATACCCGGCAGTGACAAGGGGGCCTGGCCCCTGGGCCCAGAGCCGCTCATTAACCCTCGTCTCACCAGTGTGGGCCAGCGTACCCCGTCATACCCGGCAGTGACAAGGGGGCCTGGCCCCTGGCCCAGAGCCGCTCGTTAACCCTCGTCTCACCAGTGTGGGCCAGCGTACCCCGTCATACCCGGCAGTGACAAGGGGGCCTGGCCCCTGGCCCAGAGCCGCTCGTTAACCCTCGCCTCACCAGTGTGGGCCAGCGTACCCCGTCATACCCGGCAGTGACAAGGGGGCCTGGCCCCTGGCCCAGAGCCGCTCGTTAACCCTCGCCTCCCCAGTGTGGGCCAGCGTACCCCGTCATACCCGGCAGCGACAAGGGGGCCTGGCCTCTGGGCCCAGAGCCGCTCGTTAACCCTCGCCTCACCAGTGTGGGCCAGCGTACCCCGTCATACCCGGCAGTGACAAGGGGGCCTGGCCCCTGGGCCCAGAGCCGCTCGTTAACCCTCGCCTCACCAGTGTGGGCCAGCGTACCCCGTCATACCCGGCAGTGACAAGGGGGCCTGGCCCCTTGGGCCCAGAGCCGCTCGTTAACCCTCGCCTCACCAGTGTGGGCCAGCGTACCCCATCATACCCGGCAGTGACAAGGGGGCCTGGCCCCTTAGCCCAGAGCCGCTCGTTAACCCTCGTCTCACCAGTGTGGGCCAGCGTACCCCATCATACCCGGCAGTGACAAGGGGGCCTGGCCCCTGGCCCAGAGCCGCTCGTTAACCCTCGTCTCACCAGTGTGGGCCAGCGTACCCCATCATACCCGGCAGCGACAAGGGGGCCTGGCCTCTGGGCCCAGAGCAGCTCGTTAACCCTCGCCTCACCAGTGTGGGCCAGCGTACCCCGTCATACCCGGCAGTGACAAGGGGGCCTGGCCCCTGGGCCCAGAGCCGCTCGTTAACCCTCGTCTCACCAGTGTGGGCCAGCGTACCCCGTCATACCCGGCAGTGACAAGGGGGCCTGGCCCCTGGGCCCAGAGCCGCTCGTTAACCCTCGTCTCACCAGTGTGGGCCAGCGTACCCCGTCATACCCGGCAGTGACAAGGGGGCCTGGCCCCTGGGCCCAGAGCCGCTCGTTAACCCTCGTCTCACCAGTGTGGGCCAGCGTACCCCGTCATACCCGGCAGTGACAAGGGGGCCTGGCCCCTGGGCCCAGAGCCGCTCATTAACCCTCGCCTCACCAGTGTGGGCCAGCGTACCCCGTCATACCCGGCAGTGACAAGGGGGCCTGGCCCCTGGGCCCAGAGCCGCTCGTTAACCCTCGCCTCACCAGTGTGGGCCAGCGTACCCCGTCATACCCGGCAGTGACAAGGGGGCCTGGCCCCTGGGCCCAGAGCCGCTCGTTAACCCTCGTCTCACCAGTGTGGGCCAGCGTACCCCATCATACCCGGCAGTGACAAGGGGGCCTGGCCCCTGGGCCCAGAGCCGCTCGTTAACCCTCGTCTCACCAGTGTGGGCCAGCGTACCCCGTCATACCCGGCAGTGACAAGGGGGCCTGGCCCCTGGGCCCAGAGCCGCTCGTTAACCCTCGCCTCACCAGTGTGGGCCAGCGTACCCCATCATACCCGGCAGTGACAAGGGGGCCTGGCCCCTGGGCCCAGAGCCGCTCGTTAACCCTCGTCTCACCAGTGTGGGCCAGCGTACCCCGTCATACCCGGCAGTGACAAGGGGGCCTGGCCCCTGGGCCCAGAGCCGCTCGTTAACCCTCGTCTCACCAGTGTGGGCCAGCGTACCCCATCATACCTGGCAGTGACAAGGGGGCCTGGCCTCTGGGCCCAGAGCCGCTCGTTAACCCTCGTCTCACCAGTGTGGGCCAGCGTACCCCATCATACCCGGCAGTGACAAGGGGGCCTGGCCCCTGGGCCCAGAGCCGCTCGTTAACCCTCGTCTCACCAGTGTGGGCCAGCGTACCCCGTCATACCCGGCAGTGACAAGGGGGCCTGGCCCCTGGGCCCAGAGCCGCTCGTTAACCCTCGCCTCACCAGTGTGGGCCAGCGTACCCCATCATACCCGGCAGTGACAAGGGGGCCTGGCCCCTTAGCCCAGAGCCGCTCGTTAACCCTCGTCTCACCAGTGTGGGCCAGCGTACCCCGTCATACCCGGCAGTGACAAGGGGGCCTGGCCCCTTAGCCCAGAGCCGCTCGTTAACCCTCGTCTCACCAGTGTGGGCCAGCGTACCCCGTCATACCCGGCAGCGACAAGGGGGCCTGGCCCCTTAGCCCAGAGCCGCTCGTTAACCCTCGCCTCACCAGTGTGGGCCAGCGTACCCCGTCATACCCGGCAGTGACAAGGGGGCCTGGCCCCTTAGCCCAGAGCCGCTCGTTAACCCTCGTCTCACCAGTGTGGGCCAGCGTACCCCATCATACCCGGCAGTGACAAGGGGCCTGGCCCCTGGCCCAGAGCCGCTCGTTAACCCTCGCCTCACCAGTGTGGGCCAGCGTACCCCGTCATACCCGGCAGTGACAAGGGGGCCTGGCCCCTGGGCCCAGAGCCGCTCGTTAACCCTCGTCTCACCAGTGTGGGCCAGCGTACCCCGTCATACCCGGCAGTGACAAGGGGGCCTGGCCCCTTGGGCCCAGAGCAGCTCGTTAACCCTCGTCTCACCAGTGTGGGCCAGCGTACCCCGTCATACCCGGCAGTGACAAGGGGGCCTGGCCCCTGGGCCCAGAGCCGCTCGTTAACCCTCGCCTCACCAGTGTGGGCCAGCGTACCCCGTCATACCCGGCAGTGACAAGGGGGCCTGGCCCCTGGGCCCAGAGCCGCTCGTTAACCCTCGCCTCACCAGTGTGGGCCAGCGTACCCCATCATACCCGGCAGTGACAAGGGGGCCTGGCCCCTGGGCCCAGAGCCGCTCGTTAACCCTCGTCTCCCCAGTGTGGGCCAGCGTACCCCATCATACCCGGCAGTGACAAGGGGGCCTGGCCCCTGGGCCCAGAGCCGCTCGTTAACCCTCGCCTCACCAGTGTGGGCCAGCGTACCCCGTCATACCCGGCAGTGACAAGGGGGCCTGGCCCCTGGCCCAGAGCCGCTCGTTAACCCTCGTCTCACCAGTGTGGGCCAGCGTACCCCATCATACCCGGCAGTGACAAGGGGGCCTGGCCCCTGGGCCCAGAGCCGCTCGTTAACCCTCGCCTCACCAGTGTGGGCCAGCGTACCCCGTCATACCCGGCAGCGACAAGGGGGCCTGGCCCCTGGCCCAGAGCCGCTCGTTAACCCTCGTCTCACCAGTGTGGGCCAGCGTACCCCATCATACCCGGCAGTGACAAGGGGGCCTGGCCCCTGGGCCCAGAGCCGCTCGTTAACCCTCGTCTCACCAGTGTGGGCCAGCGTACCCCGTCATACCCGGCAGTGACAAGGGGGCCTGGCCTCTGGGCCCAGAGCCGCTCGTTAACCCTCGCCTCACCAGTGTGGGCCAGCGTACCCCATCATACCCGGCAGTGACAAGGGGGCCTGGCCTCTGGGCCCAGAGCCGCTCGTTAACCCTCGTCTCACCAGTGTGGGCCAGCGTACCCCATCATACCCGGCAGTGACAAGGGGGCCTGGCCCCTGGGCCCAGAGCCGCTCGTTAACCCTCGCCTCACCAGTGTGGGCCAGCGTACCCCATCATACCCGGCAGTGACAAGGGGGCCTGGCTCCTTGGGCCCAGAGCCGCTCGTTAACCCTCGCCTCACCAGTGTGGGCCAGCGTACCCCGTCATACCCGGCAGTGACAAGGGGGCCTGGCCCCTGGGCCCAGAGCCGCTCGTTAACCCTCGCCTCACCAGTGTGGGCCAGCGTACCCCGTCATACCCGGCAGCGACAAGGGGGCCTGGCCCCTGGGCCCAGAGCCGCTCGTTAACCCTCGTCTCACCAGTGTGGGCCAGCGTACCCCATCATACCCGGCAGTGACAAGGGGGCCTGGCCCCTGGGCCCAGAGCCGCTCGTTAACCCTCGTCTCACCAGTGTGGGCCAGCGTACCCCGTCATACCCGGCAGTGACAAGGGGGCCTGGCCCCTGGGCCCAGAGCCGCTCGTTAACCCTCGCCTCACCAGTGTGGGCCAGCGTACCCCGTCATACCCGGCAGTGACAAGGGGGCCTGGCCCCTTAGCCCAGAGCCGCTCGTTAACCCTCGTCTCACCAGTGTGGGCCAGCGTACCCCATCATACCCGGCAGTGACAAGGGGGCCTGGCTCCTTGGGCCCAGAGCCGCTCGTTAACCCTCGTCTCACCAGTGTGGGCCAGCGTACCCCGTCATACCCGGCAGTGACAAGGGGGCCTGGCCCCTGGGCCCAGAGCCGCTCGTTAACCCTCGCCTCACCAGTGTGGGCCAGCGTACCCCATCATACCCGGCAGTGACAAGGGGGCCTGGCTCCTTGGGCCCAGAGCCGCTCGTTAACCCTCGTCTCACCAGTGTGGGCCAGCGTACCCCGTCATACCCGGCAGTGACAAGGGGGCCTGGCCCCTGGGCCCAGAGCCGCTCGTTAACCCTCGCCTCACCAGTGTGGGCCAGCGTACCCCATCATACCCGGCAGTGACAAGGGGGCCTGGCCCCTTAGCCCAGAGCCGCTCGTTAACCCTCGCCTCACCAGTGTGGGCCAGCGTACCCCATCATACCCGGCAGCGACAAGGGGGCCTGGCCCCTGGGCCCAGAGCCGCTCGTTAACCCTCGCCTCACCAGTGTGGGCCAGCGTACCCCATCATACCCGGCAGTGACAAGGGGGCCTGGCCCCTGGCCCAGAGCCGCTCGTTAACCCTCGCCTCACCAGTGTGGGCCAGCGTACCCCATCATACCCGGCAGTGACAAGGGGGCATGGCCCCTGGGCTCAGAGCCGCTCATTAACCCTCGCCTCACCAGTGTGGGCCAGCGTACCCCGTCATACCCGGCAGTGACAAGGGGGCCTGGCCCCTGGCCCAGAGCCGCTCGTTAACCCTCGTCTCACCAGTGTGGGCCAGCGTACCCCGTCATACCCGGCAGTGACAAGGGGGCCTGGCCCCTGGGCCCAGAGCCGCTCGTTAACCCTCGTCTCCCCAGTGTGGGCCAGCGTACCCCGTCATACCCGGCAGTGACAAGGGGGCCTGGCCCCTTAGCCCAGAGCCGCTCGTTAACCCTCGCCTCCCCAGTGTGGGCCAGCGTACCCCGTCATACCCGGCAGTGACAAGGGGGCCTGGCCCCTGGGCCCAGAGCCGCTCGTTAACCCTCGTCTCACCAGTGTGGGCCAGCGTACCCCGTCATACCCGGCAGTGACAAGGGGGCCTGGCCCCTGGGCCCAGAGCCGCTCGTTAACCCTCGTCTCACCAGTGTGGGCCAGCGTACCCCGTCATACCCGGCAGTGACAAGGGGGCCTGGCCCCTGGGCCAGAGCCGCTCGTTAACCCTCGCCTCACCAGTGTGGGCCAGCGTACCCCGTCATACCCGGCAGTGACAAGGGGGCCTGGCCTCTGGGCCCAGAGCCGCTCGTTAACCCTCGTCTCACCAGTGTGGGCCAGCGTACCCCGTCATACCCGGCAGTGACAAGGGGGCCTGGCCCCTGGGCCCAGAGCCGCTCATTAACCCTCGCCTCACCAGTGTGGGCCAGCGTACCCCATCATACCCGGCAGTGACAAGGGGGCCTGGCTCCTTGGGCCCAGAGCCGCTCGTTAACCCTCGTCTCACCAGTGTGGGCCAGCGTACCCCGTCATACCCGGCAGTGACAAGGGGGCCTGGCCCCTGGGCCCAGAGCCGCTCGTTAACCCTCGTCTCACCAGTGTGGGCCAGCGTACCCCGTCATACCCGGCAGTGACAAGGGGGCCTGGCCCCTGGGCCCAGAGCCGCTCGTTAACCCTCGTCTCACCAGTGTGGGCCAGCGTACCCCATCATACCCGGCAGCGCCTCGGCGCTGGGTCTGTAACTATCGAAGGGCTGTAACAGGAGGCCTCTCCCTACCTGCTCCTGTCACATAGGCAGCTCAAGGGGCTTCTTTTCCAGCCCCAGTGGAAGAGCAGTGGACCCTGTGCTGAGCCCCCCAGTCAGACCTCGGGAAGTGCCTCCGTGTGATCCGCTGCTTCTCTGCGAAGCCAGCTCCTCTCGCTCGCCCTGGCTCAGACTGCGAGCTCCTTGGGGCCAGCCTGGCTTTTGGTTCTGTTTGTCCAGAAACATCCACTCTGCTGAGCTGGTGACACTTGGCGTGGGGAGGCAGCGTGCCGGGCAGGGCTCCGCTCAGAAAGGGGCGCCCGCAGCCGTTGCAATGGAGTGAGCTTAGACTCACGCCATGGTCCTCACTGGCGTGGAACATGCCATCAATGGAAGAAAGGAGACGGGAGGGGCTGTCACCGGGGCTGCAGACCGGGAGCCGTGGGAACCGCTGCACCCCGCTACACACCCCGCTGGGCTGGCCAGCCGCACCGGGCCCTGCTATCACCCCGCACGACAGCAGGTGGCGCCACACACCACCTCAGCTACCTTAGTGCAGGGCTACTCAACTTGGGCCACAAAGATACTCAGCACACGCCAGGGCCACAACTTAAGTGTGGTTGCATATACATGCAAATATATATGCAAATATATGCAAATAGATTCTCTCACTCTGATGGGCATAAATACAAAGCACTTCCCACAATGCCCCTGCACTCCCGGCACCTCCTCCCTGGGAGCTAGAAACACCAACACCCTGTCCCTGCCTGTTCCAGCCAGCCCATCTGCTTGCATCTTTCAATGGTCACCCACCCGGGAGACGCCTCACTGCCCAGCGGAGGCCGTGTTCAGAGTCCCACCCGTAGGCCACGTGCTGAGCCACGTGTCAACCCAAACCGCCCCACGAGCCACGTGTTGAGTAGCCCTGCCTCAGTGCTTTCCCTCAGGGACACGCAGCCAGTGCCCCAGCTCCCTGCCTTGCACCCCTCTGTGGGGCTGTAGAGTCAGGATTAGACCATCTTGCTCTGCACGGGGGTCTGTGCAGTATAAACCCAGCGCTGTAGTTCGCCTTCCCTGGACGCGGGAAGGAGATGCAACAAGGCTGTGTTAACCACGCTGAGATTTCCCCAGACACGGCACTTGAAGGCGCCCTGGGCTTGATAAAGCAAAACCACGTTGATTGACTGCAAGAGAGATTGGACGTGATTCTAAGGGACAGCAAACAGAGAAAGCAAATAGACGACCGGCCTAGTAACCCTAACATGCCCGATAGGTTGGCTATGAAGTGGCAGTCCAGCTCTGTCCCGCAGGTGTTTCCAGGAGTGTCCTTGCATGGAGAGTGAGGCCACTCCATGCTGTCACACCCACCTTGGATAGCTTTACGCTCTGATGGGAAGAAACCCCTTGTTCCAGACTCAGTTCCCAGCCTGGCTTGTGGAAAAATACAGGCATCCAAATGGAGTTGAGTGTCGCGTGCCTTTGCATGCCCTGCTGAGCACTTACTTACAGGCTGGCTGGAACACTCTCAGGAAGGCTAAACTCTTCAAAGCTTATTGCCGTGTCCGATGGGCCAGCAGCGCTGGGCAAGCTGCGCCTAAGGGCCACAGGCAGCCCAGCTACACGTGGCCTACAAGACATTTTGTTTCCTGTGCCCACTCGCAGGTTCCACATTCTGCTGGTTTCCACCCCTGCTGTATTTTCCACACTGGTGTTACTAAAGTGACACACACAGCGCGAATACCGGCAGTGCGGCGACATGACTGCACACGCCTCTGACCATGCGCTCCCGCCGCAGCTAAGCAACGTGCTGCTAGAGTTCAATGGCAGCCCTGCAAATTCCAGGTGCACAAGCACAGTTAGCAAGAGCACTGGTGTTGGCCAGAGTGGCCACCAGGGCAAGCTGGGGAGGGCTAGCCTCCCACTAGTTCCAATTAAGGGGCTACACACCCCTTAATTCCAACTAGTAAATTCAAACTAGGCTTAGTCCTTGTAGAATGAGGTTTTCCTAGTTCGAACTAAGCGCTCCGCTAGTGTGAATTAAGTTCGAACTAACGAAGCGCTAGTGTAGCGCCTATTAAAGTTAGTTCGAACTAACGTCCGTTAGTCTGAACTAACTTTGTAGTGTAGACATACCCAGAGGGACTAAACAAATGCCTGACCCCTGCAGCCCACTGATCCATGATCCCCAGCCCAAAACCTACTCCTCTGTGGACCCCCCGCATGGCGCTCAGCACTCCCCCTCTCCTAGCCCCTCCCTTCTCCATGTGCCCCCCCGTTCCACTCCTCTGCAGACCCCACGCATGGCGCTCAGCACTCCCCCTCTCCTCTCCTAGCCCCTC
Organism: Pelodiscus sinensis; assembly: GCF_052426305.1. NCBI lineage: Eukaryota > Metazoa > Chordata > Testudines > Trionychidae > Pelodiscus > Pelodiscus sinensis. The sequence goes on along the minus strand of NC_143061.1, from coordinate 56,856,195 downwards.
CCTTCTCCATGTGCCCCCCCCCGTTCCACTCCTCTGCGGACCCCCCGCATGGCGCTCAGCACTCCCCCTCTCCTGGCCCCTCCCTTCTCCATGTGCCCCCCCCGTTCCACTCCTCTGCGGACCCCCCGCATGGCACTCAGCGCTCCCCCTCTCCTAGCCCCTCCCTTCTCCATGTGCCCCCCCCGTTCCACTCCTCTGCGGACCCCCCGCATGGAGCTCAGCACTCCCCCTCTCCTAGCCCCTCCCTTCTCCATGTGCCCCCCCGTTCCACTCCTCTGCGGACCCCCCGCATGGCACTAAGCGCTCCCACTCTCCTGGCCCCTCCCTTCTCCATGTGCCCCCCCCGTTCCACTCCTCCGCTGACCCCCCCTGCATGGCACTCAGCGCTCCCCCTCTCCTGGCCCCTCCCTTCTCCATGTGCCCCCCCCGTTCCACTCCTCTGCGGACCCCCCGCATGGCACTCAGCACTCCCCCTCTCCTAGCCCCTCCCTTCTCCATGTGCCCCCCCCGTTCCACTCCTCTGCGGACCCCCCGCATGGCACTCAGCGCTCCCCCTCTCCTAGCCCCTCCCTTCTCCATGTGCCCCCCCGTTCCACTCCTCTGCGGACCCCCGCATGGCACTCAGCGCTCCCCCTCTCCTGGCCCCTCCCTTCTCCATGTGCCCCCCCGTTCCACTCCTCTGCGGACCCCCCGCATGGCACTAAGCGCTCCCCCTCTCCTAGCCCCTCCCTTCTCCATGTGCCCCCCCCGTTCCACTCCTCCGCTGACCCCCCCTGCATGGCACTCAGCGCTCCCCCTCTCCTGGCCCCTCCCTTCTCCATGTGCCCCCCCGTTCCACTCCTCTGCGGACCCCCCGCATGGCACTCAGCACTGCCCCTCTCCTGGCCCCTCCCTTCTCCATGTGCCCCCCCATTCCACTCCTCTGCGGACCCCCCGCATGGCACTCAGCACTGCCCCTCTCCTGGCCCCTCCCTTCTCCATGTGCCCCCCCCGTTCCACTCCTCTGCGGACCCCCCGCATGGCACTCAGCACTCCCCCTCTCCTGGCCCCTCCCTTCTCCATGTGCCCCCCCCGTTCCACTCCTCTGCGGACCCCCCGCATGGCACTCAGCACACCCCCTCTCCTGGCCCCTCCCTTCTCCATGTGCCCCCCCCGTTCCACTCCTCTGCGGACCCCCCGCATGGCGCTCAGCACTCCCCCTCTCCTAGCCCCTCCCTTCTCCATGTGCCCCCCCGTTCCACTCCTCTGCGGACCCCCCCGCATGGCACTCAGCGCTCCCCCTCTCCTAGCCCCTCCCTTCTCCATGTGCCCCCCCCGTTCCACTCCTCTGCGGACCCCCCCGCATGGCACTCAGCGCTCCCCCTCTCCTAGCCCCTCCCTTCTCCATGTGCCCCCCCGTTCCACTCCTCTGCGGACCCCCCGCATGGCACTCAGCGCTCCCCCTCTCCTAGCCCCTCCCTTCTCCATGTGCCCCCCCCCGTTCCACTCCTCTGCGGACCCCCCGCATGGCACTCAGCGCTCCCCCTCTCCTGGCCCCTCCCTTCTCCATGTGCCCCCCCCGTTCCACTCCTCTGCGGACCCCCCGCATGGCACTCAGCACTGCCCCTCTCCTGGCCCCTCCCTTCTCCATGTGCCCCCCCCGTTCCACTCCTCTGCGGACCCCCCGCATGGCGCTCAGCACTCCCCCTCTCCTGGCCCCTCCCTTCTCCATGTGCCCCCCCCGTTCCACTCCTCTGCGGACCCCCCGCATGGCACTCAGCGCTCCCCCTCTCCTAGCCCCTCCCTTCTCCATGTGCCCCCCCCGTTCCACTCCTCTGCGGACCCCCCGCATGGCGCTCAGCACTCCCCCTCTCCTAGCCCCTCCCTTCTCCATGTGCCCCCCCGTTCCACTCCTCTGCGGACCCCCCGCATGGCACTAAGCGCTCCCCCTCTCCTAGCCCCTCCCTTCTCCATGTGCCCCCCCCGTTCCACTCCTCCGCTGACCCCCCCTGCATGGCACTCAGCGCTCCCCCTCTCCTGGCCCCTCCCTTCTCCATGTGCCCCCCCCGTTCCACTCCTCTGCGGACCCCCCGCATGGCACTCAGCGCTCCCCCTCTCCTGGCCCCTCCCTTCTCCATGTGCCCCCCCCGTTCCACTCCTCCGCTGACCCCCCCTGCATGGCACTCAGCGCTCCCCCTCTCCTGGCCCCTCCCTTCTCCATGTGCCCCCCCCGTTCCACTCCTCTGCGGACCCCCCGCATGGCACTCAGCACACCCCCTCTCCTGGCCCCTCCCTTCTCCATGTGCCCCCCCCGTTCCACTCCTCTGCGGACCCCCCGCATGGCACTCAGCGCTCCCCCTCTCCTAGCCCCTCCCTTCTCCATGTGCCCCCCCGTTCCACTCCTCTGCGGACCCCCCGCATGGCACTCAGCGCTCCCCCTCTCCTAGCCCCTCCCTTCTCCATGTGCCCCCCCGTTCCACTCCTCTGCGGACCCCCCGCATGGCGCTCAGCGCTCCCCCTCTCCTAGCCCCTCCCTTCTCCATGTGCCCCCCCGTTCCACTCCTCTGCGGACCCCCCTGCATGGCACTCAGCGCTCCCCCTCTCCTGGCCCCTCCCTTCTCCATGTGCCCCCCCCGTTCCACTCCTCTGCGGACCCCCCCGCATGGCACTCAGCGCTCCCCCTCTCCTAGCCCCTCCCTTCTCCATGTGCCCCCCCCGTTCCACTCCTCTGCGGACCCCCCGCATGGCACTCAGCGCTCCCCCTCTCCTGGCCCCTCCCTTCTCCATGTGCCCCCCCGTTCCACTCCTCTGCGGACCCCCCGCATGGCACTCAGCGCTCCCCCTCTCCTAGCCCCTCCCTTCTCCATGTGCCCCCCCGTTCCACTCCTCTGCGGACCCCCCGCATGGCACTCAGCGCTCCCCCTCTCCTAGCCCCTCCCTTCTCCATGTGCCCCCCCGTTCCACTCCTCTGCGGACCCCCCGCATGGCACTCAGCGCTCCCCCTCTCCTAGCCCCTCCCTTCTCCATGTGCCCCCCCGTTCCCCTCCTCTGCGGACCCCCCGCATGGCACTCAGCACTCCCCCTCTCCTGGCCCCTCCCTTCTCCATGTGCCCCCCCGTTCCACTCCTCTGCGGACCCCCCCGCATGGCACTCAGCGCTCCCCCTCTCCTGGCCCCTCCCTTCTCCATGTGCCCCCCCGTTCCACTCCTCTGCGGACCCCCCGCATGGCACTAAGCGCTCCCCCTCTCCTAGCCCCTCCCTTCTCCATGTGCCCCCCCCGTTCCACTCCTCCGCTGACCCCCCCTGCATGGCACTCAGCGCTCCCCCTCTCCTGGCCCCTCCCTTCTCCATGTGCCCCCCCCGTTCCACTCCTCTGCGGACCCCCCGCATGGCACTCAGCACTCCCCCTCTCCTGGCCCCTCCCTTCTCCATGTGCCCCCCCCGTTCCACTCCTCTGCGGACCCCCCGCATGGCACTCAGCACACCCCCTCTCCTGGCCCCTCCCTTCTCCATGTGCCCCCCCCGTTCCACTCCTCTGCGGACCCCCCGCATGGCGCTCAGCACTCCCCCTCTCCTAGCCCCTCCCTTCTCCATGTGCCCCCCCGTTCCACTCCTCTGCGGACCCCCCGCATGGCACTCAGCGCTCCCCCTCTCCTAGCCCCTCCCTTCTCCATGTGCCCCCCCCGTTCCACTCCTCTGCGGACCCCCCGCATGGCACTCAGCGCTCCCCCTCTCCTAGCCCCTCCCTTCTCCATGTGCCCCCCCGTTCCACTCCTCTGCGGACCCCCCGCATGGCACTCAGCGCTCCCCCTCTCCTAGCCCCTCCCTTCTCCATGTGGCCCCCCCCGTTCCACTCCTCTGCGGACCCCCCGCATGGCACTCAGCGCTCCCCCTCTCCTGGCCCCTCCCTTCTCCATGTGCCCCCCCCGTTCCACTCCTCTGCGGACCCCCCGCATGGCACTCAGCACTGCCCCTCTCCTGGCCCCTCCCTTCTCCATGTGCCCCCCCGTTCCACTCCTCTGCGGATCCCCCGCATGGCACTCAGCGCTCCCCCTCTCCTGGCCCCTCCCTTCTCCATGTGCCCCCCCCGTTCCACTCCTCTGCGGACCCCCCGCATGGCACTCAGCGCTCCCCCTCTCCTAGCCCCTCCCTTCTCCATGTGCCCCCCCCGTTCCACTCCTCTGCGGACCCCCCGCATGGCGCTCAGCACTCCCCCTCTCCTGGCCCCTCCCTTCTCCATGTGCCCCCCCCGTTCCACTCCTCTGCGGACCCCCCGCATGGCACTCAGCGCTCCCCCTCTCCTAGCCCCTCCCTTCTCCATGTGCCCCCCCCGTTCCACTCCTCTGCGGACCCCCCGCATGGCGCTCAGCACTCCCCCTCTCCTAGCCCCTCCCTTCTCCATGTGCCCCCCCGTTCCACTCCTCTGCGGACCCCCCGCATGGCACTAAGCGCTCCCCTCTCCTAGCCCCTCCCTTCTCCATGTGCCCCCCCCGTTCCACTCCTCCGCTGACCCCCCCTGCATGGCACTCAGCGCTCCCCCTCTCCTGGCCCCTCCCTTCTCCATGTGCCCCCCCCGTTCCACTCCTCTGCGGACCCCCCGCATGGCACTCAGCACTCCCCCTCTCCTGGCCCCTCCCTTCTCCATGTGCCCCCCCCGTTCCACTCCTCTGCGGACCCCCCGCATGGCACTCAGCGCTCCCCCTCTCCTGGCCCCTCCCTTCTCCATGTGCCCCCCCCGTTCCACTCCTCCGCTGACCCCCCCGCATGGCACTCAGCGCTCCCCCTCTCCTGGCCCCTCCCTTCTCCATGTGCCCCCCCGTTCCACTCCTCCGCTGACCCCCCCTGCATGGCACTCAGCGCTCCCCCTCTCCTGGCCCCTCCCTTCTCCATGTGCCCCCCCCGTTCCACTCCTCTGCGGACCCCCCGCATGGCACTCAGCGCTCCCCCTCTCCTGGCCCCTCCCTTCTCCATGTGCCCCCCCCCCTTCCACTCCTCTGCGGACCCCCCGCATGGCACTCAGCGCTCCCCCTCTCCTGGCCCCTCCCTTCTCCATGTGCCCCCCCGTTCCACTCCTCTGCGGACCCCCCGCATGGCACTCAGCGCTCCCCCTCTCCTAGCCCCTCCCTTCTCCATGTGCCCCCCCGTTCCACTCCTCTGCGGACCCCCCGCATGGCACTCAGCGCTCCCCCTCTCCTAGCCCCTCCCTTCTCCATGTGCCCCCCCGTTCCACTCCTCTGCGGACCCCCCGCATGGCACTCAGCGCTCCCCCTCTCCTAGCCCCTCCCTTCTCCATGTGCCCCCCCGTTCCACTCCTCTGCGGACCCCCCGCATGGCGCTCAGCACTCCCCCTCTCCTAGCCCCTCCCTTCTCCATGTGCCCCCCCCGTTCCACTCCTCTGCGGACCCCCCGCATGGCACTCAGCGCTCCCCCTCTCCTAGCCCCTCCCTTCTCCATGTGCCCCCCCGTTCCACTCCTCTGCGGACCCCCCGCATGGCACTCAGCGCTCCCCCTCTCCTAGCCCCTCCCTTCTCCATGTGCCCCCCCCGTTCCACTCCTCTGCGGACCCCCCCGCATGGCACTCAGCGCTCCCCCTCTCCTAGCCCCTCCCTTCTCCATGTGCCCCCCCCGTTCCACTCCTCTGCGGACCCCCCCGCATGGCACTCAGCGCTCCCCCTCTCCTAGCCCCTCCCTTCTCCATGTGCCCCCCCGTTCCACTCCTCTGCGGACCCCCCCGCATGGCACTCAGCACTCCCCCTCTCCTAGCCCCTCCCTTCTCCATGTGCCCCCCCCGTTCCACTCCTCTGCGGACCCCCCCGCATGGCACTCAGCGCTCCCCCTCTCCTAGCCCCTCCCTTCTCCATGTGCCCCCCCGTTCCCCTCCTCTGCGGACCCCCCTGCATGGCACTCAGCGCTCCCCCTCTCCTAGCCCCTCCCTTCTCCATGTGCCCCCCCGTTCCACTCCTCTGCTGACCCCCCGCATGGCACTCAGCGCTCCCCCTCTCCTGGCCCCTCCCTTCTCCATGTGCCCCCCCGTTCCACTCCTCTGCGGACCCCCCCGCATGGCACTCAGCGCTCCCCCTCTCCTAGCCCCTCCCTTCTCCATGTGCCCCCCCCGTTCCACTCCTCTGCGGACCCCCCCGCATGGCACTCAGCGCTCCCCCTCTCCTAGCCCCTCCCTTCTCCATGTGCCCCCCCGTTCCACTCCTCTGCGGACCCCCCGCATGGCGCTCAGCGCTCCCCCTCTCCTAGCCCCTCCCTTCTCCATGTGCCCCCCCGTTCCACTCCTCTGCGGACCCCCCGCATGGCGCTCAGCACTCCCCCTCTCCTAGCCCCTCCCTTCTCCATGTGCCCCCCCGTTCCCCTCCTCTGCGGACCCCCCTGCATGGCACTCAGCGCTCCCCCTCTCCTAGCCCCTCCCTTCTCCATGTGCCCCCCCGTTCCACTCCTCTGCTGACCCCCCGCATGGCACTCAGCGCTCCCCCTCTCCTGGCCCCTCCCTTCTCCATGTGCCCCCCCGTTCCACTCCTCTGCGGACCCCCCGCATGGCACTCAGCGCTCCCCCTCTCCTAGCCCCTCCCTTCTCCATGTGCCCCCCCCGTTCCACTCCTCTGCGGACCCCCCCGCATGGCACTCAGCGCTCCCCCTCTCCTGGCCCCTCCCTTCTCCATGTGCCCCCCCCGTTCCACTCCTCTGCGGACCCCCCGCATGGCACTCAGCGCTCCCCCTCTCCTAGCCCCTCCCTTCTCCATGTGCCCCCCCGTTCCACTCCTCTGCGGACCCCCCCGCATGGCACTCAGCACTCCCCCTCTCCTAGCCCCTCCCTTCTCCATGTGCCCCCCCGTTCCACTCCTCTGCGGACCCCCCGCATGGCACTCAGCGCTCCCCCTCTCCTAGCCCCTCCCTTCTCCATGTGCCCCCCCGTTCCCCTCCTCTGCGGACCCCCCTGCATGGCACTCAGCGCTCCCCCTCTCCTAGCCCCTCCCTTCTCCATGTGCCCCCCCGTTCCACTCCTCTGCGGATCCCCCGCATGGCACTCAGCGCTCCCCCTCTCCTAGCCCCTCCCTTCTCCATGTGCCCCCCCGTTCCACTCCTCTGCGGACCCCCCGCATGGCACTCAGCGCTCCCCCTCTCCTAGCCCCTCCCTTCTCCATGTGCCCCCCCGTTCCACTCCTCTGCTGACCCCCCGCATGGCACTCAGCGCTCCCCCTCTCCTGGCCCCTCCCTTCTCCATGTGCCCCCCCGTTCCACTCCTCTGCGGACCCCCCGCATGGCACTCAGCGCTCCCCCTCTCCTGGCCCCTCCCTTCTCCATGTGCCCCCCCGTTCCACTCCTCTGCGGACCCCCCGCATGGCACTCAGCGCTCCCCCTCTCCTAGCCCCTCCCTTCTCCATGTGCCCCCCCCGTTCCACTCCTCTGCGGACCCCCCGCATGGCACTCAGCACTCCCCCTCTCCTGGCCCCTCCCTTCTCCATGTGCCCCCCCGTTCCACTCCTCTGCGGACCCCCCGCATGGCACTCAGCGCTCCCCCTCTCCTAGCCCCTCCCTTCTCCATGTGCCCCCCCGTTCCACTCCTCTGCGGACCCCCCGCATGGCACTCAGCGCTCCCCCTCTCCTAGCCCCTCCCTTCTCCATGTGCCCCCCCCGTTCCACTCCTCTGCGGACCCCCCGCATGGTGCTCAGCGCTCCCCCTCTCCTGGCCCCTCCCTTCTCCATGTGCCCCCCCGTTCCACTCCTCTGCGGACCCCCCGCATGGCACTCAGCACACCCCCTCTCCTGGCCCCTCCCTTCTCCATGTGCCCCCCCCGTTCCACTCCTCTGCGGACCCCCCGCATGGCACTCAGCGCTCCCCCTCTCCTGGCCCCTCCCTTCTCCATGTGCCCCCCCCGTTCCACTCCTCTGCGGACCCCCCCGCATGGCGCTCAGCACTCCCCCTCTCCTGGCCCCTCCCTTCTCCATGTGCCCCCCCCGTTCCACTCCTCTGCGGACCCCCCGCATGGCGCTCAGCACTCCCCCTCTCCTGGCCCCTCCCTTCTCCATGTGCCCCCCCGTTCCACTCCTCTGCGGACCCCACGCATGGCACTCAGCGCTCCCCCTCTCCTAGCCCCTCCCTTCTCCATGTGCCCCCCCCGTTCCACTCCTCTGCGGACCCCCCGCATGGCACTCAGCACTCCCCCTCTCCTGGCCCCTCCCTTCTCCATGTGCCCCCCCGTTCCACTCCTCTGCGGACCCCCCGCATGGCACTCAGCGCTCCCCCTCTCCTAGCCCCTCCCTTCTCCATGTGCCCCCCCGTTCCACTCCTCTGCGGACCCCCCGCATGGCACTCAGCACTCCCCCTCTCCTAGCCCCTCCCTTCTCCATGTGCCCCCCCGTTCCACTCCTCTGCGGACCCCCGCATGGCACTCAGCGCTCCCCCTCTCCTGGCCCCTCCCTTCTCCATGTGCCCCCCCCGTTCCACTCCTCTGCGGACCCCCCGCATGGCACTCAGCACTCCCCCTCTCCTGGCCCCTCCTTTCTCCATGTGCCCCCCCGTTCCACTCCTCTGCGGACCCCCCCGCATGGCACTCAGCGCTCCCCCTCTCCTGGCCCCTCCCTTCTCCATGTGCCCCCCCGTTCCACTCCTCTGCGGACCCCCCGCATGGCACTCAGCGCTCCCCCTCTCCTAGCCCCTCCCTTCTCCATGTGCCCCCCTGTTCCACTCCTCTGCGGACCCCCCGCATGGCACTCAGCACTCCCCCTCTCCTAGCCCCTCCCTTCTCCATGTGCCCCCCCGTTCCACTCCTCTGCGGACCCCCCGCATGGCACTCAGCACTCCCCCTCTCCTAGCCCCTCCCTTCTCCATGTGCCCCCCCCCCGTTCCACTCCTCTGCGGACCCCCCGCATGGCGCTCAGCGCTCCCCTCTCCTAGCCCCTCCCTTCTCCATGTGCCCCCCCGTTCCACTCCTCTGCGGACCCCCCTGCATGGCACTCAGCGCTCCCCCTCTCCTGGCCCCTCCCTTCTCCATGTGCCCCCCCGTTCCACTCCTCTGCGGACCCCCCGCATGGCACTCAGCACTCCCCCTCTCCTGGCCCCTCCCTTCTCCATGTGCCCCCCCCGTTCCACTCCTCTGCGGACCCCCCGCATGGCACTCAGCACTCCCCCTCTCCTGGCCCCTCCCTTCTCCATGTGCCCCCCCCGTTCCACTCCTCTGCGGACCCCCCGCATGGCACTCAGCGCTCCCCCTCTCCTGGCCCCTCCCTTCTCCATGTGCCCCCCCCGTTCCACTCCTCTGCTGACCCCCCCGCATGGCACTCAGCGCTCCCCCTCTCCTGGCCCCTCCCTTCTCCATGTGCCCCCCCGTTCCACTCCTCTGCGGACCCCCCCGCATGGCACTCAGCGCTCCCCCTCTCCTGGCCCCTCCCTTCTCCATGTGCCCCCCCCGTTCCACTCCTCTGCTGACCCCCCGCATGGCACTCAGCGCTCCCCCTCTCCTAGCCCCTCCCTTCTCCATGTGCCCCCCCGTTCCACTCCTCTGCGGACCCCCCGCATGGCACTCAGCGCTCCCCCTCTCCTAGCCCCTCCCTTCTCCATGTGCCCCCCCGTTCCCCTCCTCTGCGGACCCCCTCGCATGGCACTCAGCGCTCCCCCTCTCCTGGCCCCTCCCTTCTCCATGTGCCCCCCCCGTTCCACTCCTCTGCTGACCCCCCCTGCATGGCACTCAGCGCTCCCCCTCTCCTGGCCCCTCCCTTCTCCATGTGCCCCCCCGTTCCACTCCTCTGCGGACCCCCCCGCATGGCACTCAGCACTGCCCCTCTCCTAGCCCCTCCCTTCTCCATGTGCCCCCCCGTTCCACTCCTCTGCGGACCCCCCGCATGGCGCTCAGCGCTCCCCCTCTCCTAGCCCCTCCCTTCTCCATGTGCCCCCCCCCCGTTCCACTCCTCTGCGGACCCCCCGCATGGCACTCAGCGCTCCCCCTCTCCTAGCCCCTCCCTTCTCCATGTGCCCCCCCGTTCCACTCCTCTGCTGACCCCCCCTGCATGGCACTCAGCGCTCCCCCTCTCCTAGCCCCTCCCTTCTCCATGTGCCCCCCCGTTCCACTCCTCTGCGGACCCCCCTGCATGGCACTCAGCGCTCCCCCTCTCCTGGCCCCTCCCTTCTCCATGTGCCCCCCCGTTCCACACCCCCAGCCCAGCACCACTCCCCCCCCCGGCTCTGCATGTGAGGGCTCATTGGACAAGCAGCCTGTTAACCAAGCTAGCGTCTCACAGGCCTCCTCTGGATGGCGGCCCAGCCTGTGAGGGGCAGAAGCTCTCTGGGCTGCAGGGAGCAGTGCAGGGAAGACGGGCCTGTCCCGGGCTATCCCTAGCCCAAAGCGCTTCCCTTTGGAGCCAGGGCAGGCAGGGCCGGTGGTCGAAGTACAAGCGCAGCTTGCCCCTTGCTAGGGGCGGGCAGGGCCGGGGCTGTGGCCCAGGGCTCTGAGGCGGGTGAACAGTCTCAGCTGCTGGCCCTGCCACCAGAGAGCCAGGCGCCCTCTTCCCGCTTCGCCGCACAGCGCTCTCCTTCCCGCTGCTGGGTTTTGCTGCACCTGCGCCTCCCTAGGCCTGTTTTCCCCAGTCGCTCCCCGTCCCTGACAGCCAAGGGGAAGAGTCACAAAGTCCTCTTCTTCCTCCACTGAGCGAGCGGCCCGCCTGCCAGTCCGGCTCATTAGAGAACTCTGCCTGTGGCCTTCGGCGGCCTTCTCCCACTCAAAGGTACCTGGCTGGCTTCTCGCCGCAGGTGGACCAGCTCATGCCCTCACACCGCGGCTGCGTCTAGACTGGCAAGATTTGCCAAAAAATCATCTGTTTTTGCGGAAAAACTTGCCAGCTGTCTACACTGGCCGCTTGAATTTCCACAAAGCACCGACGGTCTCATGTAAGATTGTCGGTGCTTTGGCGGGAATACTGTGCTGCTCCCGCTCGGGCAAAAGTCCTTTGCCAAAAAACTTTTGTGCAAAAGGGCCAGTGTAGACAGCAGAGATTTGTTTTCCACAAAAAAGCCCCGATCGCAAAATGGCAATCGGGGCTTTTTTGCGGAAAAGCGCATCTAGATTGGCCACGGACGCTTTTCCACAAAAAGCGCTTTTGCAGAAAAGTGTCCTGCCAATCTAGACGCGCTTTTCTGAAAATGCTTTTAACGGAAAACTTTTCAGTTAAAAGCATTTCCGGGAAATCACGCCAGTGTAGACGTAGGCCACCATTTTCACTCCTCTCCAATGCCCCTTCCTGAGTCTGCAAAACCCGCTCATCTCTCTCTACCTCTTCCCACTCCAGCAGCTCCCTTTCCCCTGCTCAAGCTTGGGCTGCGCTCCCCCTAGCTCTGGCTGCTGCTTTAACATCAGCATCTGTCAGGTTCTCACGCCAATCAGGAATGGCTGGGGGCTGATTCCAATCTGCCTTCCACCCAGCGTAATGCCATCCATCCCGTGGAGTTATTCCTGGCTCTCACGGCTGGTGGTGAGATGAGGGCTTGACCTTTAGAGACTTAGCACCAGCATAAGGATATTTCCTGGCCTTTTTTGCTCCTGTTCACAAATTAAAAAACTAGAAGCCAGGCCATCTGAAAGTATTTCTTTAGACCAAAGAAGATTATCCTGTAGCTGACAGCTGTTTTAGGCAGCATATCTTGGAGCTTCTGCTTGTTAAAACAGTATACGCAAGTCATTAATGTGTTTGCAGGGTTTTAAAATGAGTTGCAAAGAGAAAATAAAACTGCGCTCTTTTTTATGTCTGTATAAGGGACAGAGACCTGAAAGGGGAAGGGAGGAGGGGGCAGTTTCTTTCCTGCTTGTTTTTTTACCTTAGAAATATCCAAAGGAGATCTCCATTTTTTTCTCAATTTTTTTTTAATGGAGAAAAAATTGAGGACTGAAGACCTACAGACCTGGGTTTTTGGCCTTCAGTTGAACAGGTGTTTATTCTTTCAACAAGAACATTTCCTTGTGTATTTACTAGGAGTTTGAGTGGTTTACAATAACAGAAACCAACTTGTTTTAACTGTCTGGATAAAACTGCTTGCCCTGTGCCACTGCTCAGGTTTGAGTGTCTTACGGTGCCCTAAGTCTCCTGGTTCTCCAGAAGCCCCGCAGAGGCTGACACAGCAACTGGGGCGGGGAAAGGCCTTTTCCTGAGCACGCTAGAAAGGAATAAGAATTTTGTAACCAAAGTGGTAAAGATACAAAGTCTAACAAAGTTACTGGCATAACATAGTGGAGCTGGGGGTCAACGTTAAACCCACTCACCCCGCTGTAGCTTAGGTGCAGACTTGGCAGCAGACACAGGGGTTCTTGTGTTAATAAAGGGATTGTGCAAGTGAAGGGGCTTCCCTCTAGCTTTCCAGAGGGGATACCTGGCAGCGCCCAGGCCCTTTGGCCAGTGCATAAGCTTTCCTCTGCTTGGAACACAGGACGACTCTGATGAAAGGGTGCGGCTGAGAGCTGGGAACATCGTCTCCTTTGGCTTGAGAACCTGAGCATAGAGCTGCACTGTGGTTAGTCGCCTCCGCCAGCCTGCCCCTTGGGGCCTGGGGTGCTGCTGTAGCAGTCCTGCCTCAGTAACCCTGCCCTGGCTTGACGCAGTGAACAGGCCTCTGGCTAAGTCCAGCCCCTTCCAAGGGAGCAGAGCTCCTACACCCAGGGTCAAAGCAAAGCCTGTCTCAGAACGGGCCCAGCACCTGCTTCCCAATGGTGTGTCTGTTCTCCTCTGGGCTCCTTTCCACCTCTGCCCTCAGCTCCTGCCTGGCTCCTTGCCCACGCAGGCCCTCCCAGGAGTCAGCCACAGGTCTCTGGCTCCACACCACCGTTCTGAACTGCCCCCCAGGGCCCAGCCTCCGGGCCAGGCAAGGGAGAGGCCTGATTGGGTCAGATGAGCCACCAGACCGTCTTCATTTTCCCCACCTGGAGCCAGCACCACCGCTCCCTGGCTTCACAGGGGAGCCAGCGGCTGCTTCTACCGCTGCAGCTGCTGGGGTTCAAGGCAAAGAGGCATTTGGAGTGGGCCATGACTAAATCTGTCAAGGTGGCTGAGATTTTCTGCAGAAAACCTGGTCCGTTGAAAATCACTTTTCCCTGCCGTGGAAATGTTCTGCCCCCAAGTCCCTTTGATGACGTATTTCATGAAACTAACCGAGGCTTGGCCATCGTTTTCCCTTTAGTGGCTTTCAGTTCTCAGGCGCCCACTGTCCAAATCGATGCCTGTTGTTTGAAACAAATCGTCTGAGGCAGCAGCGTAACGCTGGCCTCTCCCACCCGCGCTACAAGCCAGCTAGCGCTCAGACTCACCCTTCTTCTGGAAGTGGCCTGGGTGCCTCTGGGTGGGGCAGTACAGCGCACCCAGCAGGTGTGTGCGCTACAGCAACACAACAAAGCCCAGGGCTTTCGATAACATAGCAATTTCAAAACTTGTTGGGAAAACATTCATCCCTGTCAGAAAGTGACAAACAAAACTGAGCCTGAAGAATGTTCAGACTTTCTCCTTTGTTTGAGCCTACGCTGAAGAGCCTGACCATGCCCTCATTTCCCTTCCCAGTCAGAGCCACAGGCTGAGCAATACCAGCTAGGACGATGGTTCCCTGTCACTGGCTCATCCCTCAGCCTCGGAGCTGTGACAGCAGGCGGCTGGGTCCAGCGGAGCTCCCTGCAGGGTGTCGCCTGCTCCCTCCACTGGAGCAGCAGGCAAAGGGGGTGTCTGTGGAGCACGGTTTCTCCAAGGAATGAGGAGATACTGAGGGCAGGGGCCTGAGGCCTCTTAGCAGGGGAAAGCTGCCTGCCTCCATGGGTATGTCTACACAGCAGCGTTATTCCAGAATGACAAAGAACGCGTCTACACAGCAAGTCGTTATTTCAAAATAATGTCGAGCTGGTGGGCTTCTGACTCCGACTCCTGCAACCCTCGTTTCACGAGCAATGAGGGAAGGCGACGGAAAGCAGTCTTGCTTTGACTCCTGCTGCGTAGCTAGCCGGATTCAGCTAGTTCCACTTCAGCTAGCCAATTGACAAAGTTGCACAGTTTAATTTGACTTTTGCCCTGCAGTGTAGACGTGCCCCATCAGGGCCCCGAGTTAGGGAAGCCACACAGCTTTAAGCCAATGTCCATGTATTCATGGATCACAGCACTGACAAGTTCAATTGTTTCTCTCATTGCCATAACAACCACAGGCGAGGAATCTCCACTCTTCTGATTTGGGAAGTTGCGTTTTGTTAGGCCAGCCCGTCACCATGGTAACGACGCAGGCCTACGGTTTTGTTGCTGAAAAGCTCAGCCAGTCCCCTCATGCCGAGTGGTGGCAGGGACAGATAGGGCTGGGCAAACCTCTGGAAGCCAGTGAGAGCCGGTTCCCACAGGAGGGCAGTGCCAGAGGACAGCATCATGTGCACAGAGCTGACTTGCCCGGTCTCATCCCGGCCATGCTGTCCCGGGCCTAGAGTCAAACACTTTGTTGTTAAGACCCAAGCCCCCAGCGCCTCCTCGGGCTGGATTCCTCATGGCCCATCGCCTTTCCCCTGGAAGAATATCCACCACGCTGGCTTCACGGCGCTCCCCCGTGCCGAGGAAAGGGACGAGGGGTGCAAACGACATTTCAGACCAGAGGGGTGAGATCGCACTCCGAGACATGGCACCCGGGGGCACGGCAGGGCCGAGGGATTAGCAACGCAAAGGCAGAAGCCTTCTTCTCAAAATAGATCAGTAAACCGGGGCTGTGGGCAGAGCAGCCGGGAAAGCTGCAATGAGGAGTAACGCTAGTCCAAATTAGGGGCTTTAGTTCGAACTACCTACTCCATGCCGCGTGTAGCCGCGGACAGGGAGTCCGAACTACCGGGCATTTAAAAATGGCGGCGCCCTGGAACATGCAAATAAAGCCCGGGATGTTTTAATCCCGGGCTTCATTTGCAAGTTCAAATGACTACATTAGCCACCTAGTTCGAACTAGGGGTCTAGTGAAGACATATCCTTAGAGACTAACAAAACATGTAGATGGTATTGTGAGCTTTCATGGGTGCAACCCACTTTGTCAGATGACCGGTACTGGAGCTGGGTTTCTTCCATCCTGCTTGCTAAGGCAGTGGGCAAGCGACCAAGGAGCTTGCAAACAGGACAACAAGGATGGATGGTGATAGCTCTGCTGTTGTTTCCTGCATGGAGTGAGCCATGTTTGTCTTCCTCCCAGAAGAAAGAACGGATTTCATCTGCACCAAGTGCAAGCTGGTCACCATTTTGGAAGAAAAAATTAGCGGACTGGAGGCCCAAGTGCTGACCCTACGCTCGATCAGAGAGGATGAAGACTTCCTCGATAGAAGGCAGCGTTTAATCCTTCAAGCACAGCAGGTGGAAGAGCCAGAGAGGGCAGTACGGGGCCAGGAAGAGAATTGGCAGCATGTAACTTCTAGAAGGGGAAAAAGGCCAGCATGGGAACCCCCCAATGCTATAGAGGTAAGTAATCGCTTTCAGGCTCTCTCCACAGGCTCTGCAGGGGAGAGGTAGATACGCTTGAGGGCAGAGATAGGTTCCAGAGTGACAGACAAATTGGAGGACTGGGCCACAAGAAATCTGATGAGGTTCAACAAGGACAAGTGCAGAGTCCTGCACTCGGGACAGAAGAATCCCAAGCACTGCTACAGGCTGGGGACCAACCAGTTAAGTAGCAGTTCTGCAGAAAAGGACCCGGGGGTTACAGTGGATGAGAAGCTGGAGATGAGTCAGTGGTGTTCCCTTGTAGCCAAGAAGGCTAATGGCATATTAGGGTGCATTAGGAGGAGCATTGCCAGCAGATCCAGAGAAGTGATTATTCTCCTTTATTCAGCTCCGGTGAGGCCACATCTGGAGTATTGTGTCCGGTTCTGGGCCCCCCACTACAGAAAGGATGTGGACGCATTGGAGAGGGTCCAGTGGAGGGCAACTAAAATGATTAGGGGGCTGGAGCATATGACCTATGAGGAGAGACTGAGGGATTTGGGTCTGTTCAGTCTGCAGAAGAGAAGAGTGAGGGGGGATTTGATAGCAGCCTTCAACTTCCTGAAGGGAGGTTCCAAAGAGGATGGAGAGAGGCTGTTCTCAGTGGTGACAGATGGCAGAACAAGGAGCAATGGGCTCAAGTTGTGGTTGGAGAGGTCCAGACTGGATATTAGGAAAAACTATTTCCCTAGGCGGGTGGTGAAGCACTGGAATGGGTTCCCTAGGGAGGAGGTGGAGTCTCCATCCCTAGAGGTGTTTAAATCTCGGCTTGACAAAGCCCTGGCTGAGTTGATTTAGTTGGGGTTGGTCCTGCCTAGAGCAGGGGGCTGGACTTGATGACTCCTGAGGTCTCTTCCAGCTCTATGGTTCTATGATTCTAAGATCTGAAATCACCAGAGACTGCTGGGAAGAAGTCCTGGCAGTGAGCAGGTGGATGGCCAGTGTCCCACTGTGGCTGCCAGAGTCCAAGGAGCAGGAGGTTCTACACATCTGTCTACTTTGGCTTTTGTTTGCTTTTTATTTTTACACTCTTGTGCTCTGCTTTGATCTCTTGTCCTGCCAAGAGTGTGGCTGTGATGGACCGGGCCGTGTCTGGGCACAGCTGAGGGCGTCCGCTCAGGGCGAATTGCTCAACTTCAGGGCTCCTTACAGCCCCCAGACTGGTGACCTCTCCAGACAGGCCACAAACCAGTCCCACAGAGCGCTTCAGCAGCCTGCCTGAAGCCTCCCGAGCAAAACCCCTCCGACACCCCAGCAATATCCGTGCCCCAGATGGCCCTGGGCCTCATACATAGGTGGGGGGGTCCTAGCACCCAATCCCACCTACCCCGAACAAGTTCTGTCCGGTCCCAAGAAACCAGCCACAGATCCCTGGTCAATTTACCCTCTGGACCTTACCCACAAATCACGCTGGGCCAATCCTTTAGACTCTATCCTCTAAAGGTTTATTACTACAATAAAGAAAAGCATGAGAGTAAGGCTGTTAAAGAATCATACATTACATGCATTGAATCTCCCAGTTCTCGGTGCAGGCTATAGCAGAGATGTTACAGCTGTTGGTTTAAAAGTCCTTGTTGCGCATCCCAGGATCAGGATGGGTCCACAGGTCTTTCTGGCTCTTTGATCCCTGCACTGCTGCCTCTGGGATGAAGTGCTGAGCTGAAGACTAAGATGGAGACCACCACATGGCCTATTTATCCCTCCTTCCTGGTCTCTTCTTGGCTATAGCAGGTCACCTGGCCCACGGCCTATTCCTGTGTTCCCTGCTGGTAGCCCTTAGGTATGAGTCACCACTCAGACTTGAGGTGTGTCCTTGGCCCATTGAGTGCCATTGTCCCACAGGGCCTCGCTAATTAGCATGTCCACAGGCCGGGCTCTGCCCAATGCTCAACCACATGCAGAGCAATATTCAGTATCCATACAAGTACATGCTTATAATTTCACACACAAGCATTATACAATCACATGACTAGTGTACACAGGATTAGCAGACAGTGAGCTACTATTCAACACCCCACATGGCCCCTTTTATACCATTTTTGGGGCCAACACCCCCCCATGGGTGCAGCCGTGATCTGGCTGCTCCCCTCAAAATCCAGTAACGTGACAGCGGCCAATGTTTCCGAAGGCAACCATCTTGGGGTGTCAGTACTACCCCTGGGGGCGGCTCCGGGATTTCAGTGTATGGTTAGCTTTGCACCTTAGCATGCAGCTGCTGTGGTAATTGGTAGTTCTGGGTTCATTATCTCCTGACTGCGATCCTGAGTTGCATTTGCACTCAGATCTCTTTACCTGCCTCCCATAGTGTAAAGGGAACGGACAGCGGAGAGAGAAGTGAGAACGAATCAAGCCCTACATGCTGTGCAGTGCAGATACCAACTGAAGCTGCACACAGAGGTACCCAGATCTTGTAGCTGACTGTGCAAGGAGCTTGGGACATGGTGCTTTGTGTGCCGAGATTTCAGAGGATATTGTGACGTGGCCGTGCCATTGCTGGCAGGGGCTGACAAGGACCACCTGCACATTCAAAAGGTCTTCCTGAACCTTTGAAAACAAATCACTGACGTGGGGATCCCTTAGAGTCCTAGAAGTTCAAACAAAAAGGGACCCCCCCACCGTCCAGTCTGAGCGCCTGCACAGCCCAGACCACCAGCACCATGCAGTGCCCACGTGCTGAACCAAACAGATGTAACGAGACCAAAGTCTCACCACCCTCGGCCCCGACTGCTACATAGAATCACAGGCTACGGCTACACTGGTGGCTTCTTGCGCAAAAACTTGCGGGGTGTCTACAATGCACACGCGTTTTTGCGCAAGTAAATTTACAGTCTCGTGTCAGAAAACAGGGCTTCTTCCAGAAGAGTCACTCCTCTCCCCACGAGGAATAAGCCCCCTTGCGCAAGAGGCCAGTGTAGACAGGCAACAGGAATTTCTTGCACAAGAAGCCCCTATGGCTAAAATGGCATCCGAGCTTTCTTGCGCAAGAGAGCGTCCACACTGGCACGGACGCTCTTGCACAAACGCACATGCCAGTGGAGACGCTCTTGTGGAAGACTTTTTGCGCAAGAACTCTTCGGCAAAACAGTTCTTGCACAAGAAGCTGCCAGTGTAGACGTGGCCTATGTAGAGAACTAGAACTGGAAGGTTTGCCGCAGTGGGGGCGTGAGGGTTTGCTGAGTGGCTCAGTGAAAAACAATTCAAGGTTGTCGGAATTCAGACTTTGGAGTGCCGCTTCTGGGCCTGGGAAGAAGCACAGTCGGACGGAGTGCATCATAGCTCGGGGCTGAGCCAAGGAGCAGCGGCTGCAAAGCTCTTGGAGGCGAAAGGCCATGTTCTGTGTGCCATGGAGGAGCTGGACGCCAGAAGGAGGGCTGCATTCACCATGGAGAAGCAGGTGGCAGTTTCAAATGCTGGAGTTCTGAGAGTTGGGAAACCTCAGCGAGAGGCACTGTTGTCTACGTTCTCTGTGCTGGGGCCAGGGGCAGGGGTGTCTTTCCGTGGCCACGGCAGCTCAGGGCCAGGGCCAGGGCCAGGGCCAGAGGAGCACGCCTCTGTCCTGGCCATGGTGCCCAACCCAGAGCTGCTACGACTGAGGAACAGGGGCCCCTTCCCTGGCTGTGCCCAGTGGAGCTGCAGCAGTCGTGGAAAGATGCCTCCGTAGCAGCAAAGCGACTCCGCCAGCCAGGAGAACAGGGGGGTTATTGCTTTTGCAGGATACAGCGCAGCACAGACGTGACGTGGCTGCAGGAGTCAGGCCCAGGATGCCTCAGGCCCCTTGAGATGGGGTGCCTGGGCCCCTAGGCTCCCAGCCCCTCCCCCTTAGTCCGTTTCCTTCATGATTCCAGCCAGAAACTGACTCTTCCCCCCAACACCCACTTCCTTTGTTCCCTCCCTTCCCTTAACCAGTGGGACTGGTCCGGTCACTGGCATGGGGCCCTCAAGGTGCCCCCCACTGGGCCGTGCTCACAGGCAGAGGCCAGTCGGGGTCAGCCACAGCCCACAGCCCACAGCCCACACACAGCCACCAGCAAGTACTGACACTACAGCACAGCCATGTTGGTTCCTGTGCCAAGCAAAAAACCCCAACCCAGTAGAAATAAAAGGAAGGTTCTTGATGGTACAGCTGCAGGATAATGGGTTGTAGCACCCGCTGGAAGGTTTTCTCTGCTTGCTTTGCCACAGGCCAGAGGCAGCACTGCTCCTAAGGAAGTATTCCAGCAGAGAGGTTTTCCAAAGAAGGAAGTAAACGAACGTCTCCTCAGAGCCACACACGGCTTCTAAATGGTAGTGACCAACTGGCATTTCTCCAGGGTCTCACCGCCGACAGAGGCCGTCCAATGGGCGTCGGAGCCCAGCAGGCAGAAAGCTCAGGTTCACGTAAGCCTCCGAGCCGTCTCCAAAGGCTGGCCAACGGGAGACTTGGCTGAGCAGCAGGCTTAGCCATCCCTGCCGGTGCCCCTCAGCTGGCACTGTCATCAGCTCAGCTGCCTGCCCCAGCAGTGAGGTTCTGCTCAGAAATAAAAGCAAACCCGGGAGTTGGGAAGGGGAACGCCATGCAGCAGTGGCCTGCGCTGTCTGTTTGCAAAGCACAGAGCCCATCAAATATTAACTAGCCCCTCCCGAGGGACGAGAAGAACCTTGCTGGGGTCATTCGGAAAGTCCCCGGTCCCAAGGCAGCTCCACAGAGAGGAGCCCCACGCAGCCGGGGACAGACGTGGAGGCACCGGCAGAGCACACGCCAGCGTAGGATGTCTGCAAAGCACAGGGAAGCCCCCCCGCCAGGTGAGCAGGGAACAGATCCAGCCCTCAGGGGAAGAATGCTGGGGCTAGCTGGCAGAGACCCTCCTGCCATGCGGCTCTGGGCACAGGGAGCCAGGCTGCATCTGCCCCCACTGGTCTCTCGCGGTTCCCTGCCCTCGTCCCTGGGCCGCGCTGGGAGCCAGTGTCAGCTGCACTGGAGACTCCTCCAGCCACGCCCAGGGGCACTAGCAGGAGGGGTCTAGCGCGGGGTGCTGGAGCTCCGGTCTTGGGCCCCCCCCCTGGTAGCGAAGGGGAAGGGGTGAGAACACCCAGCAGCGGTGCAACAGTGGATGGGAAGTCGGGAACTGCTGTTCTCCCCGGGGCTGGAGCAGGTGTTCTCCACGGCCTGGGGGCCTGAACTGACTCATCCACAGCTGCACACCAGAAGAAAAACACTTCTAAGGAAGGGGAGGGAAATCTGCAAGTGCAAAGGCATTGGGAACAATGGTACCTCAAATTTTTCCATCCATGTGCAGAATAAATTGTATTCTGCGCACCCGTTCATGTGCCAATGTGCACCACCCGTAGAAACACATGCTGCGGGGCGACATTTGAACCTCTCTTGCCCAAGCACTCCGCCTACAGGGAACACTGGCTGGGGACAAACTCTGTTCCTATTAAAGTCAATAGCAAAATGACTGCTGGACAAGCCTGAGCTGCAGCTGTCCCTGGTGCCACTTAGCGCCAAGTGTCTGGCTGGACTGAGGGGCTCTAGCGCTAGCTTGGGGGTGCTGGGTCTGCCTGGCTGACGAGCTGGCTTTTCGCAGAGCCCTTGGCTCTCTGTGACTCCCCGTCCATCCAGTCACACTAATCCCTCTGCCCACCCACAGCCAGAGACCCCCGCCGCCCGTGCTGTGCCCTTCCCCTCTGGACACTGGGGTGAGGCAGTGGGGGGTGCTGTCCATTCAGGCATTCACTGGGCACGGTGCTTGGGCTGTGGGTGACCCCTATGGGCCTGCGTCCGTGAGCACGGCCCAGGGGGGGTCGCCTGAGGAACCGCAGGTCATGTAGACAGTGACCCAACTGGCTCTCACCTGTGGAGGGAAGGGGCGTGGCTTGGGGAAGGGGCATTTTTTGGCTGGGAGGACATGAAGGGAGGAGACTAAGCGGAGTACTGAGGGGCCAGGGGCCCGTGGACCCCACCCCAAGGGGGCTGAGGCTGCCTGGCCCTGACTCCTTATGTCCACATCACGCCTGTGCTGGGCTGTGTCCTGGAGGAGCAATAACCCCCGTTCTACTGGCCGGCGGAGTCTCATCTCGGGGTGCAGGATCGGGGGGTACCCGCCACAGTGGTGTCAGGAGTGGGATGCACTCACCCCCTTGCTGGGTCAGGAGGCCGCAGGGGGCTCAGCCAGCTGGAGGATCTGCAGCCGGGCGACTACGAACGGTCAAGGAGGCCCTGCTGCACAAGTTGGGGCTCCCCCCAGACGTACAGGAAAACGTTCCGGGGGTGCAGAAGGGGCCAAGGGAGACCTGTGTGGACCTGGCCTCCCGCCTGGCGCAGTCCTGCCGCCACAACAGGGCAGCTGCGGGGGCAGGGACGTCTGGCTGAATATGTTCAGGGCCCAGCACCATGAGCTCTCGGGAGCCCATAAGCAGGTTGGGGGGGAATCGAATCGTGTTCTATGTTGCTCAGTGTGGGAGCAGCTCCCCTCTGCCTGCCCCAGCAGCAATCCGCTGCCCCTGTGCTCCTCTCCCTTGGGAGGTACGGGGCAGCCCTTCTCTTCCCCTCCCTGCAGGAGCGGCCAGAGTGGAGCTGGGCTCGGAGGTCACGGCTGTGAGAAGTAGCCGGGTGGTGCTGGGAAACACCGTCTGCCCGGCTGAGATCAGCATCTGCAATGGCAAGATAGTCGCCGTCCTGCCCAGGGGGGGCCGGGCCCGTGCGGGCGGAGAGAAGGCAAGTGGGGCCAGGGCGCTGGGGCGGCAGAGCTGGGCTTGCATGGCTAGCTACAGCAACCCTGGGGCACCTTCCGGCCATTCGCCCCCCTCAGACCTCAGCGTGCCGACGGCCCTGGGCTGGGCACGAGCCCACTCCCCGTCTGTGCTGTGCGACGGGGCTGCGGGCAGGCCGCACGGAAACCCACGGCCCGAGTGCCAGCGTGCAGCAGGGCAGGCCGCACGGAAACCCACGGCCCGAGTGCCAGAGTGCAGCAGAGCAGGCCGCACGGAAACCCACGGCCCGAGTGCCAGCGTGCAGCAGGGGAGGCCAGACGCTGTGCGCGGGGGAAACGTCCTGCCGCCTCGTGCTCCTGACAGGGCCGGCTCCGCTCCCGCGGGGAGAGTTAGGGCCTCTGGCTACCGCCGCAGCGTGGGGCGGCAAGGCAAGCCCAGGGCTCGCACCACCCCTGTGGCCCTGCCCGTCTCACAGCAGTGCCCTTGCGGATGAGCCTCCAGCCAGCGGGGTCCTGCCCCGGTGGAGCAGAGAGCAATTCTCTTCCTTTCCGCTTGCCCCTGGGGGTGCAAGCAGCTCATGAGCTGCTGGGCTGGTGCATGAGTCTCAGCAGGTCCCTGGCGTGGCAGGTCACAGACCTTGACTTGCTATTAGAAATGTGATGCCCGTGAAGGTGGCATGCTGTGCTTGGCCCTGATTGGTGGGGTAACTTGCAGGGCCAGGCCAATTCTTGCATTTTCAGGTTGAAGATTTGCCTTCTCCAAACAACGGCTCTTGGCCCCACTGCTCCCGCCAGCTCCCTGGGGATGCTCCTTGCAAGCGAGTCCCAGGGGGCTTTCCGCACCGCCAGTGCCACGGCTCATTCAGGAGCAGGCTGCGACTCGGCTGGCTCTCCCGTAGAAACGAGGGACGGACCCTCCCATCCCCTGCCCTGCTCGCGGCCCTAGGGACCCGCATCTCGGCTCGGAGAGGAGCAGCGAGCACGCGGCTGCAGAGGGTTGCAAGGCGGCTCCTCGCTCCAGGAGGGGCTCCCGGGTCTGCTGCCAATTGCTCGGCACGGGGCTGATCCAGGCCAGGGGAAGGTGGCTGTCTGAGGATGTGGGCTAGGGGGCTCCGGCATTAGCCCATGGCCAGGTCTCTCTGAGAGCCCCTCTTCCTGCAGGTGCTGGACGTCGGCGACCTGGTGGTGATGCCCGGGATCGTAGACTCCCACGTTCACACCTGCGAGCCGGGGCGCATGGCTTGGGAGGGCTATTCATCTGCAACCAAGGCTGCTGCTGCCGGAGGCGTCACCACCCTGGTGGATATGCCACTGTACGGTACCAGGGCGGGGAGGCAACACCCCCCTTGGGCACCCCTGGGTCCCCCCCGCCGGCGTGCACTGGGGGCCAGCCTCTCCAATGGCAACACCACCCTAGTGCACCCCTGGGTCCCCCCCGCCGGCGTGCACTGGGGGGGGCAGCCTCTCCAATGGCAACACCCCCCTTGTGCACCCCTGGGTCCCCCCCGCCGGCGTGCACTGGGGGGCAGCCTCTCCAATGGCAACACCACCCTAGTGCACCCCTGGGTCCCCCCCGCCGGCGTGCACTGGGGGGGGCAGCCTCTCCAATGGCAACACCCCCCTTGGGCACCCCTGGGTCCCCCCCGCCGGCGTGCACTGGGGGGCAGCCTCTCCAATGGCAACACCACCCTAGTGCACCCCTGGGTCCCCCCCACCGGCGTGCACTGGGGGGCAGCCTCTCCAATGGCAACACCCCCCTTGTGCACCCCTGGGTCCCCCCCCCCGCCGGCGTGCACTGGGGGGCAGCCTCTCCAATGGCAACACCCCCCTAGTGCACCCCTGGGTCCCCCCCGCCGGCGTGCACTGGGGGGCAGCCTCTCCAATGGCAACACCCCCCTTGGGCACCCCTGGGTCACCCCCCCCCGCCGGCGTGCGCTCGGGGGCAGCCTCTCCAATGGCAACACCCCCCTTGTGCACCCCTGGGTCCCCCCCGCCGGCGTGCGCAGGGGGGCAGCCTCTCCAATGGCAACACCCCCCTTGGGCACCCCTGGGTCCCCCCCCCGCCGGCGTGCACTGAGAGGGGCCCGTCCCTCGTGACGGGCAGGGTGAGGGAGAGCGAAGAGGCTTGCGCTGGGCGTGAGGCATCTCCTGCCTGGGCTGCGTGTGGGTTGTTAGGCCCAGGCCGCCCCCGCTGAACCCAGGGTCCAGGCAGCAGAGCCGGAGCGGGGGGGGGCTGGTGTAGTGAGTGTTCTAGGGGGCCCTGAACTGTTCGCTGCTCTGGTCCCCGCTTTGTCCCGTCCGGTCCCGCCCTTTATCCGCCTGGTGCTCCCGGCGCTGCCCTGCACAGCGAGATCGGCCTGCGCCCCGCTAGCAGCGAGCTGGCCCGGTCTGCCCCGCGCCCTCCTCCGCCCCCGCCCCCCTGGGGTCTGCCCTGCGCCCTCCTCCGCCCCCGCCCCCTGGGGTCTGCCCTGCGCCCTCCTCCGCCCCCGCCCCCTGGGGTCTGCCCTGCGCCCTCCTCCGCCCCCGCCCCCTGGGGTCTGCCCTGCGCCCTCCTCCGCCCCCGCCCCCTGGGGTCTGCCCCGCGCCCTCCTCCGCCCCCGCCCCCTGGGGTCTGCCCCGCGCCCTCCTCCGCCCCCGCCCCCTGGGGTCTGCCCTGCGCCCTCCTCCGCCCCCGCCCCCTGGGGTCTGCCCTGCGCCCTCCTCCGCCCCCGCCCCCTGGGGTCTGCCCTGCGCCCTCCTCCGCCCCCGCCCCCTGGGGTCTGCCCTGCGCCCTCCTCCGCCCCCGCCCCCTGGGGTCTGCCCCGCGCCCTCCTCTGCCCCCGGCCCCCTGGGGTCTGCCCCGCGCCCTCCTCTGCCCCCAGCCCCTGGGGTCTGCCCCGCGCCCTCCTCCGCCCCCGCCCCCTGGGGTCTGCCCCGCGCCCTCCTCCGCCCCCGCCCCCCTGGGGTCTGCCCTGCGCCCTCCTCCGCCCCCGCCCCCTGGGGTCTGCCCCGCGCCCTCCTCTGCCCCCGGCCCCTGGGGTCTGCCCTGCGCCCTCCTCCGCCCCCGCCCCCTGGGGTCTGCCCCGCGCCCTCCTCTGCCCCCGGCCCCTGGGGTCTGCCCCGCGCCCTCCTCTGCCCCCCGCCCCCTGGGGTCTGCCCCGCGCCCTCCTCTGCCCCCGCCCCCTGGGGTCTGCCCCGCGCCCTCCTCTGCCCCCGGCCCCTGGGGTCTGCCCCGCGCCCTCCTCTGCCCCCCGCCCCCTGGGGTCTGCCCCGCGCCCTCCTCTGCCCCCGCCCCCTGGGGTCTGCCCCGCGCCCTCCTCTGCCCCCGCCCCATGGGGTCTGCCCCGCGCCCTCCTCTGCCCCCGCCCCATGGGGTCTGCCCCGCACCCTCCTCTGCCCCCGCCCCCTGGGGTCTGCCCCGCGCCCTCCTCTGCCCCCGCCCCCTGCGGTCTGCCCCGCACCCTCCTCTGCCCCCGCCCCCTGGGGTCTGCCCCGCGCCCTCCTCTGCCCCCGCCCCCTGGGGTCTGCCCCGCGCCCTCCTCTGCCCCCGCCCCCTGCGGTCTGCCCCGCACCCTCCTCTGCCCCCGCCCCCTGGGGTCTGCCCCGCGCCCTCCTCTGCCCCCGCCCCCCTGGGGTCTGCCCCGCGCCCTCCTCTGCCCCCGCCCCCTGGGGTCTGCCCCGCGCCCTCCTCTGCCCCCGCCCCCTGCGGTCTGCCCCGCACCCTCCTCTGCCCCCGCCCCCTGGGGTCTGCCCCGCGCCCTCCTCTGCCCCCGCCCCCTGGGGTCTGCCCTGCGCCCTCCTCCGCCCCCGCCCCCTGGGGTCTGCCCCGCGCCCTCCTCCGCCCCCGCCCCCTGGGGTCTGCCCCGCGCCCTCCTCTGCCCCCGCCCCCTGGGGTCTGCCCCGCACCCTCCTCTGCCCCCGCCCCCTGGGGTCTGCCCCGCGCCCTCCTCTGCCCCCGCCCCCTGGGGTCTGCCCTGCGCCCTCCTCTGCCCCCGGCCCCCTGGGGTCTGCCCCGCGCCCTCCTCTGCCCCCGCCCCCTGCGGTCTGCCCCGCACCCTCCTCTGCCCCCGCCCCCTGGGGTCTGCCCCGCGCCCTCCTCTGCCCCCGCCCCCTGGGGTCTGCCCCGCGCCCTCCTCTGCCCCCGCCCCCTGCGGTCTGCCCCGCACCCTCCTCCGCCCCCGCCCCCTGGGGTCTGCCCTGCGCCCTCCTCCGCCCCCGCCCCCTGGGGTCTGCCCCGCGCCCTCCTCTGCCCCCGCCCCCTGGGGTCTGCCCTGCGCCCTCCTCCGCCCCCCCCGCCCCCTGGGGTCTGCCCCGCGCCCTCCTCTGCCCCCGCCCCCTGGGGTCTGCCCCGCGCCCTCCTCTGCCCCCGCCCCCTGGGGTCTGCCCCGCGCCCTCCTCTGCCCCCGCCCCCTGGGGTCTGCCCCGCGCCCTCCTCTGCCCCCGCCCCCTGGGGTCTGCCCCGCGCCCTCCTCTGCCCCCGCCCCCTGGGGTCTGCCCTGCGCCCTCCTCTGCCCCCGGCCCCCTGGGGTCTGCCCCGCGCCCTCCTCTGCCCCCGCCCCCTGCGGTCTGCCCCGCACCCTCCTCTGCCCCCGCCCCCTGGGGTCTGCCCCGCGCCCTCCTCTGCCCCCGCCCCCTGGGGTCTGCCCCGCGCCCTCCTCTGCCCCCGCCCCCTGCGGTCTGCCCCGCACCCTCCTCCGCCCCCCGCCCCCTGGGGTCTGCCCCGCGCCCTCCTCCGCCCCCGCCCCCTGGGGTCTGCCCCGCGCCCTCCTCTGCCCCCGCCCCCTGGGGTCTGCCCTGCGCCCTCCTCCGCCCCCGCCCCCTGGGGTCTGCCCCGCGCCCTCCTCTGCCCCCGCCCCCTGGGGTCTGCCCCGCGCCCTCCTCTGCCCCCGCCCCCTGGGGTCTGCCCCGCGCCCTCCTCTGCCCCCGCCCCCTGGGGTCTGCCCCGCGCCCTCCTCTGCCCCCGCCCCCTGCGGTCTGCCCCGCACCCTCCTCCGCCCCCCGCCCCCTGGGGTCTGCCCCGCGCCCTCCTCTGCCCCCGCCCCCTGGGGTCTGCCCCGCACCCTCCTCTGCCCCCGCCCCCTGGGGTCTGCCCCGCGCCCTCCTCCGCCCCCACCCCGTGGGGTCTGCCCTGCGCCCTCCTCCGCCCCCGGCCCCTGGGGTCTGCCCTGCGCCCTCCTCTGCCCCCGGCCCCTGGGGTCTGCCCCGCACCCTCCTCTGCCCCCGCCCCCTGGGGTCTGCCCTGCACCCTCCTCCGCCCCCGGCCCCTGGGGTCTGCCCTGCGCCCTCCTCCGCCCCCGCCCCCTGGGGTCTGCCCTGCGCCCTCCTCTGCCCCCGCCCCCTGGGGTCTGCCCCGCACCCTCCTCTGCCCCCGGCCCCTGGGGTCTGCCCCGCACCCTCCTCTGCCCCCGCCCCCTGGGGTCTGCCCTGCGCCCTCCTCCGCCCCCGGCCCCTGGGGTCTGCCCCGCGCCCTCCTCTGCCCCCGGCCCCTGGGGTCTGCCCTGTGCCCTCCTCTGCCCCCGGCCCCCTGGGGTCTGCCCCGCACCCTCCTCCGCCCCCGGCCCCTGGGGTCTGCCCTGCGCCCTCCTCTGCCCCCGGCCCCTGGGGTCTGCCCCGCACCCTCCTCTGCCCCCGCCCCCTGGGGTCTGCCCTGCGCCCTCCTCTGCCCCCGGCCCCTGGGGTCTGCCCCGCACCCTCCTCCGCCCCCCGCCCCCTGGGGTCTGCCCTGCGCCCTCCTCTGCCCCCGGCCCCTGGGGTCTGCCCCGCACCCTCCTCTGCCCCCGCCCCCTGGGGTCTGCCCTGCGCCCTCCTCTGCCCCCGCCCCCTGGGGTCTGCCCCGCGCCCTCCTCTGCCCCCGCCCCCTGGGGTCTGCCCCACGCCCTCCTCTGCCCCCGCCCCCTGGGGTCTGCCCCGCACCCTCCTCTGCCCCCGCCCCCTGGGGTCTGCCCCGCGCCCTCCTCCGCCCCCACCCCGTGGGGTCTGCCCTGCGCCCTCCTCCGCCCCCGGCCCCTGGGGTCTGCCCTGCGCCCTCCTCTGCCCCCGGCCCCTGGGGTCTGCCCCGCACCCTCCTCTGCCCCCGCCCCCTGGGGTCTGCCCTGCACCCTCCTCCGCCCCCGGCCCCTGGGGTCTGCCCTGCGCCCTCCTCCGCCCCCGCCCCCTGGGGTCTGCCCTGCGCCCTCCTCTGCCCCCGCCCCCCTGGGGTCTGCCCCGCACCCTCCTCTGCCCCCGGCCCCTGGGGTCTGCCCCGCACCCTCCTCTGCCCCCGCCCCCTGGGGTCTGCCCTGCGCCCTCCTCCGCCCCCGGCCCCTGGGGTCTGCCCCGCGCCCTCCTCTGCCCCCGGCCCCTGGGGTCTGCCCTGTGCCCTCCTCTGCCCCCGGCCCCCTGGGGTCTGCCCTGCGCCCTCCTCTGCCCCCGGCCCCTGGGGTCTGCCCTGTGCCCTCCTCTGCCCCCGGCCCCTGGGGTCTGCCCTGCGCCCTCCTCTGCCCCCGCCCCCTGGGGTCTGCCCCGCGCCCTCCTCTGCCCCCGCCCCCCTGGGGTCTGCCCCACGCCCTCCTCTGCCCCCGCCCCCTGGGGTCTGCCCCGCGCCCTCCTCTGCCCCCGCCCCCTGGGGTCTGCCCTGCGCCCTCCTCTGCCCCCGCCCCCTGGGGTCTGCCCTGCGCCCTCCTCTGCCCCCGCCCCCTGGGGTCTGCCCTGCGCCCTCCTCTGCCCCCGCCCCCTGGGGTCTGCCCTGCGCCCTCCTCTGCCCCCGCCCCCTGGGGTCTGCCCTGCGCCCTCCTCCGCCCCCGCCCCCTGGGGTCTGCCCCGCGCCCTCCTCTGCCCCCGGCCCCCTGGGGTCTGCCCTGTGCCCTCCTCCGCCCCCGGCCCCCTGGGGTCTGCCCCGCGCCCTCCTCTGCCCCCGGCCCCCTGGGGTCTGCCCCGCGCCCTCCTCCGCCCCCGGCCCCTGGGGTCTGCCCTGCGCCCTCCTCCGCCCCCGGCCCTCTGGGGTCTGCCCCGCGCCCTCCTCCGCCCCCGCCCCCTGGGGTCTGCCCCGCGCCCTCCTCTGCCCCCGCCCCCTGGGGTCTGCCCCGCACCCTCCTCTGCCCCCCCGCCCCCTGGGGTCTGCCCCGCACCCTCCTCTGCCCCCGCCCCCTGGGGTCTGCCCCGCACCCTCCTCTGCCCCCGCCCCCTGGGGTCTGCCCCGCGCCCTCCTCCGCCCCCGCCCCCTGGGGTCTGCCCCGCACCCTCCTCTGCCCCCGCCCCCTGGGGTCTGCCCCGCGCCCTCCTCTGCCCCCGCCCCCTGGGGTCTGCCCCGCGCCCTCCTCTGCCCCCGCCCCCTGGGGTCTGCCCTGCGCCCTCCTCTGCCCCCGCCCCCTGGGGTCTGCCCTGCGCCCTCCTCTGCCCCCGCCCCCTGGGGTCTGCCCCGCACCCTCCTCTGCCCCCGCCCCCTGGGGTCTGCCCCGCGCCCTCCTCTGCCCCCGCCCCCTGGGGTCTGCCCCGCGCCCTCCTCCGCCCCCGCCCCCTGGGGTCTGCCCCGCACCCTCCTCTGCCCCCGCCCCCCTGGGGTCTGCCCCGCGCCCTCCTCTGCCCCCGCCCCCTGGGGTCTGCCCCGCACCCTCCTCTGCCCCCGCCCCCTGGGGTCTGCCCTGCGCCCTCCTCTGCCCCCGCCCCCTGGGGTCTGCCCTGCGCCCTCCTCTGCCCCCGCCCCCTGGGGTCTGCCCCGCACCCTCCTCTGCCCCCGCCCCCTGGGGTCTGCCCCGCGCCCTCCTCTGCCCCCGCCCCCTGGGGTCTGCCCCGCGCCCTCCTCTGCCCCCGCCCCCTGGGGTCTGCCCTGCGCCCTCCTCTGCCCCCGCCCCCTGGGGTCTGCCCCGCACCCTCCTCTGCCCCCGCCCCCTGGGGTCTGCCCTGCGCCCTCCTCTGCCCCCGCCCCCTGGGGTCTGCCCCGCGCCCTCCTCTGCCCCCGCCCCCTGGGGTCTGCCCCGCGCCCTCCTCTGCCCCCACCCCCTGGGGTCTGCCCCGCGCCCTCCTCTGCCCCCGCCCCCTGGGGTCTGCCCTGCGCCCTCCTCTGCCCCGGCCCCCTGGGGTCTGCCCCGCGCCCTCCTCCGCCCCCGCCCCCTGGGGTCTGCCCCGCGCCCTCCTCTGCCCCCGCCCCCTGGGGTCTGCCCCGCGCCCTCCTCCGCCCCCACCCCGTGGGGTCTGCCCCGCGCCCTCCTCCGCCCCCGCCCCCTGGGGTCTGCCCCGCACCCTCCTCTGCCCCCGCCCCCTGGGGTCTGCCCCGCACCCTCCTCTGCCCCCGCCCCCTGGGGTCTGCCCCGCGCCCTCCTCCGCCCCCGCCCCCTGGGGTCTGCCCCGCGCCCTCCTCTGCCCCCGCCCCCTGGGGTCTGCCCCGCACCCTCCTCTGCCCCCGCCCCCTGGGGTCTGCCCCGCGCCCTCCTCTGCCCCCGCCCCCTGGGGTCTGCCCTGCGCCCTCCTCTGCCCCCGCCCCCTGGGGTCTGCCCCGCACCCTCCTCTGCCCCCGCCCCCTGGGGTCTGCCCCGCACCCTCCTCTGCCCCCGCCCCCTGGGGTCTGCCCCGCGCCCTCCTCTGCCCCCGCCCCCTGGGGTCTGCCCCGCGCCCTCCTCTGCCCCCCGCCCCCTGGGGTCTGCCCCGCGCCCTCCTCTGCCCCCCGCCCCCTGGGGTCTGCCCTGCGCCCTCCTCTGCCCCCGCCCCCCTGGGGTCTGCCCCGCGCCCTCCTCTGCCCCCCGCCCCCTGGGGTCTGCCCTGCGCCCTCCTCTGCCCCCCGCCCCCTGGGGTCTGCCCTGCGCCCTCCTCTGCCCCCGGCCCCCTGGGGTCTGCCCCGCGCCCTCCTCTGCCCCCGGCCCCCTGGGGTCTGCCCCGCGCCCTCCTCTGCCCCCCGCCCCCTGGGGTCTGCCCCGCGCCCTCCTCTGCCCCCGCCCCCTGGGGTCTGCCCCGCGCCCTCCTCTGCCCCCCGCCCCCTGGGGTCTGCCCCGCGCCCTCCTCTGCCCCCCGCCCCCTGGGGTCTGCCCCGCGCCCTCCTCTGCCCCCGCCCCCTGGGGTCTGCCCCGCGCCCTCCTCTGCCCCCGGCCCCCTGGGGTCTGCCCCGCGCCCTCCTCCGCCCCCACCCCGTGGGGTCTGCCCCGCGCCCTCCTCCGCCCCCGCCCCCTGGGGTCTGCCCCGCACCCTCCTCTGCCCCCGCCCCCTGGGGTCTGCCCCGCACCCTCCTCTGCCCCCGCCCCCTGGGGTCTGCCCCGCGCCCTCCTCTGCCCCCGCCCCCTGGGGTCTGCCCCGCACCCTCCTCTGCCCCCGCCCCCTGGGGTCTGCCCCGCACCCTCCTCTGCCCCCGCCCCCTGGGGTCTGCCCTGCGCCCTCCTCTGCCCCCGCCCCCTGGGGTCTGCCCCGCGCCCTCCTCTGCCCCCCGCCCCCTGGGGTCTGCCCCGCGCCCTCCTCTGCCCCCCGCCCCCTGGGGTCTGCCCTGCGCCCTCCTCTGCCCCCGCCCCCTGGGGTCTGCCCCGCGCCCTCCTCTGCCCCCCGCCCCCTGGGGTCTGCCCTGCGCCCTCCTCTGCCCCCCGCCCCCTGGGGTCTGCCCCGCGCCCTCCTCTGCCCCCGGCCCCCTGGGGTCTGCCCCGCGCCCTCCTCTGCCCCCGGCCCCCTGGGGTCTGCCCCGCGCCCTCCTCTGCCCCCCGCCCCCTGGGGTCTGCCCCGCGCCCTCCTCTGCCCCCGCCCCCTGGGGTCTGCCCCGCGCCCTCCTCTGCCCCCCGCCCCCTGGGGTCTGCCCCGCGCCCTCCTCTGCCCCCCGCCCCCTGGGGTCTGCCCCGCGCCCTCCTCTGCCCCCCGCCCCCTGGGGTCTGCCCCGCGCCCTCCTCTGCCCCCGCCCCCCTGGGGTCTGCCCCGCGCCCTCCTCTGCCCCCGGCCCCCTGGGGTCTGCCCTGCGCCCTCCTCTGCCCCCGGCCCCCTGGGCTCTGCCCCGCGCCCTCCTCTGCCCCCGGCCCCCTGGGGTCTGCCCCGCGCCCTCCTCTGCCCCCGGCCCCTGGGGTCTGCCCCGCGCCCTCCTCCGCCCCCGGCCCCCTGGGCTCTGCCCCGCGCCCTCCTCTGCCCCCGGCCCCCTGGGGTCTGCCCTGCGCCCTCCTCCGCCCCCGCCCCCTGGGGTCTGCCCCGCGCCCTCCTCCGCCCCCGGCCCCCTGGGGTCTGCCCTGCGCCCTCCTCCGCCCCCGCCCCCTGGGGTCTGCCCCGCGCCCTCCTCTGCCCCCGGCCCCCTGGGGTCTGCCCTGCGCCCTCCTCTGCCCCCGGCCCCCTGGGCTCTGCCCCGCGCCCTCCTCTGCCCCCGGCCCCCTGGGGTCTGCCCTGCGCCCTCCTCCGCCCCCGGCCCCTGGGGTCTGCCCCGCGCCCTCCTCTGCCCCCGCCCCCTGGGCTCTGCCCTGCGCCCTCCTCCGCCCCCGCCCCCTGGGGTCTGCCCCGCGCCCTCCTCTGCCCCCGGCCCCCTGGGCTCTGCCCTG
Source organism: Pelodiscus sinensis (assembly GCF_052426305.1). Taxonomy (NCBI): domain Eukaryota; kingdom Metazoa; phylum Chordata; order Testudines; family Trionychidae; genus Pelodiscus; species Pelodiscus sinensis. Next base: position 56,823,614 of record NC_143061.1, on the reverse strand, counting down.
CGCCCTCCTCCGCCCCCCGCCCCCTGGGGTCTGCCCTGCGCCCTCCTCTGCCCCCGCCCCCTGGGGTCTGCCCCGCGCCCTCCTCTGCCCCCGGCCCCCTGGGCTCTGCCCTGCGCCCTCCTCCGCCCCCGCCCCCTGGGGTCTGCCCCGCGCCCTCCTCTGCCCCCGGCCCCCTGGGCTCTGCCCTGCGCCCTCCTCTGCCCCCGCCCCCTGGGCTCTGCCCCGCGCCCTCCTCTGCCCCCGCCCCCTGGGGTCTGCCCCGCACCCTCCTCTGCCCCCGCCCCCTGGGGTCTGCCCCGCACCCTCCTCTGCCCCCGCCCCCTGGGCTCTGCCCCGCGCCCTCCTCTGCCCCCGGCCCCTGGGGTCTGCCCTGCGCCCTCCTCCGCCCCCGGCCCCCTGGGGTCTGCCCCGCGCCCTCCTCCGCCCCCGGCTCCATGGGCTCTGCCCCGCGCCCTCCTCCGCCCCCGCCCCCGCCCCGTGGCGTCTGCCCTGCGCCCTCCTCCGCCCCCGGCCCCCTGGGGTCTGCTCTGCGCCCTCCTCCGCCCCCGGCCCCCTGGGGTCTGCTCTGCGCCCTCCTCTGCCCCCAGCCCCCTGGGGTCTGCCCCACGCCCTCCTCTGCCCCCAGCCCCCTGGGTTCTGCCCCACGCCCTCCTCTGCCCCCAGCCCCCTGGGGTCTGCCCCGCGCCCTCCTCCGCCCCCGGCTCCATGGGGTCTGCCCCGCGCCCTCCCCCCCCGGCCCCCTGGGGTCTGCCCTGCGCCCTCCTCTGCCCCCGGCCCCCTGGGGTCTGCCCTGCGCCCTCCTCTGCCCCCGGCCCCCTGGGGTCTGCCCTGCGCCCTCCTCTGCCCCCGGCCCCCTGGGGTCTGTCCCACGCCCTCCTCTGCCCCCGGCCCCTGGGGTCTGCCCCGCGCCCTCCTCCGCCCCCGGCCCCCTGGGGTCTGCCCTGCGCCCTCCTCTGCCCCCGGCCCCCTGGGGTCTGTCCCACGCCCTCCTCTGCCCCCGGCCCCTGGGGTCTGCCCCGCGCCCTCCTCTGCCCCCGGTCCCCTGGGGTCTGCCCTGCGCCCTCCTCTGCCCCCGGCCCCCTGGGGTCTGCCCTGCGCCCTCCTCTGCCCCCGGCCCCCTGGGCTCTGCCCTGCGCCCTCCTCTGCCCCCGGCTCCATGGGGTCTGCCCCGCGCCCTCCTCCGCCCCCGCCCCCTGGGGTCTGCCCCGCGCCCTCCTCCGCCCCCGGCTCCATGGGGTCTGCCCCGCGCCCTCCTCCGTCCTCAGCCCCCTGGAGTCTGCCCTGCGCCCTCCTCCGCCCCCGGCTCCCTGGGGTCTGCCCTGCGCCGTCCTCCGCCCCCGGCCCCCTGGAGTCTGCCCTGCGCCCTCCTCCGCCCCCAGCCCTCTGGAGTCTGCCCTGTGCCCTCCTCCACCCCCGGCCCCCTGGGGTCTGCCCTGCACCCTCCTCTGCCTCCGGCCCCCTGGGGTCTGCCCTGCGCCCTCCTCTGCCCCCAGCCCCCTGGGGTCTGCCCTGCGCCCTCCTCCGCCCCCGGCCCCCTGGGGGGTCTGCTCTGCGGCTCGGTAGTGCTCTCCCTTCCCAACGAGGGAGGGTTTGGATCTAGTGAAACTGCCCCCCCTCCCCGGTCTCTGCCCTGCCAGGAACGGTCTCTCCCCAACCACAACTCTGGCCACCTTGGACGCCAAGCTGCAGGCTGCCAAAGGGCAGTGCCATGTGGACGTAGCCTTCTGGGGCGGAGTCGTCCCTGGGAACCAGGTCAGTGCATCCGGCTGGGACAGAGCCAGGGCAGGCACCAGGCCTCCCCTGCTCTCTGGGGCGCACGTGCTGGGGGCCTCTGGCAATCTGGCGAGAAGTCACTCCAGGAAGGCGGCACAGCCAGAAATAACACAGGGGACGCTGACCAGCCCCCGACGGCTGGGTCGGCCAATGATGCTGAGCAAGCCTCCAGCTCAGCTGACCTGCCTGCCCTCAGGGGGTCGTGTGGGGGAAGAGACAAGGCCCGTCCTGGGGATCCTGCTAACAAATCTGTGTCCACTTGCAAGACTCCCATTGACTCCAGGGGGAGGGTTGGCCCTGGCTCCTGGAGAGGCTGGTGACAGAATCCCGTTCCTGGCTGTTAGATGAGGCGCCTGGGCCAGCCTGCAGGCCTGGGAGGGGTGGCTGGCCAGGCCACGGGTCAGTAAAGTCCAGACAGCTGTGGAATCCCGGGCGGAGATCTGGGCTTGGAGATGCGGGTTTGGAGGCTGAGGGCCGTCTCATTCGGCCTTCGGCAGCGGTAAGTGGCCAGAGGAATCGGTGGCCCTGGTCCTCGCGGAGCAGAGCTGTCCCAGGCGCCAGCTGAGCTGGGGGCCAGGACGAGGCCTGGTGGCCACAGGGACAATCGTCAGGTGCACGTCCTAGGCAGACTTTGCTGAGATGTGGGTCTCCGCGCTGGAGCCATCGGGAGGGGCTGGGGGCCTGGTGCCGGGTAACCTGCCAGCGTGGAACATGACCCGTCTCGGGCCTGGCCCCCTTTCCTGGGCTCAGCTGGCCACCTGCAAGTGCTAGGGCCGGGCTGCAGCTCCGCCAGGCACGGGGATGTCCAGGCCTGAGTGCATCTCTTGTGCCGCCTGCTGTAGGACGAGCTCCTGTCCATGCTGCAGGCTGGCGTCCCCGGGTTCGCGTGCTCCCTGATTGCCAGCGGCGTGAAGGAATTCCCCCACGTCTGCCCCCAAGATCTGCACGTGGTGATGAACGAGCTGCAGGGCACAGACTGTGTCCTCTTGGTAAGTGTCACCTCCTGTGCCCGGCTCCAGCGGTGCCACCAGATCAGAGCAGCAGCATGTCCCACGCCCTGCCGTAGGGACCGCCGGCCGCACAAAGGGCAGAGCAGCGTGGGGCTGGGCCCAGCGGACAGTGTTCCTGTCCTGGAAACAGAAAGCAGATATTGATTTCCAGCTTCCTCCCCCAAATCTCACCACCCCCTGGACAAGCTGCTTCCCTGGCCCGTGACCCCAGAGGGACAAGCACCCCAAAAGCCATCAGCAAATTAGGCAGAGCCAGCCCTTCCCAGCACCCCAGAAGTTGCCATAATCTGTGTGTCAGTAGCCCCGCATGGCAGGCGATTTCCAAGAGTTTCCATTCCCCAGGAGCCGGCCAGGCTCCTCTCCGGTGTGTCCGAGAGCATGAGCCAACAGGCCAGCCTGCTTCCTTGCACCAGCGGGCACGGGGAGGAGTAGCCCTGGATGTGGGGAGGGGGCTTGGCACCCCCACCTGCCAGCACTAACCCTTCCCTCCGGGTGGGTTTGCTTTCCAGTTCCACGCAGAGCAAGACCTGGGCCACTGGAACCCAGCGCGAGAGGGTACGTGGGGAAGGCTCTAGGATGGGAAGCACGGCTCTAGGTACCCAGCCTGCAGGGGGCCTGGCCTCCGCCTCCTTCAGGCCCCTTGCGGGGCGCCCACAGACACAGGCGTGAACACCCCAGTTCCCCACGCCGTGCGCCCGGGCCAGCTCCGCCCCGCTCACACCCCTTCCTGGTGTCTGCAGACCCCACAGAGTACGGGGCGTTCCTGGACTCCCGCCCCGACGCCATGGAAACGGAGGCTGTCCAGACCGTGGCTGACCTCTGCCTCCAGTACACGTAAGGGACCGGGGGGGGGGGGGGCGTGCTTTCGCCGCAGTGACCTTTGACCTCCAGATGTCTCTGTCTGACCCCGCCCCTGGGCTCTCGGCTTTCGTTGCACAAAAGGGTGGGCGGCGCCGTGCTGGCCGCGAGGGGGGTGCGCACACACCTGGCCCCCCCAGCGCAGGTGCAGTGACTTGGTGTAAGTGGGCGTGTTGGGCACCCCCCTGCCCAGCGGGGAGCTGCCAGCCGACAGACGAGGGCCGGTCTCTCACTCCCTCCTACCAGGGTGCCCTGCCACATCCTCCACCTCTCCTCCGCCCGAGCCCTGCCCGTCATCAGGGAGGCTCGCCAGAAGGGGGCGCCGCTCACCGCAGAGACTGCCCACCACTACCTCAGCCTGGCGTCCGAGCGCATCCCCCCCGGGGGCACCTGCTACAAGTGCTGCCCTCCCATCCGGGGCAAAGCCAACCAGGTAGCGAGGCCTAGTGGGGAATCCCGGAGAGCACAGGCCATGAGCTCCCCAGGGTGGGGAGGGGCGGCTGGCGGGGGGCGGCTGGCAGGGGGCGGCTGGCGGGGGGCGTTCTGCCGCTCCGGACTCTGCCCCAGCCTGCAGGGCAAAGGGAAGTGACCAGGGGCAGCTCAGCAGGTCCCCGGCTGGCCCGGGCTTGGCCCGCGGAAGGGAGCAGGTGCCTTGGCGAGGGCAGCTGCTGTGGAGTCCAGGGGCAGAAGCCAGGCAGCCGGGCTCCAGATGCAGGAATTACGCGCCTGGCTAGGCAAGGCCCAGGGCCTGTAGAAACCAGCCTGGGGTACTGGGCATCCTGGCAGGAGGCTGTCAAAGCTGCACTAACCAAGGCCTCCCCCGCTCCACGGGAGTGCTGGAGCCCATCCAGCACCCAGGGCAGCCCCTGGGACGTCCGCAGGGCTCACCACTGCCCTGTCTCACGGGGGCATCGGGGCAGCTGGCCAGGCCAGGCACTTCCCAGCCCTGCAGGCCAGGTAACCGCTCCCTTTCTCCTGCTCCAGGAGCAGCTCTGGTGTGCCCTGCAGGAGGGGCTGATCGATGCCGTCGTCTCGGCCCATAGCCCCTGCTCGCCAGACCTCAAACTCGGGGAGGACGGAGACTTCCTCAGGGCCCAGGGAGGCATTGCCTCACTGCAGTTTGGTAAGGGGGCTGGCCGGGCAGCCTGGCTGAGCCTACCTAGGGTTGCCGGGGTCCAGTATTCGCCTGGACAGTCTGGAACGTGCGGCCTCTGTCTGGTAAAAACCCAGAAAATACCAGACATGTAAAACGTCCGGTATTGTCTGTTTTTCTCGGACAGAAGGCTGCTTGGGACATTCTTCCCTTGCCACATTGGGCAGGGGAAGTGGGAAGTGTGGGAATTTAAAGGCATAGTGACTTTTTTTTGTGCAGGTTTTTTTTTATTTTTTTGTTCAACAGCTTTGGTCCTCCATTTGTTTGTTTTGCTCAACAAGTTTGGTTTAGGGTTGCCAGGTGTCCGGTATTCACCTGGACAATCCGGTATTTTCTGATTTTTTTCCCCGGCCAGGAGGCAAAAATGCCGGGCACCTGGCAACCCTCCAAACACTCAGTGCACAGCCTCCCTCCTCCCAAACCCCAACACCCCCAGCCCTCTGACCCCATGCTTACCTGGTTCTGCAAGGCTGCCGGCACAAAATGGCTGCTGGCAAAAAGACCAAGAGGACTCAATGACTCCCCTGGGTCTTAGTGCTCAATGTCTCCCCTGTTCCTATCCCTGCACTCACTCTTAAAGGGCACATGCTGTTTTAATGCTGGTTTATTTTAATTTTTTTTAACAACTTTGGTCTCCCCCCTTTTTATTCTTCAACAGAATTTTTTCCCGGTGTTTGTTTGTTTGTTTGTTGGGGGGGGCGGGTGTTCGGTATTTCTGTTTCAACCATCTGGCAACCCTAGTTTGGTCCTCCCCCTTTTTTTCCCTCAACCAATTTTTTCCCCACCATGTTTGGTATTTTTTGTGAAAGCATCTGGCAACCCTAAGCCTGCCAGATGGTGCCCTGCAGGGCTGAAGTTCCGCCAGAGCCCTCTGGAGCAGAGCTGCTGCGGTAAATACAGTAGAACCTGTAGGCGCCCTTCTGCCTCCCCCTCTGCAGGGCTAAAGTCCCAAGGCCCCCCCAGCCCCCAGCTGAAGCCTGGAGCCCTCAGTGAGGGGGGCAGGAGACTGGGAAACAAGCCATAGTCTACACTCATGGTATCCGAGGGGATGGGGACTCCTGCAGACTCCAGTTGTGGCCCAGGGCGGTTTCTGCCTCATCTGCTGCCCAGCCCCACCAAGCCTCAAGCCGGCTAGCCCAGTCCTGCATAAGTCTGTTCCTGTTCTCCCACCATGTCCCTCTCCCTGCTATCTGGGCCCCTTCCAGGAGTGCAGCAGCCACATGGGGCGTCCCGGGCACACGTGTGTGTGGCTGTTTCATGACTGGCCATTGCCTGGTTTTAGCAGCAGGCGGCATGAGCGCGTCTGGCGCTTGGAGGGGCGGCGGCAGGGCGGTGGGCATGTGCTCCACAGCCTTTGGTGGCTACGGCAGCTGTTGGAGCCCTGGCCAGCTCCAGTCTGTTAGCAGCCCCTGTGGTGTCATGGGCAGCACACGCACTCACACTTCAGCGCAGACCCTTGCTCCCACCACTCTCGAATACGGTAGAGACCTCTCCAGGCACCGCAGCTCAGTCTCAGGAGCAATGTGTGGCCTTCCACGGGCCACGCCATAGAGCGGCCTGGATCCCCCTCCGTGCGTGCTGACAGCTACTGGGACCACACGCAGGGCTCCCGCTGTTCTGGACCTCAGCAAAAGCCAGGGGATTCTCCCTCCACGACGTGGTGCAACTGATGTGCACCAACCCGGCCCGCCTGAGCAGACTGGCTGAGCGCAAGGGGGCGCTGTGCCCAGGGATGGATGCCGACTTGGTGATCTGGGATCCCGACAAGGAGTTTGAGGTAATGATGGGCGAGGCGTGAGGCACACGGTTGTAATCGTGGGGACCCGGGACACGTCTCTGGCTTGAGAAGCGCTGGTTGGGATCTCCGGGAGCCGCTGTGGCAGGCAGGCGCTAGACCGAGACCCGGCGCTTGGAGAGCGTTGTAGCTGCTGCTCTCTTTCGTCTCCTGTGACCTGTTGGCCGGAGAAGGAGCGCACGCTTCTGTGTGTCTCTCTACTGGAGGCAGTCCCTGCTGAAGCTAGTGATGAGATTCCCATTCCGGGGGGGGGAGGGGGAGACACGTTCTCAGGTCAACAGCCATAAAATTCTTCTCTCTTTCTTAGGTGAAGAAACACATGATTCAACATGAAAACCAGGTACAAGACTGATTCCCGCTTTGTTTGCACAGAGCCCCCCTTTCTGCCAGCCCCGGGAAAGTGGGAAGCCTTTAATCTGCCCCCTTTGTTATGGGCAACCCGCTGTAGAACACGCTCCTCCTGCGGCCTCTCGCTGCCAGGAGATCCCGCAGAGGCACCAGTGGGGTCCCCGACGCGTAGGGCTTCTAATTGCCTTCTCTGGCCAGGCTCGGGGTTCCGTGCACAGCCCAGCCACGCCCCTGGCAGGCCACCGCCTCGCAGCGACAGGCTGTCCAGTCACCGTGCAGCCGAGTCATTGGCTCCCTCTTGTAGAGCAATGGCCTAGAGGCACGAGCATGAGGCTTGGCTGGAACATCCATGCCTGGCATCTTCCGGCTCGCAGCCGGGAAGTCCTGCTCACTGCCTAGGCGGGGAGCTTGCTTTGCACTCACGGGGCTTTCTCTCCTAGCTGAGCCCGTACCTCGGCTTCCAGCTGCGCGGGGAGGTTCTTGCCACACTCGTGCGAGGCAGGCTGGTTTATCTGAGAGGGAAGCTCGCACCCAAGCCAGAAGGGAACCTGCTTGTAACTCAGAGGAAGCTGCTCGAGAGAGTCTCCTCGCCCTACTACTGACGGGGGATGCAGGAGAGAAGGAGGCCAGGGGACCAGCCAAACACCTGACTTGGAAAGGGAAGAGAGTTGCATGGGGCGGGGGAGGGGAGTCACCGAGGGCATGCCCCCCTCTCTGGCCCACGCCCATCCGCTCGCACTGGCAGGTCTCCGAGAGGGAGAGAGAAGTGAGACCAGGGAGCAGAAAATTCCTCTCCTCTCGCTGCCTTGTGCTGAGCCCCACACACCCAATTTACAGCCCTAAGCAGGCGTCTGGCTGGGAGTTTGACATACGCCTCCGGAGCCTGGGCACCCAGCTCAGCTGGATTTGGGCGCCTGATTCCCCAGGCTCCTGTGCAGGTCCCAGCGTTGCTGTCGCAATGGCCGATGGGAACAGACTGTGCTCTGCCTACGTCAGTGACCAGCTCTCCCCTGGAGCTGTGCAGGGCTCAGAAGTGTGTTTCTGGCGCGCTGGGTGGCACTGGATGTGGCTACGCTTCCAATAAAGCAGCACGCCAGCCTGTGTGTGTGAATGCGCAGCCTTGCGTTAGGCCACAGCTGCGCCCTCCGAACGCAGTTCAGCCCGTAGTCAGCGCTCGGGGGCCACGGCTGGAGTGGCGGGGGGCAGCTGAACTCAGCCACGTCTGCAGAGGGGACTGCTGAGAGGGCAGCGTGACCGGCCCTGGAACAAACTCCAAGGCTGGGGTGGAGACCCCACGTCCAGCAAAGCTCTAAAAGAGGCCCTGCTAAGACAGCCCTCCCCTCGCCTCTAGCGCTGGGCCCTCTTCAGCCCTGGGCCATGCAGGTCGGGCTGGCGAGTCACTGGCCTCAGCAGCTGTGAGCAATCCCTCCGCTTGTTTGACTAGTCCAAAGTGCACTAGCCTGGACCTGCCGTCCCAGTGCCTGGGACACGGGGAGCCTGCTGTTGGGTGGGGGACAGCCCCATGCCACGCCCGGCTCTCCAGGGACAGCCCCATGCCACGCCCGGCTCTCCAGGGACAGCCCCATGCCACGCCCGGCTCTCCAGGGACAGCTGGGAGGGTGACACGGGAAAGTAGCTTTGTGTTTGCTCCCCTCTTTGTACAGACCTTGCCCTTCGTGCTCCGGGCGAGGGAGGCACAGACAGACCCCTGAAATGACACTGCCAGTTGGACGATCTTATTCATCCCGTTTCTTCCATCAGGCCTGATCCCAGCCCCTGCCCAGGGTTGCCAGGTGTCCAGTATTGGACCTGACAGCCCGGTATTTGCGCCCTCCGTGCCGTAAAACAATTCCAAAGATACTGGACGGTTAACATGTCCGGTATTTTCCGTTTTCCCAAGGCCCAGCTCGGGCACCTGACTGAAGGCCGCGTGGGACATGCAGCCTGCACTGACTGTGGCGGAGGGAGCGGGGAGCACAGCCCAGGAATCAAAGGGGCCACCCCGGGCCCCAGGTCCCCTTCTTTTTTTTGGTCAACAGAATTTTTTCCCGGCGTTTTTCTGGGGTTCGCTATTTGTATAAAACCATCTGGCAACCCGACCCTGTGACCCGAGAGAGTCTTGGAACAGGGCCCCCCTGGCAGCTCAGAGACGGCTGGGAAATGGGGGGTTCATCACCACACTGAACCCTGGGGGGTGAGAGGGCCGGGGTTTCCCCGTGGAGCAGACGTGTTCCACGCACACGTCCGTTAAGAACTCCCACCCTCCCCAAGTCCACGAAGGCCCCTTGCTGCCCCGCGGCCTGGCCTCTGCCCCGGGTGTCCACAAGCACAAGGCTTCCCACGCCAGCCTGGCCGCGGGGGCCAGAAGGGGGAGCGCACGCTGGGCAAACATCAGCCAGTCTCAGCAAGTTCTCGAAACCTTCGGCTGGGGCGGGGGAGGGGTGTCTGCAGGACACGGACCTATGAGTAAGGCAATCGTCCGCCTGGCCCAGCTCACGCCCCTTGGCAGGGAAGCCGGGGGGGGGGGGCATGGGACTTCCCTGGCAGAGTCCGCCCCGTCCCCCAGTTCGGGGGTATCTGGCCAGCAGGGTGGGCCCCATCCGCTCCCAAGCTGTTTTCCCTGGAACCCCTGAGGGCATCCGGGCTCTGGAGCCGGACCCAGAGCACAACCCCAGCTGAGGGGCCCGGGTGCTGGACGAATTGAACCGGAGGCTGCAGTGAATGGGGTGCTGCCCGGGGCCAGAGCCACGCAGGCGTCGGACGAGCGTGAATCCAGGAAGCGGGGCTCCCCGCGTGCCTCTCCCACCCCTCGGGGCCACTGGGCCCTCGGGACATGCCAGAGGGGAGGGGCCACGCTGAGGGAACTGGGCTATTTCGCTGCCGAAGAGCAGAGCCAGGGGGCTTGGGGGCAGCCGCAGCTCCCTGCAGGGGTTCCGGAGAGGCTGCTCTCAGCGGGGGTGCTGGTCCTGCCGGCTGAGTGGGGCTGGCCCAATGCCCCTAGGTCTCTCCCAGCCTGGCGGTGCCCTGCCCCCTCCTTGCCGCAGAGCTCAGTGTTGTGGGCAGGAGCTGCCGCGTCCCACGCGCTGACCAATGGGCTCCCACGGCTCTGCCCAAACACGCAAACCCTTGAGCAATGCAGGCCAGGCAGGCTGGCTCCACCCGGCGCCGATTGGGTAAGTTACCCTCCGGCCCCGGCGCTCGCCCGTCAGCGCCCACGTCAAGGGAGCGGGAAGCTGTTGCCTCACCAGGAAAACGTGTCAACAACAGGAGACGCAGCAGGGGTCGGAGAGGGGCTGGGTGCTGCTCGAGGGTGCGCAGCCCTCCACACTTGGCTCCAGGCTGCGAATGTTCCACGTGGGCCAGGAAGCGGCCGACGGAGCAGGTAGAGGGAGAACTAATGAGCTCGCCCCAGAGCCTCACTCTCACAGCACCAGCACGACTCCACTGGTGGCAAATTCTACCCCCCGCCCATCCTCTGGGCCTGCAGGGGCTGTCCCCAGAGCCACCTGCATGGGGGTGCTGAGGAGAACGACGGAAACGGCTCCTCCTCGCAGTTTTCTGCTCCAGGCTGGGCCTCTTCAGAGTCTCTGCAGAATGAGCAGTGAGCCAGTGTCATACCGCAGTGCTGGGGCTGCCCTTCCCATGAGCCACGCAATTCAGGGCGCATTTTCTGCGAGGAGACGTGTGCATTAGCCGTACAGCCCGAGCCACGCTCCAGCTGGGCTACTTGCATTCGGCCTTTCCAGAGGTTACACAATCCTTCTTCTTTGCTGCCTGGGCAGGGTTGCTGCGCGCTGTTCAACAGGGCTGCGCTCCAGCCCAGAGGCAGCTGCATGTCAGTGGGTTCTGAGAGCCCTAGAGCCTTATTGAAATGGCTTGTAACAGGCAAAGTACTGAACCGCTACCCAGGCTTCGGTTTCTCTTGCTCACTCTTCCCAGTCCAGGGCCCCACAGAAGGACTCACAGAGAAGCTACAGCAATTAGTGAACAGTCAGTGAGGATTGAGGCCTGAGTGAGCAAACGTGGCAGCATCCAGGAAAAAATCAGAGACACAGCAAGGCAGGCCAGGGACTCCTCCAAGAGAGGCAGCAAAGCACACAGGGCAGCAATTGCCTTCGTGCTGGCTCAAGGCATTTCACTGCTGGAAGGGTGAGCTCTGAGAAGCACACGGTGCGGCCAGCTACTAACCCCATTAACCTTGCTGGGCTCCGCAAGCTAGTAACAGCTGCAGCAAAGCTCCAGCCGAGTCACTTCCAGGCAGTTATTGCACTCAGAGGCTCTCTGTGACCCCCAGCTTTTCCAGAGGCCAGGGGCCCAGCTGGGTTGGGGGAACCCCTCGGAAATCCTGGCCTCCCTTTCCAGGAGCAGACTTTGCAGTGGCATGGGGAGGGTTGTGGGAACCTGGCCCACCCACCACTTCAGGTCCTAGCCCAGGGACCCTCGCAGCACCTGAGTGGCGTTTTCCTCTAGCCGCAGTACAGCAGCCTGTTCCCTGGGCCACCTCCCCAAATATTCCCCTCGGACCTTCGCCCTGGGACCGGAGTGAATCTTGCCTGCTTCAGCCCCAACACTCTCCTTCTCCAGGCCTCAGCTGTACACTTCCTCCCCTCAGTCCTTCACTCTGCGCCTCCCGCTCCCTTTTAGGGTTGCCAAGTGTCCGGTGTTCTACCGGGCAGTCCGGTTTCTGGGCCCTGTGTCCGGTAAAACCCCAGAAAATACCGGACAGGTGCAATGTGCAACGTCCGATATTTCCTGAATTTCTGGCTGGGCGCCGGACGGACGCCTGGTGGGGGCGGGAGAGAGGCTGGGAGGTGGCGCGATTGGCGCTGGGAGCCCTGGCTGTGTTTGACGCCTCGGGGAGGAGAAGCCCTGTCCCTGCTCCTGAGCGCGTGGTGGAGCCGCTGCCGGACTCACTCGCGCTTCTCCGGACCGTGCGCGGGACTAACAGCGCCCCGGGATCTGCACGTGCCCAGGTCAGTCCTGCCCCCCCTTCCCCCCCACTTCCCCTGATCCTTCCCGACCAGCTCCGCTGCCCCCGAACCTCTCCTGGTCACCCCTGCTTCCTGCTGGCCAGTTCTTCTCCTCCCGATCTCCCCGGGCCAGCCATGCTGCCCCCGAACTCTCCCCCATCTCCCTGGCCAGCCGCGCTGCCCTCGAACTCTCCCCCATCTCCCTGGCCAGCCGCGCTGCCCTCGAACTCTCCCCCATCTCCCTGGCCAGCCGCGCTGCCCTCGAACTCTCCCCCATCTCCCCGGGCCAGCCGCGCTGCCCCCGAACTCTCCCCCATCTCCCCGGGCCAGCCGCGCTGCCCCCGAACTCTCCCCCATCTCCCCGGGCCAGCCGCGCTGCCCCCGAACTCTCCCCCATCTCCCCGGGCCAGCCGCGCTGCCCCCGAACTCTCCCCCATCTCCCCGGGCCAGCCGCGCTGCCCTCGAACTCTCCCCCATCTCCCGGGCCAGCCATGCTGCCCCCGAACTCTCCCCCATCTCCCTGGCCAGCCGCGCTGCCCTCGAACTCTCCCCCATCTCCCTGGCCAGCCGCGCTGCCCTCGAACTCTCCCCCATCTCCCTGGCCAGCCGCGCTGCCCCCGAACTCTCCCCCATCTCCCTGGCCAGCCGCGCTGCCCCCGAACTCTCCCCCATCTCCCTGGCCAGCCGCGCTGCCCCCGAACTCCCCCCCATCTCCCTGGCCAGCCGCGCTGCCCCCGAACTCCCCCCCATCTCCCCGGGCCAGCCGCGCTGCCCCCGAACTCTCCCCCATCTCCCCGGGCCAGCCGCGCTGCCCCCGAACTCTCCCCCATCTCCCCGGGCCAGCCGCGCTGCCCCCGAACTCTCCCCCATCTCCCCGGGCCAGCCGCGCTGCCCCCGAACTCTCCCCCATCTCCCCGGGCCAGCCGCGCTGCCCCCGAACTCTCCCCCATCTCCCCGGGCCAGCCACGCTGCCCCCGAACTCTCCCCCATCTCGCCGGGCCAGCCACGCTGCCCTCGAACTCTCCCCCATCTCCCTGGCCAGCCGCGCTGCCCTCGAACTCTCCCCCATCTCCCGGGCCAGCCACACTGCCCTCGAACTCTCCCCCATCTCCCCGGGCCAGCCGCGCTGCCCTCGAACTCTCCCCCATCTCCCGGGCCAGCCATGCTGCCCTCGAACTCTCCCCCATCTCCCCGGGCCAGCCACGCTGCCCTCGAACTCTCCCCCATCTCCCCGGGCCAGCCGCGCTGCCCTCGAACTCTCCCCCATCTCCCGGGCCAGCCATGCTGCCCTCGAACTCTCCCCCATCTCCCGGGCCAGCCATGCTGCCCTCGAACTCTCCCCCATCTCCCCGGGCCAGCCACGCTGCCCTCGAACTCTCCCCCATCTCCCCAGCCAGCCATGCTGCCCCCGAACTCTCCCCCATCTCCCGGGCCAGCCATGCTGCCCCCGAACTCTCCCCCATCTCCCCGGGCCAGCCATGCTGCCCCCGAACTCTCCCCCATCTCCCGGGCCAGCCATGCTGCCCCCGAACTCTCCCCCATCTCCCCGGGCCAGCCGCGCTGCCCTCGAACTCTCCCCCATCTCCCTGGCCAGCCATGCTGCCCCCGAACTCTCCCCCATCTCCCCGGGCCAGCCGCGCTGCCCTCGAACTCTCCCCCATCTCCCCGGGCCAGCCATGCTGCCCTCAAACTCTCCCCCATCTCCCTGGCCAGCCATGCTGCCCCCGAACTCTCCCCCATCTCCCCGGGCCAGCCGCGCTGCCCTCGAACTCTCCCCCATCTCCCTGGCCAGCCGCGCTGCCCTCAAACTCCCCATCTCCCTGGCCAGCCGCGCTGCCCTAACCCCCTGCTCACCAGCCCCATCTCCTCCGGCCAGCAGTGCTGCCCTGACCCCCCGCCTGCCAGCCCCCCCATCTCCCACAGCCAGCCACCCTGCCGCTGCCCCTGCCCCCCTCCCAGTCCCCCCCGCCCCAAGTGTGTCCGTTATTTTTTCTAAACCTACCCAGTAACCTTACTCCCTTACCTGGGGGGAAACCTTTTAAAGCAGCCCCACAGCCCTTAATTGGCTGCAGGTGCCGGATTAGCCTGCTGCCTCAGGCAAGCTCGTAATTAGCCTCCGGAGCATGGCTGCCTTCATTACACGGCCGCAGTCTCTGGCAGTTTATTCAGGAAACGGAAAACCATTCACTCAGCTCCCGGCATGCCTGCCCGCCACCAAACCATTGCAGCCAGCTGCCCTGGGTCGTCACACCTGCTAAGCCAGGGCCTGCCTCGCCACCCTGCACCCCATGGACTTCCCTGGCACCTTGGGCCTGGTCCTACAGCACTGGAGAGACGTTCGCCAGCCTTCCCAGGCATCGGAGCTGGGCCCGAGTGGGGCTGAGAGTGAGGCAGGGCAGGGAAGTGGGAGGGGGAGGAGAACATGAGAAGGAAGAGAGAGATTGTGAGAGTTCAGAGCGCCCCACACGCCACCTGACTCCCCTTTGCCAAGCTGCGCTGCGGAGCCCAGGCCACAAGCACTGCAGCACCTGGGCCACGCTGCCCACGGCTAAGGGGCCGGAGGGATGTGTCGGGAAACTGTCACGTTACTGGATGTTAAGGGGAGCAGCCGGGCCATGGGGGGGGGTGCCCCAAAAGTGGTACAAAGGGGCCATGTGAGGTGTCAAACAAAAGCTAAACTTCCCCTGAGTCTGTATCTGCTCTTCATGTGCTTGTACAACGTCTGTGTGGAGTTATGACCATGTAGGGAGGCTGGGAACGTCTGTCTGTGGCTGAGCTATGGGCCAGGAATGCTCAGCCAATGGCTATGCTAATGAGCGAGGCTCTGGGGACAATGGATCTCGAAATGCCGAAGACACACCTGGGCTCTGGCCATGTGACCCTCTCCAGCTGGGAAGAGACCAGGGATGGATGTAAAATGCCATGTGGCAGACTCCATTTCTTGTCTTTGGTTTTGCTCCGAATCCCAGATGCAGCCTTGCAGGGAACAATGAGCCAGAAAGAACCATGGACCCATCCTGACATGGCATGTAACCAGAGACTTTTAAGCCAGCAGCTGTAACATCTCTGCTAGAGCCTGCGTCGAGAACTGGGAGAGTCGGTGCATGTTGTGACGTAGTGGGGGTACCTGGCTGGTTTCTATGCTGCTGGCTCTGGGGTAACCCCCACTGGCTGCCGTGGGTACCACGACCCAGCAAAACAGGACGAGTCACTATGCAAACCAGTGGCCAGACACCCCCCATGGAGAGGAACAAAGGAAGGTGGATGCTGCCCTGGCTGGGGGGCAGGGCGGGAAGAGAGGTAGTTAGTGGCTGGCTGTCTGGAAGCATGGAGGAGACAGCCTAGGGAGAGGGGCTGGAGTTTAGGGGCCCAGTCTCCCCCCAACTCAAGGGGGCCTGAGGCATCCTAGCCCAGCTCTGTGACCAGATTCCATCTGTGCTGTGCTGTATCCTGGAGAGGCAATAAACTTCCTCTACTCCACCGGCTGGTGCAGTCTGTTTGTGCCATTTCGGGGTGCAGGAGACGGGGGACCCCAACGCGCTGTCACACATGTCATGTAGGATACTTTAACAACCTCACTCTCAGGCTTTTCTTTCTTTAGTAACAAACCTTTAGATTTCAGATTGTAAAGGGTTGGCCCAGTGTGATTTGAGGGCAAGATCCAGAGGGTAAATTGACCTGGGAGCTGTGGCTGGTTCTTTGGGACTGGAGAACCCGTTTGGGGTAGGTGGGGTTGGGTTCTATATCCCCTCACCTGTGTGTTAGGCCCGGGGCTGTTTGGGGCACGGAGAGAGCTGGGGTGTCGGGGTTTTGCTCGTGAGGCTTCTGGCTGGCCAGATTGGCAGCTGAGGTGCTCGGTGGGACTGGTTTGTGGCCTGTTCGGAAGGTCTCCAGTCAGGGGGTGTGCGGAGCCCCAAGTTTGAGCAATTTGCCCTGAGCGGACGCCCTCAGCTGCGCCCAGACCTGGCCCGGCCCGTCACAGAAACATCCTGGACTTCCACTCCCCAGGGTCTGAGCAACCTGGAGCAATGACCTCGTGAGTAGGACTCGGGACTCGGGAGAGCTGGGCCTGCTCCGGCTCTGCCGCTGCCCTGCCAGCTGGCCTGAGGCGAGACCCCCCACCTCTCTGTGCCTGTTTTGCCTCCCATCCTCCTTGCACCTCAGCCACTGAGGCTGGCAGCTCTTCGGGGCGAGGTCTCGGAGTGCTCAGGGACTGCGGCTGCACCTCTCACGGCTACCAGAGCTCGGGCACCGTGATGAGAGCAAACCCCCCGGACGGCGAGTGAGGCCCCTCCCCACGCGCCCACATCGGGCGGAGCGGGGCAGCGGCCTGTTATCTCGCTGAGCTGTGGGGAAAGCCGCTCCGACCGGGCAGGTTAGACAAACACCCCCCGGAGCAGCACCCTGCCCCCGCCCAGCCCCCGGTGCAGAGTTCACGGGCAGAGGGAACAGAGGAGGAGCCAGGGAGCTGCGGGGCCGTCGGGGGGCGGCTGCGTGGCGCTGGACCCGGGCGTTTATTACCAGGGCTGCACAGGGCAGTGTGGCAGGGCGAGGGCTGGGAGTGGCCGCGGCTAGCAGGGCAGACTCCGAGAGGAGCAGGCTGTGGGGCCGGTGGCAGCAGGCCCAGCGGCAGGGTGAAGGTCCACTCTGTGATCTCTGCCCCAGAAGATGCACCGGGTGGCGATGGGCAGGGCCTCCCGAGGGCTCCAGGCAGCGGCGCGGGCTCCTCTCTGGCTGCCTGCGCCCCCAGCTCCCCGCTACCGCGCCATGGCTTCCCAGCAGCTGCTGGTGGCCCCCCCCGAGGCGCTGCGCCAGCCGCTGGCCATCCCGGACAGGCTGCTCCTGGGGCCTGGGCCCTCCACCGTCCCGCCCCGGATCCTGGCTGCAGGAGGTCGCCAGCTCATTGGACACCTCCACAAGGAAATGTTCCAGGTGAGGGCTGCAACTGAACACGGCCGCTCACTCCGACCTTTCCTGCGCCCCCCCCGGGCACGCTCTGATCCGACCTTTCCTACGCCCCCCGGGCACGCTCTGATCCGACCTTTCCTACGCCCCCCCCGTGCACGCTCTGATCCGACCTTTCCTACGTCCCCCCCGTGCACCCTCTGATCCGACCTTTCCTACGTCCCCCCCGTGCACCCTCCGATCCGACCTTTCCTGCGCCCCCCCCCCCGGGCACGCTCTGATCCGACCTTTCCTACGCCCCCCCCGTGCACGCTCTGATCCGACCTTTCCTGCGCCCCCCCCCCAGTGCACCCTCCGATCCGACCTTTCCTGCGCCCCCCCCGGGCACCCTCCGATCCGACCTTTCCTACCCCCCCCGTGCACCCTCCGATCCGACCTTTCCTACCCCCCCCGTGCACCCTCCGATCCGACCTTTCCTACCCCCCCCGTGCACCCTCCCATCCGACCTTTCCTACGTCCCCCCCGTGCACCCTCCCATCCGACCTTTCCTACCCCCCCCCAGTGCACCCTCCGATCCGACCTTTCCTGCGCCCCCCCGTGCACCCTCCGATCCGACCTTTCCTACGGCCCCCCCAGTGCACCCTCCGATCCGACCTTTCCTACGCCCCCCCAGTGCACCCTCCGATCCGACCTTTCCTACGCCCCCCCGTGCACCCTCCGATCCGACCTTTCCTACGGTCCCCCAGTGCACCCTCCGATCCGACCTTTCCTACGCCCCCCGTGCACCCTCCGATCCGACCTTTCCTACGCCCCTCCAGTGCACCCTCCGATCCGACCTTTCCTACGGTCCCCCCCGTGCACCCTCCGATCCGACCTTTCCTACGCCCCCCCAGTGCACCCTCCGATCCGACCTTTCCTACGGTCCCCCCCATGCACCCTCCGATCCGACCTTTCCTACGCCCCCCCCGTGCACCCTCCGATCCGACCTTTCCTACGGTCCCCCAGTGCACCCTCCGATCCGACCTTTCCTGCGCCCCCCCCGTGCACCCTCCGATCCGACCTTTCCTGCGCCCCCCCAGTGCACCCTCCGATCCGACCTTTCCTGCGCCCCCCCAGTGCACCCTCCGATCCGACCTTTCCTGCGCCCCCCCCGTGCACCCTCCGATCCGACCTTTCCTACGGCCCCCCCAGTGCACTCTCCGATCCGACCTTTCCTGCGGCCCCCCCCCCCCGTGCACCCTCCGATCCGACCTTTCCTACGCCCCCCCAGTGCACTCTCCGATCCGACCTTTCCTGCGCCCCCCCCAGTGCACCCTCCGATCCGACCTTTCCTACGCCCCCCCAGTGCACCCTCCGATCCGACCTTTCCTACGCCCCCCCAGTGCACTCTCCGATCCGACCTTTCCTACGCCCCCCCAGTGCACTCTCCGATCCGACCTTTCCTACGCCCCCCCAGTGCACCCTCCGATCCGACCTTTCCTGCGCCCCCCCCGTGCACCCTCCGATCCGACCTTTCCTACGCCCCCCCAGTGCACCCTCCGATCCGACCTTTCCTACGTCCCCCCCGTGCACCCTCCGATCCGACCTTTCCTACGCCCCCCCAGTGCACCCTCCGATCCGACCTTTCCTGCGCCCCCCCAGTGCACCCTCCGATCCGACCTTTCCTGCGCCCCCCCCAGTGCACCCTCCGATCCGACCTTTCCTGCGCCCCCCCCAGTGCACCCTCCGATCCGACCTTTCCTACGTCCCCCCCGTGCACCCTCCGATCCGACCTTTCCTGCGCCCCCCCCCCCGTGCACCCTCCGATCCGACCTTTCCTACGGTCCCCCCCAGTGCACCCTCCGATCCGACCTTTCCTGCGCCCCCCCCGTGCACCCTCCGATCCGACCTTTCCTACGGCCCCCCCGTGCACCCTCCGATCCGACCTTTCCTACGCCCCCCCAGTGCACCCTCCGATCCGACCTTTCCTGCGCCCCCCCAGTGCACCCTCCCATCCGACCTTTCCTACGGCCCCCCCGTGCACCCTCCGATCCGACCTTTCCTACGTCCCCCCAGTGCACCCTCCGATCCGACCTTTCCTACGCCCCCCCAGTGCACCCTCCGATCCGACCTTTCCTACGCCCCCCCAGTGCACCCTCCCATCCGACCTTTCCTGCGGCCCCCCCGTGCACCCTCCGATCCGACCTTTCCTACGCCCCCCCGTGCACCCTCCCATCCGACCTTTCCTGCGCCCCCCCAGTGCACCCTCCCATCCGACCTTTCCTACGCCCCCCCAGTGCACCCTCCCATCCGACCTTTCCTACGCCCCCCCAGTGCACCCTCCCATCCGACCTTTCCTACGGCCCCCCCGTGCACCCTCCGATCCGACCTTTCCTACGGTCCCCCCCGTGCACCCTCCGATCCGACCTTTCCTACGGTCCCCCGTGCACCCTCCGATCCGACCTTTCCTGCGCCCCCCCAGTGCACCCTCCGATCCGACCTTTCCTACGCCCCCCCAGTGCACCCTCCGATCCGACCTTTCCTGCGCCCCCCCCCCCGTGCACCCTCCGATCCGACCTTTCCTACGGTCCCCCCCAGTGCACCCTCCGATCCGACCTTTCCTACGGTCCCCCCCGTGCACCCTCCGATCCGACCTTTCCTACGCCCCCCCGTGCACCCTCCCATCCGACCTTTCCTGCGCCCCCCCAGTGCACCCTCCGATCCGACCTTTCCTACGCCCCCCCAGTGCACCCTCCGATCCGACCTTTCCTGCGCCCCCCCCCCGTGCACCCTCCGATCCGACCTTTCCTACGGTCCCCCCCAGTGCACCCTCCGATCCGACCTTTCCTGCGCCCCCCCCGTGCACCCTCCGATCCGACCTTTCCTACGGCCCCCCCGTGCACCCTCCGATCCGACCTTTCCTACGGCCCCCCCGTGCACCCTCCGATCCGACCTTTCCTACGCCCCCCCAGTGCACCCTCCGATCCGACCTTTCCTGCGCCCCCCCAGTGCACCCTCCGATCCGACCTTTCCTACGGCCCCCCCGTGCACCCTCCGATCCGACCTTTCCTACGGTCCCCCCCGTGCACCCTCCGATCCGACCTTTCCTACGCCCCCCCAGTGCACCCTCCGATCCGACCTTTCCTGCGCCCCCCCAGTGCACCCTCCCATCCGACCTTTCCTACGGCCCCCCCGTGCACCCTCCGATCCGACCTTTCCTACGCCCCCCCAGTGCACCCTCCGATCCGACCTTTCCTGCGCCCCCCCAGTGCACCCTCCCATCCGACCTTTCCTACGGCCCCCCCGTGCACCCTCCGATCCGACCTTTCCTACGCCCCCCCAGTGCACCCTCCCATCCGACCTTTCCTACGCCCCCCCCGTGCACCCTCCGATCCGACCTTTCCTACGGTCCCCCCCGTGCACCCTCCGATCCGACCTTTCCTACGCCCCCCCAGTGCACCCTCCGATCCGACCTTTCCTACGGCCCCCCCAGTGCACCCTCCGATCCGACCTTTCCTACGGTCCCCCCATGCACCCTCCGATCCGACCTTTCCTACGCCCCCCCCGTGCACCCTCCGATCCGACCTTTCCTACGGTCCCCCCAGTGCACCCTCCCATCCGACCTTTCCTACGGCCCCCCCGTGCAC
This sequence comes from Pelodiscus sinensis, assembly GCF_052426305.1. Classification (NCBI taxonomy): domain Eukaryota; kingdom Metazoa; phylum Chordata; order Testudines; family Trionychidae; genus Pelodiscus; species Pelodiscus sinensis. The sequence continues at coordinate 56,803,176 of NC_143061.1, read as the reverse complement.
CCTCCGATCCGACCTTTCCTACGTCCCCCCCGTGCACCCTCCGATCCGACCTTTCCTACGGCCCCCCCGTGCACCCTCCGATCCGACCTTTCCTACGGTCCCCCCCGTGCACCCTCCGATCCGACCTTTCCTACGGTCCCCCCCGTGCACCCTCCGATCCGACCTTTCCTACGGTCCCCCCCGTGCACCCTCCGATCCGACCTTTCCTACGGTCCCCCCCGTGCACCCTCCGATCCGACCTTTCCTACGCCCCCCCGTGCACCCTCCCATCCGACGTTTCCTACGCCCCCCCCCGTGCACTCTCTGACGTGTGCCAGCAGCGCCACGAGAGGCTGTCTGCAGAGCACTGCCTGGGGAAATCCCAGCCCTGTAAGGAGCCGCTGAGCTGTACGCAGAGCGCGCTTGGGGCTGTGGCGAGTGACAACTCTACTGGGTGACTGACGTCTGCCCCCCCGTCCCGTCCCATGCACTGCGCCTGCATGGCCTGGCCCAGCCCAGAGCGCAGTCAGCAGCCAGAGGCCAGGGCTGGAGCCCTGCAGGTTTGCGCAGGGGTCAATGGGAACCTGGCCCGCTAGCCGCTGGCTGCTTCCCTCCTCGCACACGCTGGGGCGCGGGCACAGGGGCAGATTTCAGGGCAGCTGCACTGCCAGCTTCGGGGAGCTGCTTTACCCCGGCTCTTCGCGCTCTCCGCAGATCATGGACGACATCAAGCTGGGGATCCAGTACGCCTTCCAGACCCAGAACCCCCTGACGCTGGCCATCAGCGGGCCGGGCCACTGCGCCATGGAGGCTGCGCTGCTGAACGCGGTGGAGGCCGGGGAGGTGGTGCTGATGGCGGTGAATGGAATCTGGGGGGAGCGCGCGACAGACATCTCCAGGAGACTGGGTACGGCGTCCCCCCGGCTTGCTCCCCGAGCCCAGCCACACAGCTGCGGCTGGCTCGGCTCCCGCCCCGTCAGTGGCTCTCAGGAAAGCGGGCACCATGGCCAGGTCCAAGCCGTCCTACGGACACGTTGCCTCTCGGCACCTTGCTGCGCCCAGGCCCGGAGCGTTGGCACCGACCCTGCGTAACTGACCGCTCACCCGGGCTCTCATTGCTACGCTGCAGTCTGGCCCTGCGCCCCTTCCCCCCCTCCCCGCCTGGGCCCATGGCAGGCCTGAGAGCTTATGGGAAAAATGACCCCCTCCCTTGGACCGTCTGGGAGCTCCCAGAAAGCAGGGAAGTGTTGGGAAGGCAGGCCCGGTGAGCGAGGGCTTGCTACAGTGGGGAGGACCTGCAGGAGGGCCGTCACAGGGCAGGCCTGGGTATGTGCCTAAGGTCCCCAAAGACCTTTAGCTCCTATTTGCTTTCAGTGGGAGCCGTGTGCCTTTGCAGAGCTGCACGCGTCCTTGTGCACACGGGGACGCTCGGCAGTGGGGGAATGACGCTGAGCGCTGGGCCAGGGTAACCCCCTTGTGCAAAGCCTGGTGTAGACACTGGAGAAGCCCGTGAATCAGCCCAGGTCAGCTGAGCCCAGTTGCAGGGCGGGTAAACGAGAGCAGAGCGAGTGACGGGCTGCAGAGCGAGTGACGGGCTGCACGCAGGCTGCAGAGCGAGTGACAGGCTGCAGAGCGAGTGACGGGCTGCAGAGCGAGTGATGGGCTGCACGCAGGCTGCAGAGCGAGTGACGGGCTGCAGAGCGAGTGACGGGCTGCAGAGCGAGTGACGGGCTGCACGCAGGCTGCAGAGCGAGTGACGGGCTGCAGAGCGAGTGACGGGCTGCACGCAGGCTGCAGAGCGAGTGACGGGCTGCAGAGCGAGTGACGGGCTGCACGCAGGCTGCAGAGCGAGTGACGGGCTGCAGAGCGAGTGACGGGCTGCACGCAGGCTGCAGTGCGAGTGACGGGCTGCAGAGCGAGTGACGGGCTGCACGCAGGCTGCAGAGCGAGTGACGGGCTGCACGCAGGCTGCAGTGCGAGTGACGGGCTGCACGCAGGCTGCAGAGCGAGTGACGGGCTGCAGTGCGAGTGACGGGCTGCAGAGCGAGTGACGGGCTGCACGCAGGCTGCAGTGCGAGTGACGGGCTGCACGCAGGCTGCAGAGCGAGTGACGGGCTGCACACAGGCCACACTGAGCAGCAGCAGGACCCAGCCCTTCGGGGCCATGGAGGGGAACGGAACAGCCCCTGGCAGCCGTAGGCAGAGCAGACTGTGACGGAGCCACTGCCCGTGAAGTCCCCGTACGGGATGCTCCAGGACGGCTGCAGTTCCCAGGGAGATCCGGCTGGGCTGTAACCCGACCAGCCCCCATGCCGGGATCCCGGGTCGGGTCGAACTGTCTCGCCTGCACCAGAGACCAGGGCAGATGATCCCGACGGCGCCTCCTGGCCTTTTAGTCTCTGACCACGCAGCGAAGCTTCTGTCTCCCCTCCTCTCCAACGAGCCCGTGGTCAGGAGGGGGCGCTCCCCGGGCACAGCCTGTCCACGTGTGATCAGTGCCGGGGGGAGCAGGGCTGTCAGCAGGCTCCTGGTTTTCAGCTGGACAGATTCCCCTGAGGCCAGGCTGGACTTTGACAGGTCCCCGCTCTCCAGTTAATAGGTGACCAATTGCATCCCCAGAGCCACAGCTGGTCACAGTCCCTCCGCTGAGGAGTGGGGGCTGGTACCGCCCCAGCCACCCCTGGGCGCTTTGTGCCATCCACCGAGCTAGCCCTCCCCCTCCGGTCACTGCACCCACTCTGTGCCAAAGCACCCGGGGAACTGGCCCCATTGCAGACCATGGCCGGCCACACAACCTGCCCTTGTGTGGTGACTGAGGGGGGCCAGGCCGTGGCTAGAAACGGGGCCGCACAACAGGCGTGGCCGGGCCGTGGCTAGAAACGGGGCCGCACAACAGGCGTGGCCGGGCCGTGGCTAGAAACGGGGCCGCACAACAGGCGTGGCCGGGCCGTGGCTAGAAACGGGGCCGCACAACAGGCGTGGCTGGGCCGTGGCTAGAAACGGGGCCGCACAACAGGCGTGGCCGGGCCGTGGCTAGAAACGGGGCCGCACAACAGGCGTGGCCGGGCCGTGGCTAGAAACGGGGCCGCACAGCAGGCGTGGCCGGGCCGTGGCTAGAAACGGGGCCGCACAGCAGGCGTGGCCGGGCCGTGGCTAGAAACGGGGCCGCACAACAGGCGTGGCCGGGCCGTGGCTAGAAACGGGGCCGCACAACAGGCGTGGCCGGGCCGTGGCTAGAAACGGGGCCGCACAGCAGGCGTGGCCGGGCCGTGCAGCGCAGGGTACTGACTGTCTGCCCCCTCCAGGAGCTGATGTCCGGCAATTGGTGAAGGCCCCAGGGGAATACTTTGCACTGAGCGAGATTGAGGAGGTGAGTGCTCAGGCGTTGGAGCGGGACGCTGGGCGGCCCAGGGGACTGCAGCCTGCCGGGCCCCTGGAGAGACAGGAGCCCTGGCGCTGCTGCGTGGCAGGCAGTGAAAGCGGAATGGGCTATGACCAGAGAAACCCGTCCCAGCAGTCCCCTAATTTCCGCTGCTGGGCTAACGAGAGGCCGCCTGCCCCAGGGAACCCTGCAGCCCACTCGCTACTCATGCTAGCAGAGAGCAGCTGTGGTCCCCCCTGCCAGCAGCCCAGCGAAATGCCAGGCCAAGGAGCCCTCCCTCTCCGGCCGGACAGTCTGGGGCGACGCGCGTCTCCTCGGGACCCAGCCCCAGGTGCGAGCGCTGCCCCGTGCCGGCCTGGCCCTAGCTCTCTTCCACGCCCCCTCTGCTGTGCCCCTGCAGGCTTGGTCTAAGGGCCGCAGGTGTCTCCTTGGCTCGCCAGCCGACGGGCACAGGGGGTGAGAGAGGCCAAGCCATGCCCCGCGTGGGGGGCCCTGCAGGGTGGCTACTGCTCTGACTCCAGCCTGGCCAGAGTCCGACTGGCCAGGAGCCCAGTGTGGGACCCTGGGGAGCCTGCCTGCCCGCCCCTGCCCATGCGTTACGGAGTGGGGGCTGCTCCCCGCAGGCCCTCGCAGCTCGCCTGAGGCCTTTGCCAGACTCTGCCTCTCAAAGCCCAGAAGGCAGCTCCCTCTGGGTGTCCTGCCTTCGGAGACGGCTGGCCTGCCCATGGACCCTGCAGGCCAGAGCAGCAGCCCTCCCTTGGCGTGCCCCCCCCCCCCCGCAGACACACAGGACGAAGCTGCCTCCTCCGCTCGGCTGGTGCTTTCACCCTCTCTCTGCTGCCTGTGCAGGCTCTGGCGCAGCACCAGCCCTGTCTGTTCTTCATCACGCACGGCGAATCGTCCAGCGGGGTGCTGCAGCCGCTGGACGGCCTGGGCGAGCTCTGCCGCAGGTCAGTGGGGTCGCCGGGCCCCGGCACTGCCGAGACACCACGGCCGCTGAGCCGTGCGGGAGCCCGGGGAGCGCAGCGCGAGGCAGCCCAGGCGGCCCAGCAGCAGCCACGGGAGCAAACGTCCATCCACGGCCCGTGCTGGAGGGACGCGCGCTCGGGCACCGGCCTCCAGGCTCGAGGTGGCAGGACCCTCCCCTGCGTCAGGCCCCCATCGGGGTTACAATTCCCCTCCCAGTCTGGCCCGCAAGGCTCCCTCTGCTGGGTCGCCCCTCGCTCTGCCCAGCTGAGCACCCGCACCCGCTCTGCCCCCCGGCTCTGTGGCTGCAGCCTGCTCCCTGCTCTGACCTGCTGCTCTGGCCAGCACAGCAGCACCCCCTCAGCTCGGCCCTGCTCTCCCCTTAGCTCTGCCCCACGCTGTTCCAGCTCACAGGGAGGATGGGACCCCTCATTAGCCTGCCCGCTCTGGAGCATTGGCCTCTCCCGATTGGTCCTGGGCACTGTCAGGCTCCGGGCCCTGATTCCCATCGAGAAAGGGGTGCAGCCGTCTGGGAAGGCTGGGAGCCCCGGCCCAGGGTCAGGGCTCCGGGCCCCTCCGAGGCGGCTGGCGCTCTCGTGGGCTCTGCGGTCGCTCCCCGAGCAGTGGGGTACGGAAGCGTCCCCAGGTGGGGCCAAGCAGCGTGTGTTGTCCACTGCCGGGGCTACGCTGATGTCAGGAGAGGCCAGGGGAGACGTGATAGGAACCGGAACGGGAGACACGCTGGGACCCCAGTGCCACGGCTGCTCTTCCTCCCCCTGCCTAGACACGAGTGCTTACTCCTGGTGGACTCCGTGGCTTCGCTAGGGGGCGCGCCCATCCTCATGGACCAGCAGGGTAAGGAGCAAAGGACCCGTCTCCACGCCAGCCCCAGGCGTGGGCAGGAAAGACTGGCCGTGAGTGGGCAGGCCACGCTGGAGGGGAGATGAGATCACCTGCAAGCCAGAGCGCCGAGGCTGGGAAAGGGCAGCAGAGGGCCCCTCCTGCCCCCCAACAATCCCTCCTTCTCCAGAGAGATTCCTCTTGGGAGCAGCTGGGAAGATGAGAACTGCCACGGCAGGCACTCCCAGCCTAGGACAGCCGAGAGCTGGGCTGCCTGTGCGGGGTGGAGTGTCCGGGGGGTGTCAGGGGTAACACGCTGCCGGCCGTGGTGGGGTCAGTGTGTCCGGGGGGGGGTGTCAGGGGTAACACGCTGCCGGCCGTGGTGGGGTCAGTGTGTCCGGGGGGGGGTGTCAGGGGTAACACGCTGCCGGCCGTGGTGGGGTCAGTGTGTCCGAGGGGGGTGTCAGGGGTAACACGCTGCCGGCCGTGGTGGGGTCAGTGTGTCCGAGGGGGGTGTCAGGGGTAACACGCTGCCGGCCGTGGTGGGGTCAGTGTGTCCGGGGGGGGGGTGTCAGGGGTAACACGCTGCCGGCCGTGGTGGGGTCAGTGTGTCCGGGGGGTGTCAGGGGTAACACGCTGCCGGCCGTGGTGGGGTCAGTGTGTCCGGGGGGGGGTGTCAGGGGTAACACGCTGCCGGCCGTGGTGGGGTCAGTGTGTCCGGGGGGGGGTGTCAGGGGTAACACGCTGCCGGCCGTGGTGGGGTCAGTGTGTCCGGGGGGTGTCAGGGGTAACACGCTGCCGGCCGTGGTGGGGTCAGTGTGTCCGGGGGGGGGGGGGTGTCAGGGGTAACACGCTGCTGGCCGTGGTGGGGTCAGTGTGTCCGGGGGGGGGTGTCAGGGGTAACACGCTGCCGGCCGTGGTGGGGTCAGTGTGTCCGGGGGGGGTGTCAGGGGTAACACGCTGCCGGCCGTGGTGGGGTCAGTGTGTCCGGGGGGGGGGGTGTCAGGGGTAACACGCTGCCGGCCATGGTGGGGTCAGTGTGTCCGGGGGGGGGGTGTCAGGGGTAACACGCTGCCGGCCGTGGTGGGGTCAGTGTGTCCGGGGGGTGTGTCAGGGGTAACACGCTGCCGGCCGTGGTGGGGTCAGTGTGTCCGGGGGGTGTCAGGGGTAACACGCTGCCGGCCGTGGTGGGGTCAGTGTGTCCGGGGGGGGTGTCAGGGGTAACACGCTGCCGGCCGTGGTGGGGTCAGTGTGTCCGGGGGGGGGGGGGGTGTCAGGGGTAACACGCTGCCGGCCGTGGTGGGGTCAGTGTGTCCGGGGGGGGGGGGTGTCAGGGGTAACACGCTGCCGGCCGTGGTGGGGTCAGTGTGTCCGGGGGGGGTGTCAGGGGTAACACGCTGCCGGCCGTGGTGGGGTCAGTGTGTCCGGGGGGGGGGGGTGTCAGGGGTAACACGCTGCCGGCCGTGGTGGGGTCAGTGTGTCCGGGGGGGGGGGGTGTCAGGGGTAACACGCTGCCGGCCATGGTGGGGTCAGTGTGTCCGGGGGGGGGGGTGTCAGGGGTAACACGCTGCCGGCCGTGGTGGGGTCAGTGTGTCCGGGGGGGGTGTCAGGGGTAACACGCTGCCGGCCGTGGTGGGGTCAGTGTGTCCGGGGGGGGTGTCAGGGGTAACACGCTGCCGGCCGTGGTGGGGTCAGTGTGTCCGGGGGGGGGGGTGTCAGGGGTAACACGCTGCCGGCCATGGTGGGGTCAGTGTGTCCGGGGGGGGGGGGGGTGTCAGGGGTAACACGCTGCCGGCCGTGGTGGGGTCAGTGTGTCCGGGGGGTGTGTCAGGGGTAACACGCTGCCGGCCGTGGTGGGGTCAGTGTGTCCGGGGGGTGTCAGGGGTAACACGCTGCCGGCCGTGGTGGGGTCAGTGTGTCCGGGGGGTGTCAGGGGTAACACGCTGCCGGCCGTGGTGGGGTCAGTGTGTCCGGGGGGGGGGGGTGTCAGGGGTAACACGCTGCCGGCCGTGGTGGGGTCAGTGTGTCCGGGGGGGGGTGTCAGGGGTAACACGCTGCCGGCCGTGGTGGGGTCAGTGTGTCCGGGGGGGGGGTGTCAGGGGTAACACGCTGCCGGCCGTGGTGGGGTCAGTGTGTCCGGGGGGGGTGTCAGGGGTAACACGCTGCCGGCCGTGGTGGGGTCAGTGTGTCCGGGGGGGGTGTCAGGGGTAACACGCTGCCGGCCGTGGTGGGGTCAGTGTGTCCGGGGGGGGGGGGGTGTCAGGGGTAACACGCTGCCGGCCATGGTGGGGTCAGTGTGTCCGGGGGGGGGGGTGTCAGGGGTAACACGCTGCCGGCCGTGGTGGGGTCAGTGTGTCCGGGGGGGGGTGTGTCAGGGGTAACACGCTGCCGGCCGTGGTGGGGTCAGTGTGTCCGGGGGGGGGGGGGTGTCAGGGGTAACACGCTGCCGGCCGTGGTGGGGTCAGTGTGTCCGGGGGGGGGGGGGGTGTCAGGGGTAACACGCTGCCGGCCGTGGTGGGGTCAGTGTGTCCGGGGGGGGGGGGTGTCAGGGGTAACACGCTGCCGGCCGTGGTGGGGTCAGTGTGTCCGGGGGGGGGGGGGTGTCAGGGGTAACACGCTGCCGGCCGTGGTGGGGTCAGTGTGTCCGGGGGGGGGTGTCAGGGGTAACACGCTGCCGGCCGTGGTGGGGTCAGTGTGTCCGGGGGGGGGGGGGTGTCAGGGGTAACACGCTGCCGGCCGTGGTGGGGTCAGTGTGTCCGGGGGGGGGGGGGGGTGTCAGGGGTAACACGCTGCCGGCCGTGGTGGGGTCAGTGTGTCCGGGGGGGGGGGGGGGTGTCAGGGGTAACACGCTGCCGGCCGTGGTGGGGTCAGTGTGTCCGGGGGGGGGGGTGTCAGGGGTAACACGCTGCCGGCCGTGGTGGGGTCAGTGTGTCCGGGGGGGGGTGTCAGGGGTAACACGCTGCCGGCCGTGGTGGGGTCAGTGTGTCCGAGGGGCGGGGGGTGTCAGGGGTAACACGCTGCCGGCCGTGGTGGGGTCAGTGTGTCCGGGGGGGGGGGTGTCAGGGGTAACACGCTGCCGGCCGTGGTGGGGTCAGTGTGTCCGGGGGGGGGGGGTGTCAGGGGTAACACGCTGCCGGCCGTGGTGGGGTCAGTGTGTCCGGGGGGGGGGGGCTGTCAGGGGTAACACGCTGCCGGCCGTGGTGGGGTCAGTGTGTCCGGGGGGGAGGGGGTGTCAGGGGTAACACGCTGCCGGCCGTGGTGGGGTCAGTGTGTCCGGGGGGGGGTGTCAGGGGTAACACGGGCGGTTGTCGTGCGAGAGGGTTTGTGCAGGAGCCGTGGGCTGTTGTCGTGCGAGAGGGTCCGGCTGTCCCGCCGCGGGCGGTTGTCGTGCGAGAGGGCTTGTGCGGGAACCGCGGGCGGTTGTCGTGCGAGAGGGTTTGTGCGGGAGCCGCGGGCGGTTGTCGTGCGAGAGGGTTTGTGCGGGAGCCGCGGGCGGGTGTCGTGCGAGAGGGCTTGTGCGGGAGCCGCGGGCGGGTGTCGTGCGAGAGGGCTTGTGCGGGAGCCGCGGGCGGGTGTCGTGCGAGAGGGTCCGGCTGTCCCGCCGCGGGCGGGTGTCGTGCGAGAGGGTCCGGCTGTCCCGCCGCGGGCGGGTGTCGTGCGAGAGGGTTTGTGCGGGAGCCGCGGGCGGGTGTCGTGCGAGAGGGTTTGTGCGGGAGCCGCGGGTGGGTGTCGTGCGAGAGGGTTTGTGCGGGAGGCCCGAGCGGGTGTCGTGCGAGAGGGTTTGTGCGGGAGCCGCGGGCGGTTGTCGTGCGAGAGGGTTTGTGCGGGAGGCCCGGGCGGGTGTCGTGCGAGAGGGTTTGTGCGGGAGCCGCGGGCGGGTGTCGTGCGAGAGGGTTTGTGCGGGAGGCCCGGGCGGGTGTCGTGCGAGAGGGTCCGGCTGTCCCACTGCGGGCGGTTGTCGTGCGAGAGGGTCTGTGCGGGAGCCGCGGGCGGGTGTCGTGCGAGAGGGTCCGGCCGTCCCACTGCGGGCGGTTGTCGTGCGGGAGCCGCGGGCGGTTGTCGTGCGAGAGGGTTTGTGCGGGAGCCACGGGCGGTTGTCGTGCGAGAGGGTTTGTGCGGGAGGCCCGGGCGGGTGTCGTGCGAGAGGGTCCGGCTGTCCCACTGCGGGCGGTTGTCGTGCGAGAGGGTCTGTGCGGGAGCCGCGGGCGGGTGTCGTGCGAGAGGGTCCGGCCGTCCCACTGCGGGCGGTTGTCGTGCGGGAGCCGCGGGCGGTTGTCGTGCGAGAGGGTTTGTGCGGGAGCCACGGGCGGTTGTCGTGCGAGAGCCGCGGGCCCTCGTGCAATGGGACGGGAGGCACTGCTTGTGAAATGGCAGGCGCGGAGCGGGCTCTCCGTGGGGAGCTAGCGCAAGGCGCCGCCACAAGCCCCCTGAAGCCGCTGGGGCTCTAACGCTCTGTCCTCTGAACACAGGGATTGACATCTTGTACTCCGGCTCCCAAAAGGTCCTGAATGCCCCCCCCGGCAGTGCCCCCATCTCCTTCAGCGAGCGAGCCAGGTGAGGCCAGCCCTGGACTGGGAACCTCAGGGACTGGGAGAGGTGCTGATGGGCAGGGCAGCAGGGTGGGGAATTCCAGCAGCCACAACACTGCCCCTTCCCAGTGACGTATTCCAAGGGGTGCAGCGGGCGAGTGCTTAGCCCCCAGCAGCAGGGCTATCACTGCTGGGCCGGGCCCCTGGGCTCCGGGGGCCCCCGGCGTGAGTCGGGCCGGGCCCCTGGGCTCCGGGGGCCCCCGGCGTGAGTCGGGCCGGGCCCCTGGGCTCCGGGGGCCCCCGGCGTGAGTCGGGCCGGGCCCCTGGGCTCCGGGGGCCCCCGGCGTGAGTCGGGCCGGGCCCCTGGGCTCCGGGGGCCCCCGGCGTGAGTCGGGCCGGGCCCCTGGGCTCCGGGGGCCCCCGGCGTGAGTCGGGCCGGGCCCCTGGGCTCCGGGGGCCCCCGGCGTGAGTGTGCGCTGAGGGAGGAAGGGTGGCAGGCACTCAGGCCCTATGTCACATGCAGAGGGGAGAAAAAGCAGCTGCTGACCAGGCTGACAACCTCCAGGGAAACTTTCCCTTCAGCCCAGGCCAGGCAGAGCCTCCCCAGCACACAGGTGTGCCCTGTACCCAGAGCTGGCTGAAGCCAGGCGCCATCGCTATCCCCCTGGGTCCATTCCGGCCAGGACAGTGGCAGCCCTCCTCGCCACGGGGCACTTGTGCGATTCTTGCTCATCACCATCCTCCCCTTTGGTGGATCAGCCTTGGGCCTGGAGGCCTCTCTCAGTGTTGAGCCTCCTTGCTTCCCCGGCCAGCAGGACAGCGGATGTCTGACCAGCAAAAACCACACGTAGCTTGCATCTAGCTCTGCCCTGGGTGGATCTCAAAGGGTCCTCCAGGAGGAAAAGAGCTTTGTGCCCATTTTCAGGTGGGGAAACTGAGGCACGGAGGGGCCGGGGTGTCTGTGCTGCACGCGTGGGAAAGCGAAGTTGAGGCTCTGGCGGGGGGGGGTCAGTGACGTCTCTTTGCGTTTCCATGTTGTCAGGAAGAAGATCTTCAGCAGGAGGACAAAGCCGCCTTCCTTCTTCCTGGACATGGGCTGGCTGGCCAATTACTGGGGCTGTGACGACAAGCCGAGAATGTGAGGGGGCGGGGCGGGGGCGGGGCAGAAAGCAGCTGTGACCAGGGATCTAGCAGGGCTGGGCCTGCGCCGCTTTCATCCAACTCACAAAGCGACTCCGCCTCAGTCCCCTCGGAGCCCACCACCGCCCGCCCCCACCCAGAGCTCCTCTCCCCTGGCGCCCGCCCCCACCCAGAGCTCCTCTCCCCTGGCGCCCGCCCCCACCCAGAGCTCCTCTCCCCTGGCGCCCGCCCCCACCCAGAGCTCCTCTCCCCTGGCGCCCGCCCCCACCCAGAGCTCCTCTCCCCTGGCGCCCGCCCCCACCCAGAGCTCCTCTCCCCTGGCGCCCGCCCCCACCCAGAGCTCCTCTCCCCTGGCGCCCGCTCCCACCCAGAGCTCTTCTCCCCTAGCGCCCGCTCCCACCCAGAGCTCTTCTCCCCTAGCGCCCGCTCCCACCCAGAGCTCTTCTCCCCTAGCGCCCGCTCCCACCCAGAGCTCCTCTCCCCTAGCGCCCGCCCCCACCCAGAGCTCCTCTCCCCTAGCGCCCTGTGAGGGGGTCACTCACCACCGTAGCGGGGGTCCGTCGTCTGTCCCCGGAATCAGTCCATTCCGCCCACACAGGCCTCCGCTCTCGTGGCGTTTCCCCTCTGGACTTTTCTGGTCGCGTTGCTCTCTTCGCCACACTGCCCTCCGGCAGTGCCCAAGTCACTCGCTCTGAGCCCCCCTTCCGGGGGTTTGGTGTCTCTCCAGCAGGCCTGTCCGCAGGCCTAGCAGGCTGGCCGGTTGGCTGTCCAAGCGTCCTGGCCCAGCCTGACTCTCTAGCCCTGCCCTAGCTCCAGAGAGCGTCCTGCTCCCTCGGCAGCCAGGCTCACACTCTTGCCGCTGGCCTAGCAGGCTGGCCGATTGGCTGTCCAAGCGTCCTGGCCCAGCCTGACTCTCTAGCCCTGCCCTAGCTCCAGAGAGCGTCCTGCTCCCTCGGCAGCCAGGCTCACACTGCCTTGGCTGAAGCAGCCCTGCCCTTTTATAGCCCCCAGCTGGGCCTTAATTGGCCAACGCCGCCCAGCTGGGCTGAACTCCCCGGGCCTGCTCTAGGCTGGGGTTTGGCTCTTAAGGGGCCAGTACAGGGCAGCTGCCCTGTTACACACCCGCTCCCTCTAGAGCTCCTCTCCCCTGGCGCCCGCTCCCTCTAGAGCTCTTCTCCCCTAGCGCCCGCTCCCTCTAGAGCTCTTCTCCCCTAGCGCCCGCTCCCTCTAGAGCTCCTCTCCCCTAGCGCCCGCTCCCTCTAGAGCTCTTCTCCCCTAGCGCCCGCTCCCACCCAGAGCTCTTCTCCCCTAGCGCTCGCTCCCTCTAGAGCTCCTCTCCCCTAGCGCCCGCTCCTTCTAGAGCTCTTCTCCCCTAGCGCCCGCTCCCTCTAGAGCTCCTCTCCCCTGGCGCTCGCTCCCTCTAGAGCTCCTCTCCCCTGGCGCCCTCTCCCCTGGCGTCCGCTCCCTCTAGAGCTCCTCTCCCCTGGCGCCCGCTCCCTCTAGAGCTCCTCTCCCCTGGCGCCCGCTCCCTCTAGAGCTCCTCTCCCCTGGCGCCCGCTCCTTCTAGAGCTCCTCTCCCCTGGCGCCCGCTCCCTCTAGAGCTCCTCTCCCCTGGTGCCCGCTCCCTCTAGAGCTCCTCTCCCCTGGCGCCCGCTCCCTCTAGAGCTCCTCTCCCCTAGCGCCCGCTCCTTCTAGAGCTCCTCTCCCCTGGCGCCCGCTCCCTCTAGAGCTCCTCTCCCCTGGCGCCCGCTCCCTCTAGAGCTCTTCTCCCCTGGCGCTCGCTCCCTCTAGAGCTCTTCTCCCCTAGCGCCCGCTCCTTCTAGAGCTCCTCTCCCCTGGCGCCCGCTCCTTCTAGAGCTCCTCTCCCCTGGCGCCCGCTCCTTCTAGAGCTCCTCTCCCCTGGCGCCCGCTCCCTCTAGAGCTCCTCTCCCCTGGTGCCCGCTCCCTCTAGAGCTCTTCTCCCCTGGCGCTCGCTCCCTCTAGAGCTCTTCTCCCCTAGCGCCCGCTCCTTCTAGAGCTCCTCTCCCCTGGCGCCCGCTCCCTCTAGAGCTCCTCTCCCCTGGCGCTCGCTCCCTCTAGAGCTCTTCTCCCCTAGCGCCCGCTCCCTCTAGAGCTCTTCTCCCCTAGCGCCCGCTCCTTCTAGAGCTCCTCTCCCCTGGCGCTCGCTCCCTCTAGAGCTCCTCTCCCCTGGCGCCCGCTCCCTCTAGAGCTCCTCTCCCCTGGCGCCCGCTCCCTCTAGAGCTCCTCTCCCCTAGCGCCCGCTCCCTCTAGAGCTCCTCTCCCCTAGCGCCCGCTCCCTCTAGAGCTCCTCTCCCCTGGCGCCCGCTCCCTCTAGAGCTCCTCTCCCCTGGCGCCCGCTCCCTCTAGAGCTCCTCTCCCCTGGCGCCCGCTCCCTCTAGAGCTCCTCTCCCCTAGCGCCCGCTCCCTCTAGAGCTCCTCTCCCCTAGCGCCCGCTCCCTCTAGAGCTCTTCTCCCCTGGCGCTCGCTCCCTCTAGAGCTCCTCTCCCCTGGCGCTCGCTCCCTCTAGAGCTCCTCTCCCCTGGCGCCCTCTCCCCTGGCGTCCGCTCCCTCTAGAGCTCCTCTCCCCTGGCGCCCGCTCCCTCTAGAGCTCCTCTCCCCTGGTGCCTGCTCCCAGCATCCTGCCATCCACACCCTCAGTACTGGCAGGGCAGGGCTGCTGCTCACTTCCGTTCCTGCTCCTTGCTGGGGTGGGAAAGGAGGAGGGGGCCAGGCAGGAGTGTGGTTGGGCAGGGGAAGGGGCGCTTTGCCTCCTGGACCTGTCTGGGCGTGAGGCCCGAGGTGTCAGTGTGGCCAGGGCCCTTCCCCAGCCTGCTGCCTGTGTGTTACAGGTACCATCACACTGGCCCGGTCAACAGCTTCTTCAGTCTGCGGGAGGGCCTGGCAATGCTGGCTGAACAGGTGAGCCCGGGCGGAGGGGGGAGGGGTGCGAGGGGAACCAGCCCTGGGACTGGAATGGCCCCCGGCTGCTGTGGCTGCCGGTCAGAGACGCACGGTGCTGTGAATTCCCAGCCTCCTTTGCCACCGGACCTGGGTGCTGCAAAAGGCAAGCAGCAGCCGGGGGTTTCCAAGTGGCATTAGGCACCTACGTGCTTGGCCCTCGGTGCTGCTGGGTGGCGCTAGGGACTGAAATCCTTCCTTCGAGCCCAGTGGGCAGCTGCCAAAGCGTGTGCCTGGCCCTGGAGCTGAGAGGCGCGCTGGGCAGCGTGTCCACAGAGCCCATCCTTGTGCTGGGCCAGCAGCTAGGAACAGCCTGGGGCTGATGGGGACGGGTGGGGGGATGTGATGTCGTGGGGGGGGCTGTCCACTCACTGGTTGCTCTGCTTGCTCTGTGGGCCGTGGGTGACCCCTACTGGCCTGCGTCTGTAAGCACTGCCCCGCGGGGGGAGAGGGGCAGAGCCCTTGCGTCCCGTATCTGAGGGAGCCGCCTTTGATGGGCCCACGCTGCAGCCGCCTGCACTGCCAGGGGCTTTGACAGATCATGAGAGACCAAGGCCATGGCCAAGCGGGGTCGCCCTGAGGACCCTCATGTCACATAGACAGTGACCCAACCTCCTCTGCCCAGGGAAGGGGTCTGAACAAAGGAGGGGGTGGCTGGGAGAAGGGGCAGTCTGGGCTGGGAACATGAAGGGAGGAGACTAAGCGGAGTACTGAGGGGCCAGGGGCCGGTGGACCCCACCCCAAGGGGGCTGAGGCTGCCTGGCCCTGACTCCTTATGTCCACATCACGCCTGTGCTGGGCTGTGTCCTGGAGGAGCAATAAACCCCCGTTCTACTGGCCGGCGGAGTCTCATCTCGCTGCAGACGGGGTGCAGGATCGGGGGTACCCGCCACAGTGGTGTCAGGGGTGGGATGCACTGCGCCCCGTGGATGGAGCTTCCAGCAGCGAGTGACAGGGCGCAGTAGAAGGAAGGGGCCTGGAGCCAGGCCTGCTACAGGCAGAGCAAAGTGTTTCCGGGGAGCCGTGGGGCGCTGCAGCGCTCGGTCAGTGAGTCTGCGCCCCGGGGATCGGCGGGGCGATGGCCCATGCCCAACTCCTGAGGGCAGACCTGGTGGGGCTGTGCAGAGAGAGGGGCCTGCCCATGGGGAAAGCGACCAAGGCCCAGCTGGTTGCCCGGCTGGAGGAGAATGACCCGTCCGGGGGCCTGGATCCTGTCCCAGCGGGGAGCAGCCAGACACCCCCGGGGGGGATCTCAGGCTCCCAGACTGGAGGGAGGGCTGGAGTCTGCCAGAGAGACGCCAGCAGCGGTTCGACCCGGGCGGGCCTCTACGGCAGAGCTGTGGCGGCCGGAGATTGAGCTGCGGCTAAAGGAATTGGAGTCACAAGAGAAAGAGCAGCAAGGCCCAGGGAGGAGCGCCAGGATGGAGAGCGGCAGCGGCAGCATGAGCTGGCCATGGCAGGGTGGAGAAGATGAGGGGCCCGGCTGCGGTGAGTGGGGAGGACCTCAAGGGGCCCAGGGCGGCCAGACGCTTGGAGAAGCTCGTGTTGGCCCAGTGTAAGGACGTGGGGGGCATGGACGGTTCCTTAGCTCCTCTGAGCGGGCCTGTGAGCGGCACCAGATCCCCCAGCGGACCGGCTCCAACAGCTCAGCCCCTTGCTGGATCAGGAGGCCGCAGGGGGCTCAGCCAGCTGGAGGATCTGCAGCTGGGCGACTACGAACGGTCAAACAGGCCCTGCTGCACAATTGGACCCCTGAGACGTACAGGAGGAAGTTCCGGGGGGCGCAGAAGGAGCCGGGGGAGACCTGTGTGGATCTGGCCTCCCGCCTGGCGCAATCCAGCCACAAGTGGGGGAGGGTGGGGCCCAGACTGCAGAGGGCCTGATGATGCTGGAGCAGTTCTATGGAGCGTGCCCGCCCATCCTGAGCCTGTGGCTCAAGGACCGGAGGCCAGAGAACCCCCAGGAGGCCGGGAGGCTGGTGGACGAGTTCACGGAGAGCCGGTCCGGGTGTGAACGGGAGTCCCGGAGAGAAAGGGAATCGCGCAGAGACCGGATCTCGGCTGAGCGACGGAGGAAATCACCTACGGGGCGAGCCCAAGAGACAGGGGCCAGCCAGCCCCCCAGGGAGGCAGCCAGGACCGAGATGGAGCCAGCCTGAAGGGACCCACAGGACCTGACCTGCCATCACTGCGGGCAAAGTGGCCACGAGGGCTCAGTGCACCAGGACAGGTCCCATGTCCAGAGGTTTTCCAGGCTTAACTGGCTGGGGGAAGGGCAGGCCCCCCAGAGGCAGGGGCCAGCAGGCAAACCTCAGCTCAGAGTGGGGGGAAGGCCTCTCAGGCCAACTCCCCTGGGAGGTCTGACCCTCGGGAGGCGGATTTCTCCGTGCGCCGGGTGGGGGCAGGGCAGCCCCTGCGGAGCGAGAGCCTCGTGCCCCTGCAGGTGGATGGCAGGGAGGTGACGGGTTTCTGGGACACGGGGGCGGAGGTGACGCTGGCCCGGCCCGAGGTTGTGGCCCCAGGCCACAAGGTACCCAACACCCAGCTGACCCTGAGGGGCACGGACAGGTCCCCGTTTAAGGTGCCCGTAGCCCGGGTGCATCTGAAATGGGGGCTAAGGGGGCCCTAAGGAACTGGGGGGCACTTGCCCACAGAGGTGTTGTGGGGGTGACCTAGAGGAGTGGCCAGACGGACCCCACAGGACCCTGGTCACCCCCCGTAGCCAGAGCCAGCGAGGGGCGGGCTCCCTGCAGGGGGCTCAGGGCCCCATCCCAGCAGACACGGGGCTCAGCAGGGCTAGGGCCCCGGACACAGCCAAGGGGGAGCCAGGTCCCTGCCCCAGCTGTGGAATTCCAGGCGGAGGGGCAGG
The DNA here is from genome assembly GCF_052426305.1 of Pelodiscus sinensis. Lineage (NCBI taxonomy): Eukaryota > Metazoa > Chordata > Testudines > Trionychidae > Pelodiscus > Pelodiscus sinensis. The sequence continues at coordinate 56,786,514 of NC_143061.1, read as the reverse complement.
CAGACCCCTCCTTCCAGACGCTGAGGGACCGGACTGGCCTCGGCACAGCTCAGCCCTGGCGGAGGGGGGAGTCCTGTATGGGGAATGGCTCCCCCAGGGAAGGGGGGGCGTGGTGGTTCCCCAGAAATATCGCCCCAGGCTGCTGCACCTGGCCCATGACGTCCCATTCACAGGGCACCGGGGGATCCAGCGCACCCGGCTGAGGCTGCTTCAGGCCTTTTACTGGCCGGGGATATTCGCGCCGTGCAGCGGCCCTGCCGGTCCTGCGACTCCTGCCAGGGGGCACGGGCGGCCCGACACGGGGGAAGCTGCCTTGAGGTGCCGGCCCACCATAGAGGAGCCGTTCCAGAAGGCAGCAATAGAGATACTGGGGCCTGTTGGCCAGGCCAGCCGGCCGGGGAAAACATACATCCTGGTGGATTTGGCTACCAACTCCCCGAGGCCATGGCTCGAGGCAGACCCAGTGGCAGACGTGCTGCTGGCCATTTTCAGCAGGGTGGGGTCCCCCCAGGAGGTCCTCACGGACCAGGGATCCAACTTCATGTGGGCCCCGCTCTGGTGCTTGTGGGAGACGCACGGGGTCCGGCTCCCCTGGGCCCCAGCGTAGGGCGCCTGGCCCAGCGGGCTGGTGGGGAGGTGCCGGGGACCCTGAAGCAGATGCTGGAGGCTTCACGCACCGGAATCCACAGGACTGGGACAAGTACCTGCCCCACCTGCCGTCTGCACACGGGGAGGCGCCCCGAGGGTCTGCCAGGTCCCCCCGACAGAGCCAGTGCAGAGGGGGAAGGACCCCCGGGCTTGCTGAGAGAGTTACGGGGGGGAGGCCTCCCGGGATGGAGAGTCGGGGGTGGAGGACGTCCTGGCTTTCCAGGAAAGGCTCGCTGAGCTCGTGGGCCCGGCCAGAGACCCTGGGCAGAGCCCGAGGGGAAGGGCTGGTCCGACCGCAGAGTGGGGGCCCGCGCCGGCCCCTCAAAGCCGTGAAGCAGCTGGACGGGGGAGCCGGCTCCTGCAGGGCAGCGTCATGGCCGGCCCAAGCACAGGGGAGCACCCACGCCACAGCCGCTGCTGTACCTGGTGGGGAGCCTGAACTTCCCCAGGCCACAGGCTGAGCGACCCTGCCCAGCTCGCTCAGAGCCGGGGGAGAGGTGTGACAGTGGGGGGAGGGCCACTCACTGGTTGCTATCTTGGGCTGTGGGTGACCCCTGCTGGCCTGCGTCTGTAGCACTGCCCAGCGGGGTCGCCTGGGGACCCTCATGTCACATAGTCCCTGCCCCAACCGCTTCTTACCTGCCCAGGGAAGGGGTCTGAACAAAGGAGGGGGTGGCTGGGAGAAGGGGCAGTCTGGGCTGGGAACATGAAGGGAGGAGACTAAGCGGAGTACTGAGGGGCCAGGGGCCGGTGGACCCCACCCCAAGGGGGCTGAGGCTGCCTGGCCCTGACTCCTTATGTCCACATCACGCTGTGCTGGGCTGTGTCCTGGAGGAGCAATAACCCCCCGTTCTACTGGCCGGCGGAGTCTCATCTCGCTGCAGACGGGGAGCAGGATCGGGGGTCCCTGATGCTCTGTCGGGGGGGGGGGGACTACCAGAGCTTGCCTCTCCCCTTGGAGATGAACGGTGTGTCCTGTGTCTGGCCCAGGGTGCGTCTGCCTGTCACACGCCCGGCCCTGGGCAGGATCCTGCTGGCTAATGGCTCTGCTCTTCTCCCCTTTGGCACAGGGGCTGCAGAACTCCTGGAAACTCCACAAAGAAACCAGTCTCCACCTGTACGAGGGGCTGCAGCAGCTGGGGCTCCAGCTCTTTGTGAAGGAGCAGGTAGGGCGGGGCTGAGGTCCCTGGGCGCTGGCAGACACTGGGCAGGTAGGGCGGGGCTGAGGTCCCTGGGCGCGGGCAGACACTGGGCAGGTAGGGCGGGGCTGAGGTCCCTGGGCGCTGGCAGACACTGGGCAGGTAGGGCGGGGCTGAGGTCCCTGGGCGCTGGCAGACACTGGGCAGGTAGGGCGGGGCTGAGGTCCCTGGGCGCTGGCAGACACTGGGCAGGTAGGGCGGGGCTGAGGTCCCTGGGCGCTGGCAGACACTGGGCAGGTAGGGCGGGGCTGAGGTCCCTGGGCGCTGGCAGACACTGGGCAGGTAGGGCGGGGCTGAGGTCCCTGGGCGCTGGCAGACACTGGGCAGGTAGGGCGGGGCTGAGGTCCCTGGGCGCTGGCAGACACTGGGCAGGTAGGGCGGGGCTGAGGTCCCTGGGCGCTGGCAGACACTGGGCAGGTAGGGCGGGGCTGAGGTCCCTGGGCGCGGGCAGACACTGGGCAGGTAGGGCGGGGCTGAGGTCCCTGGGCGCGGGCAGACACTGGGCAGGTAGGGCGGGGCTGAGGTCCCTGGGCGCTGGCAGACACTGGGCAGGTAGGGCGGGGCTGAGGTCCCTGGGCGCTGGCAGACACTGGGCAGGTAGGGCGGGGCTGAGGTCCCTGGGCGCTGGCAGACACTGGGCAGGTAGGGCGGGGCTGAGGTCCCTGGGCGCTGGCAGACACTGGGCAGGTAGGGCGGGGCTGAGGTCCCTGGGCGCTGGCAGACACTGGGCAGGTAGGGCGGGGCTGAGGTCCCTGGGCGCTGGCAGACACTGGGCAGGTAGGGCGGGGCTGAGGTCCCTGGGCGCTGGCAGACACTGGGCAGGTAGGGCGGGGCTGAGGTCCCTGGGCGCTGGCAGACACTGGGCAGGTAGGGCGGGGCTGAGGTCCCTGGGCGCTGGCAGACACTGGGCAGGTAGGGCGGGGCTGAGGTCCCTGGGCGCGGGCAGACACTGGGCAGGTAGGGCGGGGCTGAGGTCCCTGGGCGCTGGCAGACACTGGGCAGGTAGGGCGGGGCTGAGGTCCCTGGGCGCTGGCAGACACTGGGCAGGTAGGGCGGGGCTGAGGTCCCTGGGCGCTGGCAGACACTGGGCAGGTAGGGCGGGGCTGAGGTCCCTGGGCGCTGGCAGACACTGGGCAGGTAGGGCGGGGCTGAGGTCACTGGGCGCTGGCAGACACTGGGCAGGTAGGGCGGGGCTGAGGTCCCTGGGCGCTGGCAGACACTGGGCAGGTAGGGCGGGGCTGAGGTCCCTGGGCGCGGGCAGACACTGGGCAGGTAGGGCGGGGCTGAGGTCCCTGGGCGCGGGCAGACACTGGGCAGGTAGGGCGGGGCTGAGGTCCCTGGGCGCGGGCAGACACTGGGCAGGTAGGGCGGGGCTGAGGTCCCTGGGCGCTGGCAGACACTGGGCAGGTAGGGCGGGGCTGAGGTCCCTGGGCGCGGGCAGACACTGGGCAGGTAGGGCGGGGCTGAGGTCCCTGGGCGCTGGCAGACACTGGGCAGGTAGGGCGGGGCTGAGGTCCCTGGGCGCTGGCAGACACTGGGCAGGTAGGGCGGGGCTGAGGTCCCTGGGCGCTGGCAGACACTGGGCAGGTAGGGCGGGGCTGAGGTCCCTGGGCGCTGGCAGACACTGGGCAGGTAGGGCGGGGCTGAGGTCCCTGGGCGCTGGCAGACACTGGGCAGGCAGGGCGGGGCTGAGGTCCCTGGGCGCTGGCGCTGGCAGACACTGGGCAGGTAGGGCGGGGCTGAGGTCCCTGGGCGCTGGCGCTGGCAGACACTGGGCAGGTAGGGCGGGGCTGAGGTCCCTGGGCGCTGGCGCTGGCAGACACTGGGCAGGTAGGGCGGGGCTGAGGTCCCTGGGTGCTGGCGCTGGCAGACACTGGGCAGGTAGGGCGGGGCTGAGGTCCCTGGGCGCTGGCAGACACTGGGCAGGTAGGGCGGGGCTGAGGTCCCTGGGCGCTGGCGCTGGCAGACACTGGGCAGGTAGGGCGGGGCTGAGGTCCCTGGGCGCTGGCGCTGGCAGACACTGGGCAGGTAGGGCGGGGCTGAGGTCCCTGGGCGCTGGCGCTGGCAGACACTGGGCAGGTAGGGCGGGGCTGAGGTCCCTGGGTGCTGGCGCTGGCAGACACTGGGCAGGTAGGGCGGGGCTGAGGTCCCTGGGCGCTGGCAGACACTGGGCAGGTAGGGCGGGGCTGAGGTCCCTGGGCGCTGGCAGACACTGGGCAGGTAGGGCGGGGCTGAGGTCCCTGGGCGCGGGCAGACACTGGGCAGGTAGGGCGGGGCTGAGGTCCCTGGGCGCTGGCAGACACTGGGCAGGTAGGGCGGGGCTGAGGTCCCTGGGCGCTGGCAGACACTGGGCAGGTAGGGCGGGGCTGAGGTCCCTGGGCGCGGGCAGACACTGGGCAGGTAGGGCGGGGCTGAGGTCCCTGGGCGCGGGCAGACACTGGGCAGGTAGGGCGGGGCTGAGGTCCCTGGGCGCTGGCAGACACTGGGCAGGTAGGGCGGGGCTGAGGTCCCTGGGCGCTGGCAGACACTGGGCAGGAAGTGGCATCCGGCTGAGCTAAGGGGTGTTTGGGGGCTGGCTGAGGCCAGGTGCTTGGCTGGTGTACGTCTGCGCAGCTCCGCTGGCTTCGGCAGAGCTAGGCTGATTGCACCCGCTGAGGAACTCACCCAGCTCCATGCCTGCGGAGGCTTCGCCGCTGGCAGATTCCCAGCCGAGGTGGGGCGGAAAAGCCGGATGCTGTCAGAGAAGGAACCCTTGTCCAGGGGCGAGTGTGCAGCATGCGGCCGGAGGGGCAGAGGGCTGTTGGCCCGTGCCCAGAGGAGACCTTCATGGGACTGACGCTGCGTCTGTTTTCCAGGAGGCGCGGCTGCCAACCATCACCACCTTTGTACTGCCCGAGGGATACGACTGGCAGGAGGTCATCGCCTTTATTATGAATAAACATGCCATTGAGATCTCAGGGGGGCTGGGCCCGTCGGCAGGGAAGGTGGGTAACACGCTGCACGTCTCGCTGGTGAGACAGGTGCTCGAACTCGCTACCAATGCCCAAAGGGCTCGCCAGGGGTGATGGGCCGGGGTCTTTTCTCTGCTCCCGCCGTGTCCCTCGAGAGCAGCTCTGGCCGTGAGTCGGGGCTGCACTGACAGCCAGCCTCCCCTCTCCACACCCCTCGCCGTGCGGGGGGGTGGAATGGCTGTGCAGCAGGCGCAGCATTTGCAGCTGTTTCCAAGAGAGGATGGAATTGCTTGTAGCCAAGTTTGCATAGGCACGTTCCCGAGGAGCGGAAAAGCTGGCTGTGACTGCGCGTCTGGCTGTTCCCCGGAGCAGCCAGAACAGGCTCCCAGCCAGTCGAACGGGGGGGTTGTTGCTTCTCCAGGGTACAGCCCAGCACAGAGGTGAGGGCCAGGATGCCTCAGCCCCCTTGGGATAGGGGGGCCTTGCCTCCCCTAGACCCCGAGCACTCAGCTTAGGCTGTTCCCTTCATGTTCCCAGCCAGACACTGCCCAGCCCCCAGGCCCTGCCCCCAGCCAGGTGCCGTCTCCACCCCCCTCCCTTTGTCTCCCCCCTGGGAAGAGCCTTGTTCCCTGCCCAGGCTGGGCCAATCCCCGTGTGGGGGAGTCAGTGGGGATCACACAGCGCAGGGGGAGCCGGGTCCCGGAGCAGACAGCCCCCGCCACGCCACACTAGCCATCGGTCTTTCCACATTTTCCTTCTGTGTGTTAACGAATGCAAATGAAAAGAGGGTACCTAAGGCAGAGCTGCAGAGAAGCGTCTTCTCCCACAGGACTGTGGCTAACCACAGTGGTTACCCTGCATTGGAGACCAGGGAAAATAGGGACTCAATTATTAGCGGAGAGAGAAGGCCCAGACACTGTAGCTCTCAAGCCCTGAGCCATTTTCCAAGCCTCTGCTGAGAGCCTCCATTAGTCCAGCTGGAGCGACGCCGGCTGAGGCGCTTGCAGACTGAGGGTGCTAGTTTTGAGCAGGGCCTTCGCTCGGAGGGACTGGCTTTACCACTGCTTTCTTATCTGAAGACTCATTTCTGAGTGGAGACGTGCCCCAGTGCTTTCAATGGGAACTGGAGCAGGGCAAGGCAGTAGGCGAGGTGCTCTTCTCCAGGACAGAAGGGACGAATAAAGCCTCGCAGGCGCAGCCCCTTACAAACAAGCTTTGTTTTAGATTTTCATCGTGAGTCATTTATTGTCACTAGCCGTAGATGATCGCCCTGGGGGGCGCTCGGCCACAAGTCTGCTCCTTCGTGCTTCTCTGGGGCAGACTGGCCAGCAGAGCTAAAGCAGGGCCCCTGCTGTACTAAGGAAAGCAATTCCCCCACCCGCCCCTGCATCTTCTGCAGCTGGCACGACTGCAGGGCGGCTCTGCAGAACGTGGCACCCTTCAGATTTGCTGCCTTTGACCCCCTTAGGCATACGTGGGCGTACGTGGGGCCGGGCGCTGGAGAATCCGGCCAGTGTATGGCAGCGTGTGGGAAGCCCCAGGCGGCTGAGTGCCTGGTTCTCACCGTCCCAGGAGCCTGGCACCCATGCGACGGGCAATGCAACATGTCCCTGGGCCGACCCCGGGGAAACAATTTGATCTCATTCAGATTTACTGCCCTCTCCTGGGTCTCTCTCAATTCCAGGTTCTTCGAATAGGACTCATGGGCTATAACTCCACCAAGTTCAACGTGGACCGAGTCCTCCATGCCCTGAAAGATGCCTTGCAGCACTGCCACAAGAACAAGCTGTGAGCCGCTCCTGGGGCGGCAGCAGACTCAGCCCAGAGGGACCGTTTCAGGCCTTGCTCCTGCCACTGTCTTCTCTCGAACTCAGGCTGGAGGCTGCAGTGGGGACACTGCCCACACTTCCCTCCCCTCTTGTACCCGTGAAATCCAGGGGGTGCTGGGCCAGCGGCAGCACCCTACAGGAACCATGAAGCCTGCCGCACCCCAGGAGCCAGGCTCCCTTTGCAGGGCCACGCGGCTCTGCACAGGGCTATGCAGAGGCTTTGCTTTCTGGCTGGCTGACCAGAGGGTGCTCAGGGCAGTGGGAGAGACAGCTCAGCACGGGAGGTAGGACACGGCCCAGCTCGTATGGACACTAGTTCTGCCTGAGCTGCCCTCGGATCCAAAGCTGGCGGTGCTCCTGAGAAGCAGTGTCCTGCGAGCCCACCCACCCCTTCCAGGACTTGATCAGCGGCCTGCAGGCGAGGCCTGTGCTCAGGAGAACAAGGCAACGGGATGGGGAGGACCCGGGAGCAGAGGGCAACCTGCATCAGTGGGAGTGGAGCTGAGGGGCGCCCAGCCGGGGCGCCTGCCTAGCCACTGCCACAAGGCCGGAGAGGCAAGCCCCAAGCCGCAGCCCTGCTCCCACGGCCATGACTGCTCCCCCCTTCCCACCCTGCCTCTGTTAATTCAGCAGGCGGGGGCTGAGTGCCACGGGCTGGCTGGTGCTTGGCCTCGCCCTCGGTGCCTGTCTGTTCACACCTGCCTCCAGCACACCAGCTGCACGCTGCCTCACAGGCCCGAGGAGCCATGCTCCTCCTCCGCCCCACCCCTGCCGTGTCGTCCGTTCAGCATGAGCACGGCCGCCTGCTCCCAGTGGCCCCCCCCCACCAAAGCAGGATGCTGGAAGTGCCCTCGGCAGCCTCGCTCCCCCATGCAGAGCCATGTGCGATGTACGTGTGTAAATTCACTGGTGCAAGGGCATGCCCTGGAACAGCTCCCACCACGTTAATAAATGGGGCCTGTGGCCTGGCACAGCGGGCGTGTGGCTCGGCTTCGCTCCAGGGCCCCACGCCGCCCCACGGAAGTGGTACAGAGAGCACGTCCCGCGTCCCTTCGCCCAGTGACTCAAAGGCAGAGCATAGAAAAGGGGCTGGGCTCCAGGGGCCATTGTTCAGGTGACAGGCCAGCGTCAACTCCCAGCCTCCAGCCCCACTTACGTCAGCTCCGTCCCCATTGCTTCTTCCCGCCTGAGCACCGCACAGCAAGAGCCCCTGGGTTCCCAGCACCGCTGCTGCGAGCCAGGCGGCAAAGGCGGATGTGGGGGCGCCGGTCTGTGGGGTCTGGCGTGCGCGTGTGAGCCGGCTCAGCTCTGCTCCGGTCGCGCCCTCTCGGCCTCGGACGAGATGTGGGTCAGAGCAGCGAGCCGCCGTCTGTCCTGGATGCGGTAGACCTGGAACTGAGCAGGGCAGAGGGGTCAGATGAAAGGCTGCCGCACAGGGGCCTCTCAGCCTAGCGCCACGGTGGCGCCACGGACGCCTCTCGAGCCACGTGGGCGCGGCAAGGAGCAGCCGCCCCAGCTGGCCGCAGTGGCACTGAGCTCCTCAGCCTCTCCTAAGCCGCTGTATCTGCCTCGGGGCAGTGGCGCCGGGCCCCCCCCGGGCCCAGGGACTCCGGCGGGTTACCTTGCTGAGCAGCACATCGAAGTAGGCTGTGCTCCAGCCGGCCCCGCCCTGGGCTGGGCGCCGCAGCCAGGCCTCGACGCCGCTGTCTGGGGGCAGGCGGCTGCTCCGCGCCGCGGGGGCGAGGTGGCACGGGAGGAAGTGCGCGGGCGAGCTGGCGAAGCCCCGCACCCGGGGGTACAGCGCGCTCACAGCCGCTCCCCGGAAGAGGTTTTCTTCTGGATGCAGGAAGTGGGGGAGATTTCTGGTTGCTAAGCAACGAAGCAGGATCACCAGGAGCCGGTAGACGGATCCGTCCAGGTCCTCCCAGTCCTCGGGGGAAGGGAACAGCTCCGTGGCCCACAGCAGCACCATCTAGACTCGGAGCCAGAGGGAGGCGTTCAGAGCGGGGGCACGGCACGCGCACTAGCTGTGGCTGCCGAAGGGGGTTAGGCGCCGCGGGAACCAATGGGAGCGGGGCAGCTGCTGACACGGCCACGCGCTTTGCAGCTGCGGGCTCTCGGCGCGTCCTGGGGGCGCTTACACAGCCACCCGGCCCTGGTGTGCAGCCCCACGGGCTGTCCTGCGCCCAGAGCGTGACCCCAGCAGGGGCGCCAGGGACACTGGGGGCGCACGCCGACGATTCCTAAGGGCTCGGTGCAGCCTGGGTCCAATCATTCAGCCACGCGACAAGAATCTGCAGCTGGGGGCCAATTCCCTGGAGGCGCCGTCACGTGGAAACGATTTGCAAGCCCGGGGCCCTCGGCACGCCTGGGTCTGCGATTGGCACCAGGGCGACAGCCCCCGGCCGACGTGGGCCGGTAGGCGCCAGTGCCACGCACCGCGTGCTGTGAGCTGGTGTGTGGGGCCGCAGAGCCACTCAGCCCTCCCCACGTCGTGGGCCGCCCCGGAGCGGCAGGGACTGCTGTGGGGGCGAGGGGGACAGCCCTGGGCGACTAGGAACATCCCACTCGCGGGACGCAGGTGCGGGCCATGCATCGCACGGGGGAGCACAGGCAGCAGCGCGCAAGCTCGTCAGGGCAGAGGGAAGGCCCCTGGCCCGTGGGCAGGGCAAGGATCGCTCTGACCGGCACTAGTCTTCGGGCGCCCGGGCACAAGGCAGCGGCACACGCACCTTGCTCCTCCCGCGGGTCCATGAGCCCAGGCCACGTGCAGGGTTTGGCCAGTGCAGACGTGCAAGTCCCAGCGTGCCGTGTACCGCACACGGGCGGCTCCCAGTCACTGCAGCGTCCCCTCTCGGGAAACCTACCTTCAAGTGCTTAAACGTGAGCCCCCCTTCCCTGCCCTCTTCTTGCCACTCCTCCCGGTTGACGTGGTCCAGCAGGCGGAGGCTGTCGAGCCGGTGGCCTCTCAACAGGCCCACGATCCGGAGCAATCTCGCGACAGGGCGGTCGGCGGAGTACCTGCCGAGACACGCACAGGCTGCTCACTGCTCAGGGCGTCTCTAGAGTGGGTCCGCAGGGCATCAGCATTCAGCCCGGCAGCTCTCCCCTTCTCCTGGCCCCTCCCACGCCAGGCAGCCTGTAGCCCCATGGCACCTTCCCGTAGGGCTCTTCCTCAGAGCCAGTCGCTGTGCTTGTGCCCTGCACTAGCTTGTACCCGGGAGTCCCTACTGGGCTTTTGGGGCGCCCTTCCAAAGCAGGGCCGGCACGGAGCAGCCCCGTGGCCCTGCTAGTGTGGCAGTGGGGCTGTTCGATGTCAACCCTGCCCTCTTCGAGAGGTGAGTCTATTTACGGCAAGTTTCATCTACGAGGGCAGTGGTCCCCAAGCGTTTTGGGTGGTGGGCGCCGCGCGGGGCTGCTGGGCCACCCGGGGGCGGGGTCTGGGCCACCCGGGGGAGGGGCTGCGCATAGGCCACGCACCCAGGGGTGGGGCCAGGGCCGGCTCTAGGTGTTTTGCTGCCCCAAGCAAAACATTTTTTTGGCCGCCCCCCAGGACAGGCACTGAGGAGGAAAGCGCCCCTTTCTCTTGACTCCCACCACACTCCCGCCAAACCCAGCCTACGTCCTGTCTCCCCTCCACACACATCCCGACTCCCCCCCATGCACGCACGGAACCCAATTTCCACCTTCTCTCCCCTCCCAGGCAAACCCGACCTCTCAGTGACTGGACCCAGCCCCCCCTTCTCTCCCCCACCTGATCCACCCTGCACCCTCTTCCCTCCCAGCCAAACCAGATCCCGACAGACCCAGTTTGCTCCCCGCTCCCACCTCCCCCCAATGACCGAATTCCGTCTCCTTTCCCTCTCCCCGCCAAATCCTTGTGTCCCCTCCCCACAGCACGCGCGGAAATGTCGGAGCACTCTGGGGGAGAGGTGACAAGTGTCACGGGTCCCCGACTTCCCTTTCTCTGCGGCTGTACACACCTTTCCCCGCCCCTCCCCTGCAAGAGGAGAGAGAGGAGCCGCCAGGCCAGGGCTCGCCTGCAGCCGCTGCAAGGGATTCTGCAGCAGTGCGGAGGGGCCGGCGTGGCAGTGCAGCTGGCTGGCAGCCCTGTACAAACACCTGGGAGCAGGAGCGAGGCAGAGCGCTGGGTGGGACAGTCCAGAACTGTCATTCATGTTAAAATTCGACACTTTCCAAAAAGGACTCAACAAACACTTGAACTATCTCACCCATTACCAAGATAGTTTCCCCAATTATCACCTCTAATACCGTTAACTCACAAACATCCCACTCTCCCTACCTCTAGTATCATCAATTCACAGACACTTACCTTCCTTCCTCCCCCCCCCCCCCCCCCGCATCCCCCTCCTGTTCTGAAATGTGATTTGTCCTTTTCATATTTGTTCATTTTTTTAATTGTATCCTTTGGTATATATGGTTGTGACAACTTTCTTCCACTATTTGATCTGAGGAAGTGGGTCTGGCCCACGAAAGCTCATCATCTAATAAACCATCTTGTTAGTCTTTAAAGTGCTACCTTGTCCTGCATTTTGTTTCAGCTACCCCAGACTAACACGGCTACATTTCTATCACTATTCCACGGGGCAGAGAAGCCCAGCATGGCGCGGCAGCTGAACTCGGCAGCAGTTCGCCAGGTGTGACACTGAGCTCCTGGGCAGGACCCTCACTTCCTTAGGAGTTTTCTTCCGGGCGAAAGGCAGAATCGTCTTTAGTGCCGGTTGAAATGTTCCAACATTCTCAAGTGTGAGGAAAACGTTCACTAAACTTCAGATTTACATGGAAAACAGCAAGCAAGCGCCTCAGTGTGCAGGCTCAGGTTCCCTCCTGTTTGCACTGGACAGAACTGCGTCCTCCGAACGGCAGGCAGACCCGCTCTCTCCCTCCCAGCAAGCTTTCAGGAAGGGGGAGGCGCACAGCCTGGCGTTTACCTCCAGTGGTGGGAGCTGCAGGGAATGAAGTCAGCCTCCTGGGTCACTTTCTGCAGGCTGCCTGCCGGAAACCCTCCTTCTTCGGGCCTGCTGTGGAGCTTCCGAGCACCCTGCTTCCTCCGCACCACCGGGAGGATGTGGAACCGGATCATTTTCCAGCCACTGGACACCAGCAGGGACAGCTGCAGCCCTTCCTCCTGCAGGCTCTCTGCGCTGACCTGACCTGGGAAGGGTGGGGGTTGCTTTAGAAAACAGGCGTAGAGATCTCCTTGTCCTCCCCCTCCCCCCCTTCTCTGGGTGCCTTGGCAGCCGGCCCCACTTCAGCCGGGCAGGGCCCTCAGGCCTGGGGCGTTCGCCCTGTTCTTTAAAACAGACCGGCCACGCCTGGATGGGGCCCAGCGGCAGTGCAGCGACCGGCCTTGCCGAGTCTGGCCTCTCTGCGGCAGAGCAGGGGAGACCGTCTGGGCGAGAGCGGGGCATGAACGCCCCTTGTTCCGCACCTCCGGGCATGGCAGCCGCTGCTGCTGGGGTGAGACCAGTGGCTGAAACAAACCCACGTTGTTGGTCGGTTGCCTGGACGTCCCCTAGCAGCTCCATGGAGCCACAGCTGGACAGCTCCTAGGCACTTGGCGCTGGAGCAGAGCAGGGGACGGGGCCTGTCGTACTGATGGTCTTTGCTCCAGCCACTCCCTTTCCGGATTCCCCCCTCCCCCCTGCACTTGCCAGGCTCTGAATGCTCAGTCCTCCAGCACAGCACACTGGGCTGGGACCAGGCAGAGGAACCAGGAGGCAAGGCTGGTGATGGGGCAGGCAGGAACCAGGAGAGCGGTGGATGTAGCTGTCTCGCTGCCTGCTATGACTCCAGAGCAGGAGCACCACCCTCTGCAGAGACTTCTAGGGCCCAGGGCACAGAGCCCAAACCGGGGTGAGCTCTGCGCTCCGACTCCAGCAAGGGTGAGCCCCTCTGCACTGGAGCGGCAGATTGCTCCCTTGGGTGCCCCCATCTGCCCAGCCGCCTGTGTGCTAGCCTGAAGCACAGCCATAGCCAGCTTAGCCCCGTCCCAGAGGAGCAGGCCGGCTGCAGCTTAGCGCTCGCCCCTGGCCCAGCCTCTACTCCGCTCCAGAGAGACCGAGACCACGCCCAGCGGAAAGGAACTTACAACAGACACAGGGCGAGCTACGGCCCTAAGCTCCGAGTGGGGAGAGACGCGTCTGGAACCAGCCATCACCACACGCCCCGCGGGGCTGAGCCGCCGGAGGGCTCTTGCTTGTGCTAGAACGATCTTGCCTCCCACCGGCCAAGCAGCACAGTCAGGGTCATTCTCCTCTTCCCACGCCTGATGGTGACTCCTCTTCATGGGCAGGGTGCCTTCTTGGTGGTGGTACACGGGGAAATTCCAGCTGCAATGTCCCACCATTGTCCATCTGCTATAGATGGACCTTTCTTCCTGGAAGGGCACAAGACCTTCTGTTGGGCCGGCCTCTTCACGCTCATTAATGTGCTCTGCTGACACAGGCAGAGGCTCACAATCCACCTTACGGGCGGGGCTACGGGTGTGATGAGTCAGATGAGCGCCCCCAGCAGCTCACTAGCACACCATGAAGTCTAAACACTAACCACATGGGCTGTGCCTAGACTGGCCAGTTTTTCCGGAAAATCAGCCGCTTTTCCAGAAAATCTTGCCAGCTGTCTGCACTGGCCGCTTGAATTTCCGCAAAAGCCCTGACGATCTCATGTAAGATTGTCAGTGTTCTTGCGGAAATACTGTGCTGCTCCCGCTCGGGCAAAAGTCCCTTTTACGCAAAACTTTTGCGCAAAAGGGCCAGTGTAGACAGCTGAGATTGGTTTTCCGCAAAAAAGCCCCGATCGCAAAAATGGCAATCGGGGATTTTTTGCAGAAAAGCGCGTCTAGTTTGGCCACGGACGCTGCCAATCTAGATGCTCTTTTCCGAAAATGCTTTTAATGGAAAACTTTTCTGTTTAAAGCATTTCCGGAAAATCCTGCCAGTCTAGACGTAGCCACGGGATGCGTCTACACAGCCGGGCTCGATTCGAAACAAGCTGCACAAACTGAGCTACAGCAGTTGCGTCGCTTATTTCAAAACGGAGCACGGCCACAGCACGGCTGTGGAGATGGAGCCCCAAGGAGGCTGCGGGAGTCGGAGGGAGACGTCCTCAGCTCGACACTATCCACAGTCACTGCCTGCTGCGCAGAGGCAGACGCAGTCATTTGGGAAGCGTGTTGCGGTGGAGACACACCCTTGCTGCTCGTTCTAGTCCTCACTGTAACCGTGACAACGCCGGGGGAGCCAGCGAGAGTCCAGCTCGGTATCTGTCGGCGCTGGAGTGAGAGCCGGGGCCTTGGCACGAGCTGGCGCCAGGCAGACCGAGAAGGATGCATAGCGAGAAAGAGGCGGGTGTTTGAGCCAGAGGGTCTGACTGACACACAGTTGGGGGTAGACGAGGGACTCACGGACTGGCCCCCCTATGGCTGGGCACGAGAGAACGCTCGCTCCTCCCCTGGCCCTCCTGCCGACAGCCCCCTTGGCCCGGGGACATTCTGTGCCATGAACAACTGTCTAGTGCCCTGATGCCAGGTGTCAGCCACAGCCGGGCCGGCCAGGACAGTTGAGCCATTTCCTCAGCCAAGCCTGGGAAACCTGGACAGACACAATCAAAGAACATGGCCCAGATGGGCAGCCCCAGGGAGGAGCAAGTCCATCGGCCAGGAGCAGCTGGTGGGGAGCACACTCGGCTCACGCGTCTGCGGTGAGGGTCAAACCAAGCCCTCCGGCACGAGGACATGCTGGCGAGGCGCCGCTCCCTTGGCCGAGCACGTGATGGATCCAAGGAGAACACGATGCCCAGCTGCCTTCTTTACAGAATAAACCAGTCTGAGGAAGAGGCAGCAGAGCAAAGTTCCCTCTATCCTTTTCCATCTGAGTGCAGATTTTTTCCATCCATGTGTGGAATAAATGTGTATGCGCACGGAGGCATGTGCAAATGTGCACCACCAGTAGAAACAAAACACCTCGCTGTCAGCTGGCCGGCATTTGCATCTCTCCTAAGCAGCCGCACACGTGCGCAGCAGACAGGGAGGTCCCCCACAGGCGGATTTGTGTCCCGCTGACATTCCCGCTGCTGTTGTAGCTGAGCCAGGCCCATGCCCTCAACATTCGGCGTGAGGAGCTTCTGTCGCTGCTGCTCTGCAGGTGAACACTCCTGCTGACGGCTTGCATTTTACAAAGCAGCGTGCTGACATGCTGCAAAGGCGGACTCCCGCCTCCCTGCGCTTCACCTTGCATGGGTCACGCCCGAGAGGTTGGACTCGTTGCTCCAGTTATCACTGGCGCAGCCAGCAAGGGGAACAGTTGCCTGCCAGCTCCGATTAAGCAAAGACTGGCGCTGAGCTGGATCTGACACACGTAATCGCCCTGTTTCCACTCCAGCACCAGGGCCTGCTCAGCTGAGCTTGTAGTAAACCCACTGGCCCTGGTCCCGTTTCACAGGGCAGACACACCCCACTGGCCTAGGATTAACTTTGACAGGGCCGCTTCTTCATCGCACCGCTAGCCGTGCTGCTTCCCACCCAGAGAGCCAGAGCTCAGCCCAGGCCAGCGGGTCACTGAGAAGCAGAAGAGCGACCTAGAAATGTCTGGAGACTGACGGCAGCCGCCACGAGGGAGGAGAACGTACAGCCGATCCCTCGCACGGCTTTCCAGCCCGAAGGATGCAATGGGACAGCGCCAGTTACAGAGGGAAACCCTGGCCCCTCCGGAGTCAGTAGCAAAAGTCCCTCTGACTTCACTGGTGTCGAGATCGCCCCCAGCAACTTTATTTCAGCATGGCACTGAATGTTCATCAAGTGGCATATCTAGCCCTTGCCAGCGGAGGCATCCCAACACACGTTAGACTACAGCCTCTCCGTGGGGCCTTCTCGCCCGCCACTGAAGCGCAGCACCTCTGGGGTGAAACACTGAAGACAGCCTGCACCAGCAGCATGGGCCTACATGCAGAAATTCACCTCTCTAGGTCACGCCCAAGGTTTGGTGGGTTTGGTTTTTCTTCTCTTTCCACAGAGAATGCAGCTACCTCAGTTTGGACCGACACAGCCATCAAAGCTGGGGACTTCTTGTTTGTGCCTCCATCAGCAGCTCCCTCTGTCCTCCCTGGACCAATCAGTGCCTCTCGGGATGAAAGGGGAGCGGGTTTCTCTGTCCGGGCTCTGGCTCGTGCCTCACGGGTAGGTTCCAGTTCTGAGTGGATAGCGGCTGCCTTTCCCCGCGGAGGGGCGTTCCGAATCCAGCCGCTCAGGTTACGTCCCTATGGGGGTCCCACCCATCACTGCTGCCCAGGTGAGGGCCCCGTGTCGGGCTGAGGCCTCTCTCAGACCCCGCTCCACGTCTCTCCGCTGTTAGACAGTTTCACTGCCTCCTCTTCCATCTCCTTCCCCGCCCCTCTCCCCTTCCCATTGCCCCTCCTCTCTGTGCCTCGCCTTTTCCTTTTTGCCTCCCACCATCTGCATCTCCGGCCCGGCCCGGCCCGGCCCTGCTCTGGGCTGGGAGCAGGGAGGTAGCCAGCCTCTCCAGGCACACCCCATCTGCCCCCCACCACGGTCCCTCTGGCCCCTCCCCCAACCCCTCACCTCTCCAGGCACACCCCATCTGCCCCCCACCACGGTCCCTCTGGCCCCTCCCCTGCCCCTCCGGCCCTGGCCCGCGGTGCAGCTGGCACACACCTGGCGCGATGAGGAACTCGTGCCTGCAGTGGACGATGGCCGTGACGATTAGCTCTCTCAGGCGCCTGAGGACCTTGCCTGGCACGACGTGCCCCCTGCACTCAGCGCCGCACGCCGCACTGAACACGTCCTCTCGGGTCCAGTCCTCCCAGCCAGCTCCCTCCCTGGGCACGGCCAGGTGGCAGCAGCCTGCTGTGTGACGGTGCCCGCTGGGGACCGGCTCCACCTGGCCCTCTTCGCTGGGGCAGGCCTGCAGCAGGAGGGCGTCGGCCGCCATCCGCAGGGGAACCCCCACCGTGACCTCGTCCTCCGAGGAGCAGAGGGCAAACTCAAAGACTTCCAGGTTTCTTGAATAATCAGCCATAAAGCGGGGGTCCAAGGCAGTCACTTTCTCCAGCACGGTCAGCAGAATGTTCTCTGCCCTCTGGAAATGCTCCAGCCTCTGAGCCTCGCGAGCCAGGACCACGCCCAGGCGGCTGTGCCAGTGAGACCCCTTCGCGGCCATGGCTGCCTGGCAGGGCGAAGAGCCTCCTCTCCCGGCTCTGCGAGCTGCGCTCGCCCCGACAGCCCGGCAGGGAGGGGAACGCCGGGGGTGGGAACAGGAGCCTTTTGGGCGGAGCAGCCAGTGGAGAGACGTTCCAGTGACACATCACGAAGCCTCCTCCTCTGGCGCTGGGCGAGAGCCAAACCCTGTGCGCTGTTCCTTCCCGACGGAGCCCCCCGGCAGTCAGGTGTGTCCCACGCGCTGTTCCTTCCCGACGGAGCCCCCCGGCAGTCAGGTGTGTCCCACGCGCTGTTCCTTCCCGAGGGAGCCCCCCCGGCAGTCAGGTGTGACCCACGCGCTGTTCCTTCCCGAGGGAGCCCCCCCAGCAGTCAGGTGTGTCCCACGCGCTGTTCCTTCCCGAGGGAGCCCCCCCGGCAATCAGGTGTGTCCCACGCGCTGTTCCTTCCCGAGGGAGACCCCCCGGCAATCAGGTGTGTCCCGCGCGCTGTTCCTTCCCGACGGAGCCCCCCCCCCGGCAGTCAGGTGTGACCCGCGCGCTGTTCCTTCCCGACGGAGCCCCCCCCCCCCAGCAGTCAGGTGTGACCCGCGCGCTGTTCCTTCCCGAGGGAGCCCCCCCGGCAGTCAGGTGTGTCCCACGCGCTGTTCCTTCCCGAGGGAGCCCCCCCAGCAGTCAGGTGTGACCCACGCGCTGTTCCTTCCCGAGGGAGCCCCCCCGGCAGTCAGGTGTGTCCCGCGCGCTGTTCCTTCCCGAGGGAGCCCCCCCAGCAGTCAGGTGTGACCCACGCGCTGTTCCTTCCCGAGGGAGCCCCCCCAGCAGTCAGGTGTGACCCACGCGCTGTTCCTTCCCGAGGGAGCCCCCCCAGCAGTCAGGTGTGACCCACGCGCTGTTCCTTCCCGAGGGAGCCCCCCCAGCAGTCAGGTGTGACCCGCGCGCTGTTCCTTCCCGAGGGAGCCCCCCCCCGGCAGTCAGGTGTGTCCCGCGCGCTGTTCCTTCCCGAGGGAGCCCCCCCAGCAGTCAGGTGTGACCCATGCACTGTTCCTTCCCGAGGGAGCCCCCCCAGCAGTCAGGTGTGACCCGCGCGCTGTTCCTTCCCGAGGGAGCCCCCCCGGCAGTCAGGTGTGACCCACGTGCGCCCCACCCCGGCTGCTAAGTCTGGCCTCGCATGGGGCTCTCCTGCTCAGCACCCAGGCAAGGGCGGGCCAGAGCCCCAGCGGGTGGAGAGACATTTCCATCGATTTCAGTGGAAATGCTGATTGGCGCCCGGCTGGCGACCTGGCTTCAGAGGAGAGAGGCTGACGTCCATCAGCGGGAGTGCGTCCTTAGCGCTGCTCACAGGGAACCCCCGAGAACAGTGCTTAGGGGTCCCTGTGAGCCCTGTGCCTGGAGGGGAGGGCCCAGTACACAGCACAGGGGCTGCGTGGGACATGGGACTAAGTCCTGTGCCTCCTCATGGCCCACTGATCTTGGACTCTGTGGCCACCCATTTCCTCCTGCACCACTTAGTTAGCCAGGGTGTCAGTCCTACCCACAGCCCATTGCCTGTCCCCCTCCCCCCGCCCCCCGCCACAGCTCTGCCCCACTCTGGGATGGCAGAGTTCGGATGATTGGGCCAGGTCACACCCCTGGATGGGACCCCTGGATCCAGACTGTCGGCAGGCATCAGCTACGCACCAAACAGATATGTCCGAGTTTTCTTTGCCTCTGCGAGGGCTCAACACGCAGCTGTGGTTTAATGCAGGCAGAACTCCGACCCTGTTTTCTAATTACAGGGCCACCCAGGCCTGGGCCTTAAATCCTGCCTGGACAGAGATCCCTGTGTCTGAGGGAGTGAAACAGGGCCAGCTGCCTCCCGCGTGCCCCTGGTGCCCTGGGGGGCTCTGCGGTGCACTGCCTCCGTTTCCCCTCTTCAGGCTCCTCAATAAACGCCACGTGCAGAAGACTTCTGTGAGTGCAATAGCAAGAGCCCTTCTTGGGAGCCAGCTATGGAAATACCCCTGCTCCCTGAGGGCTGGCTCTTCCTGGTCTTCTGAGCAGCTGGAGGAGACGCAAGTGTCCCTGCAAGGAGAGATTCTAATGCCACCCAGCTGATGAGCAGCCCACAGCCTCCCACAACTGCAGCAGGTGTCTGTACTGGTGGTGCACACTTGCACAGGCCTCAGTGCACAGAAAAAAAAATTATTCCGCGCACATGGAAAAATTAGAGGGATGCCTGGGCCTGGCCTGCCTTTGCCTTCTCCACAAAAGGAAAACTAAACTTTGGGACGGGGTTTTCACCTAGCCATGACTCCCCTCCTCTGGGACTCTTTCTGCAGCTTCACGCAACGGTTCCCGCTACGGACCCAGCAACAGGCGGTGGGCCTCGGGGGGGGGGGTGCTCCTGTTTCCCCTGGCTGTGGGCTGTCGGTGGATGCTGGATCACCTCCCTGGTGAGCACCGTCTTGGGCTGTGCTCTCTCTGCCAGCCTGGGGACTGACATTAGCACCGCAGGAAGCACTGTCAGAATCCAAGCTCTTGGGATTGTATTAGGGAGCAGCCTTGGAACAGTGTGACATGCCAGGCTTCGCTCTTCCATTTGCCACGGGCAAGCTGCCAACGGTGCTTGCTGCTTTCCTAATGCTCCAGCTGGCGGGCTCCCTGCCAGCCACGCCCACCACTGGGAAGGCAAGAAGTGCCTTGGAGCGAACGTTTGGCCAGCCCGCTGCAGAACCCTGAGATGGCTAAAACACCAAGCATGTCAGAAATTAGCACCGGGCGCCATCCGAAACCCCGGGACGGCGAAAAGTCCGGTCCCTTGGGAGCACGGAGAATTTCGTCTCTTCTCTGCCAGCCAGCGCTGGGACATTCTTTCCATGTCATTCATCTCTTGCACAACTCGTCCTGCCCCATGCCAGATGAAAACGCACTGGCTGCGCGCCAGAGTACGATTCCTGCTGGGGCCCAGCCTGGCGCTGACATGCAAATGTAAAGGGCTCTGAGAGCCACGGGCAGAAAGCGCCCAGTCACCCATGCGCGTATCTGCCCCTCTCTGCCAGCCTCTGGCTCTGGCACCTTGGTCAGCACAGGCAGAGGCTGGAAGCACGGCTGTGATTAAGCCACGAGTGCCGGTCAGGAAAATGAAGGGCGGGGCTTTCCAGCATGCTCTGTGTGCCCTGCAAGGCTACTGAGCAGATAAGAGGCGATGCAAACGGAAGGGCCTGGTTTTCATTTGCACTAAGGCCTCTCCGTTCATCAGGCTGGCAGCAAAAGGAGGGTGTGAGTGACGAGGGACAGGGAAGGGGAGCGCATATTCGCAGGGCGTAATGCTGCACGCACGCTAAGCTTCTAGCTCGCTGCCAGAGAGAGGCCTGGTGGAAATGAGAACCAGGCTGAAAGGTTTAAAAACATACGTCCAGCTTTCACAGGAAAACAACTTGAGCTCATGCCGTCAGCACAGAAGTATGCTTTATTCGTGTCCTGCCCGCGGCGCCTGGGAGCCCCGGCCAGCACGGTAGGTGCTGCCCCAACAGAACAGGCAGCTGCTCTCCGCCCCAAACAACTTGCAGTCCGTCCAGAGGAGTCGAGTGCCCGACACCTACCGAAAAGCTCAATGGGCTCTGGGTGCCTAATTCCCCTGGGCTCCTTGGAAAGTCCCAGCCTCATGAATAAACTGACCCGGAACAGAACCAGTCTTTATAGTTTGGATCCCCGCACACGCACGTTAGCCAGAAGAACTCTGCTCCCTTTAGCCTTGCAGACTGGTCTTCTCAGCACCCCGCTGCTCTCCTTACCTCTCCCGGTGGCCGCTGCATGTGGGAGATGAGCCCTTCTGAAAATCGGAACTAGGAGTCCGAAGGGGAACTCTTGGCTCTGAGCACCCGTGCGGATCCGTTCCAGATGAACACGCAGGGGCCCCAATCACTCCTCTCTCCCGGGACAGAGCCATGGGATGGGGCTAGGAGGGAAGGGAAGTGAGCGCTTTGCAGCCCTCCCTACGCTGGGTAACAGCTGCCTCTTGCCCGGGCATTCACCTTTGGGAGTGGGAGGGTCCTTTAGCAGCAGTTTGGATCAAGTGAGGATAAGGGGCTAGCCGATCTGCAAGCTTGCGCCGTCCCAGCCAGCAGCACAAGCTAGATAACGGGCCTGGCCACCCTGCCTATTGCTGCTCCACACTGCTCTCTGCAGCCACACAAGCTAGATAACGGGCCTGGCCACCCTGCCTATTGCTGCTCCACACTGCTCTCTGCAGCCACACAAGCTAGATAACGGGCCTGGCCACCCTGCCTACTGCTGCTCCACACTGCTCTCTGCAGCCACACAAGCTAGATAACGGGCCTGGCCGCCCTGCCTATTGCTGCTCCACACTGCTCTCTGCAGCCACACAAGCTAGATAACGGGCCTGGCCACCCTGCCTATTGCTGCTCCACACTGCTCTCTGCAGCCACACAAGCTAGATAACGGGCCTGGCCACCCTGCCTATTGCTGCTCCACACTGCTCTCTGCAGCCACACAAGCTAGATAACGGGCCTGGCCACCCTGCCTATTGCTGCTCCACACTGCTCTCTGCAGCCACACAAGCTAGATAACGGGCCTGGCCACCCTGCCTATTGCTGCTCCACACTGCTCTCTGCAGCCACACAAGCTAGATAACGGGCCTGGCCACCCTGCCTACTGCTGCTCCACACTGCTCTCTGCAGCCACACAAGCTAGATAACGGGCCTGGCCGCCCTGCCTATTGCTGCTCCACACTGCTCTCTGCAGCCACACAAGCTAGATAACGGGCCTGGCCGCCCTGCCTATTGCTGCTCCACACTGCTCTCTGCAGCCACACAAGCTAGATAACGGGCCTGGCCACCCTGCCTATTGCTGCTCCACACTGCTCTCTGCGGCCACACAAGCTAGATAACGGGCCTGGCCACCCTGCCTACTGCTGCTCCACACTGCTCTCTGCAGCCACACAAGCTAGATAACGGGCCTGGCCGCCCTGCCTATTGCTACTCCACACTGCTCTCTGCAGCCACACAAGCTAGATAACGGGCCTGGCCGCCCTGCCTATTGCTGCTCCACACTGCTCTCTGCAGCCACACAAGCTAGATAACGGGCCTGGCCACCCTGCCTATTGCTGCTCCACACTGCTCTCTGCAGCCACACAAGCTAGATAACGGGCCTGGCCACCCTGCCTATTGCTGCTCCACACTGCTCTCTGCAGCCACACAAGCTAGATAACGGGCCTGGCCACCCTGCCTATTGCTGCTCCACACTGCTCTCTGCAGCCACACAAGCTAGATAACGGGCCTGGCCACCCTGCCTATTGCTGCTCCACACTGCTCTCTGCAGCCACACAAGCTAGATAACGGGCCTGGCCACCCTGCCTATTGCTGCTCCACACTGCTCTCTGCAGCCACACAAGCTAGATAACGGGTCTGGCCACCCTGCCTATTGCTGCTCCACACTGCTCTCTGCAGCCACACAAGCTAGATAACGGGCCTGGCCGCCCTGCCTATTGCTGCTCCACACTGCTCTCTGCAGCCACACAAGCTAGATAACGGGCCTGGCCGCCCTGCCTATTGCTACTCCACACTGCTCTCTGCAGCCACACAAGCTAGATAACGGGCCTGGCCACCCTGCCTATTGCTGCTCCACACTGCTCTCTGCAGCCACACAAGCTAGATAACGGGCCTGGCCGCCCTGCCTATTGCTGCTCCACACTGCTCTCTGCAGCCACACAAGCTAGATAACGGGCCTGGCCACCCTGCCTATTGCTGCTCCACACTGCTCTCTGCAGCCACACAAGCTAGATAACGGGCCTGGCCACCCTGCCTATTGCTGCTCCACACTGCTCTCTGCAGCCACACAAGCTAGATAACGGGCCTGGCCACCCTGCCTACTGCTGCTCCACACTGCTCTCTGCAGCCACACAAGCTAGATAACGGGCCTGGCCGCCCTGCCTATTGCTGCTCCACACTGCTCTCTGCAGCCACACAAGCTAGATAACGGGCCTGGCCACCCTGCCTATTGCTGCTCCACACTGCTCTCTGCGGCCACACAAGCTAGATAACGGGCCTGGCCACCCTGCCTATTGCTGCTCCACACTGCTCTCTGCAGCCACACAAGCTAGATAACGGGCCTGGCCACCCTGCCTACTGCTGCTCCACACTGCTCTCTGCAGCCACACAAGCTAGATAACGGGCCTGGCCGCCCTGCCTATTGCTGCTCCACACTGCTCTCTGCAGCCACACAAGCTAGATAACGGGCCTGGCCACCCTGCCTACTGCTGCTCCACACTGCTCTCTGCAGCCACACAAGCTAGATAACGGGCCTGGCCGCCCTGCCTATTGCTACTCCACACTGCTCTCTGCAGCCACACAAGCTAGATAACGGGCCTGGCCGCCCTGCCTATTGCTGCTCCACACTGCTCTCTGCAGCCACACAAGCTAGATAACGGGCCTGGCCACCCTGCCTATTGCTGCTCCACACTGCTCTCTGCAGCCACACAAGCTAGATAACGGGCCTGGCCACCATGCCTATTGCTGCTCCACACTGCTCTCTGCAGCCACACAAGCTAGATAACGGGCCTGGCCACCCTGCCTATTGCTGCTCCACACTGCTCTCTGCAGCCACACAAGCTAGATAACGGGCCTGGCCACCCTGCCTATTGCTACTCCACACTGCTCTCTGCAGCCACACAAGCTAGATAACGGGCCTGGCCACCCTGCCTATTGCTGCTCCACACTGCTCTCTGCAGCCACACAAGCTAGATAACGGGCCTGGCCGCCCTGCCTATTGCTGCTCCACACTGCTCTCTGCAGTCACACAAGCTAGATAACGGGCCTGGCCACCCTGCCTATTGCTGCTCCACACTGCTCTCTGCAGCCACACAAGCTAGATAACGGGCCTGGCCACCCTGCCTATTGCTGCTCCACACTGCTCTCTGCAGTCACACAAGCTAGATAACGGGCCTGGCCACCCTGCCTATTGCTGCTCCACACTGCTCTCTGCAGCCACACAAGCTAGATAACGGGCCTGGCCACCCTGCCTATTGCTGCTCCACACTGCTCTCTGCAGCCACACAAGCTAGATAACGGGCCTGGCCACCCTGCCTATTGCTACTCCACACTGCTCTCTGCAGCCACACAAGCTAGATAACGGGCCTGGCCACCCTGCCTATTGCTGCTCCACACTGCTCTCTGCAGCCACACAAGCTAGATAACGGGCCTGGCCGCCCTGCCTATTGCTGCTCCACACTGCTCTCTGCAGTCACACAAGCTAGATAACGGGCCTGGCCACCCTGCCTATTGCTGCTCCACACTGCTCTCTGCAGCCACACAAGCTAGATAACGGGCCTGGCCACCCTGCCTATTGCTGCTCCACACTGCTCTCTGCAGCCACACAAGCTAGATAACGGGCCTGGCCGCCCTGCCTATTGCTGCTCCACACTGCTCTCTGCAGTCACACAAGCTAGATAACGGGCCTGGCCGCCCTGCCTATTGCTGCTCCACACTGCTCTCTGCAGCCACACAAGCTAGATAACGGGCCTGGCCACCCTGCCTATTGCTACTCCACACTGCTCTCTGCAGCCACACAAGCTAGATAACGGGCCTGGCCACCCTGCCTATTGCTGCTCCACACTGCTCTCTGCAGCCACACAAGCTAGATAACGGGCCTGGCCACCCTGCCTATTGCTGCTCCACACTGCTCTCTGCAGCCACACAAGCTAGATAACGGGCCTGGCCACCCTGCCTACTGCTGCTCCACACTGCTCTCTGCAGCCACACAAGCTAGATAACGGGCCTGGCCACCCTGCCTATTGCTACTCCACACTGCTCTCTGCAGCCACACAAGCTAGATAACGGGCCTGGCCACCCTGCCTATTGCTGCTCCACACTGCTCTCTGCAGCCACACAAGCTAGATAACGGGCCTGGCCGCCCTGCCTATTGCTGCTCCACACTGCTCTCTGCGGCCACACAAGCTAGATAACGGGCCTGGCCACCCTGCCTATTGCTGCTCCACACTGCTCTCTGCGGCCACACAAGCTAGATAACGGGCCTGGCCGCCCTGCCTATTGCTGCTCCACACTGCTCTCTGCGGCCACACAAGCTAGATAACGGGCCTGGCCACCCTGCCTATTGCTGCTCCACACTGCTCTCTGCGGCCACACAAGCTAGATAACGGGCCTGGCCGCCCTGCCTATTGCTGCTCCACACTGCTCTCTGCAGCCACACAAGCTAGATAACGGGCCTGGCCACCCTGCCTATTGCTGCTCCACACTGCTCTCTGCAGCCACACAAGCTAGATAACGGGCCTGGCCACCCTGCCTATTGCTACTCCACACTGCTCTCTGCAGCCACACAAGCTAGATAACGGGCCTGGCCACCCTGCCTACTGCTGCTCCACACTGCTCTCTGCAGCCACACAAGCTAGATAACGGGCCTGGCCACCCTGCCTATTGCTACTCCACACTGCTCTCTGCAGCCACACAAGCTAGATAACGGGCCTGGCCACCCTGCCTATTGCTACTCCACACTGCTCTCTGCAGCCACACAAGCTAGATAACGGGCCTGGCCACCCTGCCTATTGCTGCTCCACACTGCTCTCTGCAGCCACACAAGCTAGATAACGGGCCTGGCCACCCTGCCTATTGCTGCTCCACACTGCTCTCTGCGGCCACACAAGCTAGATAACGGGCCTGGCCACCCTGCCTACTGCTGCTCCACACTGCTCTCTGCAGCCACACAAGCTAGATAACGGGCCTGGCCACCCTGCCTATTGCTGCTCCACACTGCTCTCTGCAGCCACACAAGCTAGATAACGGGCCTGGCCACCCTGCCTATTGCTGCTCCACACTGCTCTCCGCGGCCACACAAGCTAGATAACGGGCCTGGCCACCCTGCCTATTGCTGCTCCACACTGCTCTCTGCAGCCACACAAGCTAGATAACGGGCCTGGCCACCCTGCCTATTGCTGCTCCACACTGCTCTCTGCAGTCACACAAGCTAGATAACGGGCCTGGCCACCCTGCCTATTGCTGCTCCACACTGCTCTCCGCAGCCACACAAGCTAGATAACGGGCCTGGCCGCCCTGCCTATTGCTGCTCCACACTGCTCTCCGCAGCCACACAAGCTAGATAACGGGCCTGGCCACCCTGCCTATTGCTGCTCCACACTGCTCTCTGCAGCCACACAAGCTAGATAACGGGCCTGGCCACCCTGCCTATTGCTGCTCCACACTGCTCTCTGCGGCCACACAAGCTAGATAACGGGCCTGGCCACCCTGCCTATTGCTGCTCCACACTGCTCTCTGCAGCCACACAAGCTAGATAACGGGCCTGGCCACCCTGCCTATTGCTGCTCCACACTGCTCTCTGCAGCCACACAAGCTAGATAACGGGCCTGGCCGCCCTGCCTATTGCTGCTCCACACTGCTCTCTGCAGCCACACAAGCTAGATAACGGGCCTGGCCACCCTGCCTATTGCTGCTCCACACTGCTCTCTGCAGCCACACAAGCTAGATAACGGGCCTGGCCACCCTGCCTATTGCTGCTCCACACTGCTCTCTGCAGCCACACAAGCTAGATAACGTGCCTGGCCACCCTGCCTATTGCTGCTCCACACTGCTCTCTGCAGCCACACAAGCTAGATAACGTGCCTGGCCACCCTGCCTATTGCTGCTCCACACTGCTCTCTGCAGCCACACAAGCTAGATAACGGGCCTGGCCACCCTGCCTATTGCTGCTCCACACTGCTCTCTGCAGCCACACAAGCTAGATAACGGGCCTGGCCGCCCTGCCTATTGCTGCTCCACACTGCTCTCTGCAGCCACACAAGCTAGATAACGGGCCTGGCCGCCCTGCCTATTGCTGCTCCACACTGCTCTCTGCAGCCACACAAGCTAGATAACGGGCCTGGCCACCCTGCCTATTGCTACTCCACACTGCTCTCTGCAGCCACACAAGCTAGATAACGGGCCTGGCCACCCTGCCTATTGCTACTCCACACTGCTCTCTGCAGCCACACAAGCTAGATAACGGGCCTGGCCGCCCTGCCTATTGCTGCTCCACACTGCTCTCTGCAGCCACACAAGCTAGATAACGGGCCTGGCCACCCTGCCTATTGCTGCTCCACACTGCTCTCTGCAGCCACACAAGCTAGATAACGGGCCTGGCCACCCTGCCTATTGCTACTCCACACTGCTCTCTGCAGCCACACAAGCTAGATAACGGGCCTGGCCACCCTGCCTATTGCTACTCCACACTGCTCTCTGCAGCCACACAAGCTAGATAACGGGCCTGGCCACCCTGCCTATTGCTGCTCCACACTGCTCTCTGCAGTCACACAAGCTAGATAACGGGCCTGGCCACCCTGCCTACTGCTGCTCCACACTGCTCTCTGCAGCCACACAAGCTAGATAACGGGCCTGGCCGCCCTGCCTATTGCTGCTCCACACTGCTCTCTGCAGCCACACAAGCTAGATAACGGGCCTGGCCACCCTGCCTATTGCTGCTCCACACTGCTCTCTGCAGCCACACAAGCTAGATAACGGGCCTGGCCACCCTGCCTACTGCTGCTCCACACTGCTCTCTGCAGCCACACAAGCTAGATAACGGGCCTGGCCACCCTGCCTATTGCTGCTCCACACTGCTCTCTGCGGCCACACAAGCTAGATAACGGGCCTGGCCACCCTGCCTATTGCTGCTCCACACTGCTCTCTGCAGCCACACAAGCTAGATAACGGGCCTGGCCACCCTGCCTATTGCTGCTCCACACTGCTCTCTGCAGCCACACAAGCTAGATAACGGGCCTGGCCACCCTGCCTATTGCTGCTCCACACTGCTCTCTGCAGCCACACAAGCTAGATAACGGGCCTGGCCACCCTGCCTATTGCTGCTCCACACTGCTCTCTGCAGCCACACAAGCTAGATAACGGGCCTGGCCACCCTGCCTATTGCTGCTCCACACTGCTCTCTGCAGCCACACAAGCTAGATAACGGGCCTGGCCACCCTGCCTATTGCTGCTCCACACTGCTCTCTGCAGCCACACAAGCTAGATAACGGGCCTGGCCACCCTGCCTATTGCTACTCCACACTGCTCTCTGCAGCCACACAAGCTAGATAACGGGCCTGGCCGCCCTGCCTATTGCTGCTCCACACTGCTCTCTGCAGCCACACAAGCTAGATAACGGGCCTGGCCACCCTGCCTATTGCTGCTCCACACTGCTCTCTGCGGCCACACAAGCTAGATAACGGGCCTGGCCACCCTGCCTATTGCTGCTCCACACTGCTCTCTGCAGCCACACAAGCTAGATAACGGGCCTGGCCACCCTGCCTATTGCTGCTCCACACTGCTCTCTGCAGCCACACAAGCTAGATAACGGGCCTGGCCACCCTGCCTAGTGCTACTCCACACTGCTCTCTGCAGCCACACAAGCTAGATAACGGGCCTGGCCGCCCTGCCTATTGCTGCTCCACACTGCTCTCTGCGGCCACACAAGCTAGATAACGGGCCTGGCCACCCTGCCTATTGCTGCTCCACACTGCTCTCTGCAGCCACACAAGCTAGATAACGGGCCTGGCCACCCTGCCTATTGCTGCTCCACACTGCTCTCTGCAGCCACACAAGCTAGATAACGGGCCTGGCCACCCTGCCTATTGCTGCTCCACACTGCTTTCTGCACCCACACAAGCTAGATAACGGGCCTGGCCGCCCTGCCTATTGCTGCTCCACACTGCTCTCTGCAGCCACACAAGCTAGATAACGGGCCTGGCCACCCTGCCTATTGCTGCTCCACACTGCTCTCTGCAGCCACACAAGCTAGATAACGGGCCTGGCCACCCTGCCTATTGCTGCTCCACACTGCTCTCTGCAGCCACACAAGCTAGATAACGGGCCTGGCCGCCCTGCCTATTGCTGCTCCACACTGCTCTCTGCAGCCACACAAGCTAGATAACGGGCCTGGCCACCCTGCCTATTGCTACTCCACACTGCTCTCTGCGGCCACACAAGCTAGATAACGGGCCTGGCCACCCTGCCTACTGCTGCTCCACACTGCTCTCTGCAGCCACACAAGCTAGATAACGGGCCTGGCCACCCTGCCTACTGCTACTCCACACTGCTCTCTGCGGCCACACAAGCTAGATAACGGGCCTGGCCGCCCTGCCTATTGCTGCTCCACACTGCTCTCTGCAGCCACACAAGCTAGATAACGGGCCTGGCCACCCTGCCTATTGCTGCTCCACACTGCTCTCTGCAGCCACACAAGCTAGATAACGGGCCTGGCCACCCTGCCTATTGCTGCTCCACACTGCTCTCTGCAGCCACACAAGCTAGATAACGGGCCTGGCCACCCTGCCTATTGCTGCTCCACACTGCTCTCTGCAGCCACACAAGCTAGATAACGGGCCTGGCCACCCTGCCTATTGCTGCTCCACACTGCTCTCTGCAGCCACACAAGCTAGATAACGGGCCTGGCCACCCTGCCTATTGCTGCTCCACACTGCTCTCTGCAGCCACACAAGCTAGATAACGGGCCTGGCCACCCTGCCTATTGCTGCTCCACACTGCTCTCTGCAGCCACACAAGCTAGATAACGGGCCTGGCCACCCTGCCTATTGCTGCTCCACACTGCTCTCTGCACCCACACAAGCTAGATGATGGGCCTGGCCACCCTGTCTACTGCTGCTCCACACTGCTCTCTGCAGCCACACAAGCTAGATAACGGGCCTGGCCGCCCTGCCTACTGCTGCTCCACACTGCTCTCTGCAGCCACACAAGCTAGATAACGGGCCTGGCCACCCTGCCTATTGCTACTCCACACTGCTCTCTGCAGTCACACAAGCTAGATAACGGGCCTGGCCACCCTGCCTAGTGCTACTCCACACTGCTCTCTGCAGCCACACAAGCTAGATAACGGGCCTGGCCGCCCTGCCTATTGCTGCTCCACACTGCTCTCTGCGGCCACACAAGCTAGATAACGGGCCTGGCCACCCTGCCTATTGCTGCTCCACACTGCTCTCTGCAGCCACACAAGCTAGATAACGGGCCTGGCCACCCTGCCTATTGCTGCTCCACACTGCTCTCTGCAGCCACACAAGCTAGATAACGGGCCTGGCCACCCTGCCTATTGCTGCTCCACACTGCTCTCTGCGGCCACACAAGCTAGATAACGGGCCTGGCCACCCTGCCTATTGCTGCTCCACACTGCTCTCTGCAGCCACACAAGCTAGATAACGGGCCTGGCCACCCTGCCTATTGCTGCTCCACACTGCTCTCTGCAGCCACACAAGCTAGATAACGGGCCTGGCCACCCTGCCTATTGCTGCTCCACACTGCTCTCTGCAGCCACACAAGCTAGATAACGGGCCTGGCCACCCTGCCTATTGCTGCTCCACACTGCTCTCTGCAGCCACACAAGCTAGATAACGGGCCTGGCCACCCTGCCTATTGCTGCTCCACACTGCTCTCTGCAGCCACACAAGCTAGATAACGGGCCTGGCCGCCCTGCCTATTGCTGCTCCACACTGCTCTCTGCAGTCACACAAGCTAGATAACGGGCCTGGCCACCCTGCCTACTGCTGCTCCACACTGCTCTCTGCAGCCACACAAGCTAGATAATGGGCCTGGCCACCCTGCCTATTGCTGCTCCACACTGCTCTCTGCAGCCACACAAGCTAGATAACGGGCCTGGCCACCCTGCCTACTGCTGCTCCACACTGCTCTCTGCAGCCACACAAGCTAGATAACGGGCCTGGCCGCCCTGCCTATTGCTGCTCCACACTGCTCTCTGCGGCCACACAAGCTAGATAACGGGCCTGGCCACCCTGCCTATTGCTACTCCACACTGCTCTCTGCAGTCACACAAGCTAGATAACGGGCCTGGCCGCCCTGCCTATTGCTACTCCACACTGCTCTCTGCAGTCACACAAGCTAGATAACGGGCCTGGCCACCCTGCCTATTGCTGCTCCACACTGCTCTCTGCAGCCACACAAGCTAGATAACGGGCCTGGCCACCCTGCCTATTGCTGCTCCACACTGCTCTCTGCAGCCACACAAGCTAGATAACGGGCCTGGCCACCCTGCCTATTGCTGCTCCACACTGCTCTCTGCGGCCACACAAGCTAGATAACGGGCCTGGCCACCCTGCCTATTGCTGCTCCACACTGCTCTCTGCAGCCACACAAGCTAGATAACGGGCCTGGCCACCCTGCCTATTGCTGCTCCACACTGCTCTCTGCAGCCACACAAGCTAGATAACGGGCCTGGCCACCCTGCCTATTGCTGCTCCACACTGCTCTCTGCAGCCACACAAGCTAGATAACGGGCCTGGCCACCCTGCCTATTGCTACTCCACACTGCTCTCTGCAGTCACACAAGCTAGATAACGGGCCTGGCCACCCTGCCTACTGCTGCTCCACACTGCTCTCTGCGGCCACACAAGCTAGATAACGGGCCTGGCCACCCTGCCTATTGCTGCTCCACACTGCTCTCTGCGGCCACACAAGCTAGATAACGGGCCTGGCCACCCTGCCTATTGCTGCTCCACACTGCTCTCTGCAGTCACACAAGCTAGATAACGGGCCTGGCCACCCTGCCTACTGCTGCTCCACACTGCTCTCTGCGGCCACACAAGCTAGATAACGGGCCTGGCCGCCCTGCCTATTGCTGCTCCACACTGCTCTCTGCAGCCACACAAGCTAGATAACGGGCCTGGCCACCCTGCCTATTGCTACTCCACACTGCTCTCTGCAGTCACACAAGCTAGATAACGGGCCTGGCCACCCTGCCTATTGCTGCTCCACACTGCTCTCTGCAGCCACACAAGCTAGATAACGGGCCTGGCCACCCTGCCTATTGCTGCTCCACACTGCTCTCTGCAGCCACACAAGCTAGATAACGGGCCTGGCCACCCTGCCTATTGCTGCTCCACACTGCTCTCTGCGGCCACACAAGCTAGATAACGGGCCTGGCCACCCTGCCTACTGCTGCTCCACACTGCTCTCTGCGGCCACACAAGCTAGATAACGGGCCTGGCCACCCTGCCTATTGCTGCTCCACACTGCTCTCTGCAGTCACACAAGCTAGATAACGGGCCTGGCCACCCTGCCTATTGCTGCTCCACACTGCTCTCTGCAGCCACACAAGCTAGATAACGGGCCTGGCCGCCCTGCCTATTGCTGCTCCACACTGCTCTCTGCGGCCACACAAGCTAGATAACGGGCCTGGCCACCCTGCCTATTGCTGCTCCACACTGCTCTCTGCAGCCACACAAGCTAGATAACGGGCCTGGCCACCCTGCCTATTGCTACTCCACACTGCTCTCTGCAGCCACACAAGCTAGATAACGGGCCTGGCCACCCTGCCTATTGCTACTCCACACTGCTCTCTGCAGCCACACAAGCTAGATAACGGGCCTGGCCACCCTGCCTATTGCTACTCCACACTGCTCTCTGCAGCCACACAAGCTAGATAACGGGCCTGGCCACCCTGCCTATTGCTGCTCCACACTGCTCTCTGCAGCCACACAAGCTAGATAACGGGCCTGGCCGCCCTGCCTATTGCTGCTCCACACTGCTCTCTGCAGCCACACAAGCTAGATAACGGGCCTGGCCACCCTGCCTACTGCTGCTCCACACTGCTCTCTGCAGCCACACAAGCTAGATAACGGGCCTGGCCACCCTGCCTATTGCTACTCCACACTGCTCTCTGCAGCCACACAAGCTAGATAACGGGCCTGGCCACCCTGCCTACTGCTGCTCCACACTGCTCTCTGCAGCCACACAAGCTAGATAACGGGCCTGGCCGCCCTGCCTATTGCTGCTCCACACTGCTCTCTGCAGCCACACAAGCTAGATAACGGGCCTGGCCACCCTGCCTATTGCTGCTCCACACTGCTCTCTGCAGCCACACAAGCTAGATAACGGGCCTGGCCGCCCTGCCTATTGCTGCTCCACACTGCTCTCTGCGGCCACACAAGCTAGATAACGGGCCTGGCCGCCCTGCCTATTGCTGCTCCACACTGCTCTCTGCAGTCACACAAGCTAGATAACGGGCCTGGCCGCCCTGCCTATTGCTGCTCCACACTGCTCTCTGCAGCCACACAAGCTAGATAACGGGCCTGGCCGCCCTGCCTATTGCTACTCCACACTGCTCTCTGCGGCCACACAAGCTAGATAACGGGCCTGGCCACCCTGCCTATTGCTGCTCCACACTGCTCTCTGCAGTCACACAAGCTAGATAACGGGCCTGGCCACCCTGCCTATTGCTACTCCACACTGCTCTCTGCAGCCACACAAGCTAGATAACGGGCCTGGCCACCCTGCCTACTGCTGCTCCACACTGCTCTCTGCAGCCACACAAGCTAGATAACGGGCCTGGCCACCCTGCCTATTGCTGCTCCACACTGCTCTCTGCAGCCACACAAGCTAGATAACGGGCCTGGCCACCCTGCCTATTGCTGCTCCACACTGCTCTCTGCACCCACACAAGCTAGATGACGGGCCTGGCCACCCTGCCTACTGCTGCTCCACACTGCTCTCTGCAGTCACACAAGCTAGATAACGGGCCTGGCCACCCTGCCTACTGCTACTCCACACTGCTCTCTGCGGCCACACAAGCTAGATAACGGGCCTGGCCACCCTGCCTATTGCTGCTCCACACTGCTCTCTGCGGCCACACAAGCTAGATAACGGGCCTGGCCACCCTGCCTATTGCTGCTCCACACTGCTCTCTGCAGTCACACAAGCTAGATAACGGGCCTGGCCGCCCTGCCTATTGCTGCTCCACACTGCTCTCTGCAGCCACACAAGCTAGATAACGGGCCTGGCCACCCTGCCTATTGCTGCTCCACACTGCTCTCTGCAGCCACACAAGCTAGATAACGGGCCTGGCCGCCCTGCCTATTGCTGCTCCACACTGCTCTCTGCAGCCACACAAGCTAGATAACGGGCCTGGCCACCCTGCCTATTGCTGCTCCACACTGCTCTCTGCAGCCACACAAGCTAGATAACGGGCCTGGCCACCCTGCCTATTGCTGCTCCACACTGCTCTCTGCAGCCACACAAGCTAGATAACGGGCCTGGCCGCCCTGCCTATTGCTGCTCCACACTGCTCTCTGCAGCCACACAAGCTAGATAACGGGCCTGGCCACCCTGCCTATTGCTGCTCCACACTGCTCTCTGCAGTCACACAAGCTAGATAACGGGCCTGGCCACCCTGCCTACTGCTGCTCCACACTGCTCTCTGCAGCCACACAAGCTAGATAACGGGCCTGGCCACCCTGCCTACTGCTGCTCCACACTGCTCTCTGCAGCCACACAAGCTAGATAACGGGCCTGGCCGCCCTGCCTATTGCTGCTCCACACTGCTCTCTGCAGCCACACAAGCTAGATAACGGGCCTGGCCACCCTGCCTACTGCTGCTCCACACTGCTCTCTGCAGCCACACAAGCTAGATAACGGGCCTGGCCACCCTGCCTATTGCTGCTCCACACTGCTCTCTGCAGCCACACAAGCTAGATAACGGGCCTGGCCGCCCTGCCTATTGCTGCTCCACACTGCTCTCTGCAGCCACACAAGCTAGATAACGGGCCTGGCCACCCTGCCTATTGCTGCTCCACACTGCTCTCTGCAGCCACACAAGCTAGATAACGGGCCTGGCCACCCTGCCTATTGCTGCTCCACACTGCTCTCTGCAGCCACACAAGCTAGATAACGGGCCTGGCCGCCCTGCCTATTGCTGCTCCACACTGCTCTCTGCAGCCACACAAGCTAGATAACGGGCCTGGCCACCCTGCCTATTGCTGCTCCACACTGCTCTCTGCAGCCACACAAGCTAGATAACGGGCCTGGCCACCCTGCCTATTGCTGCTCCACACTGCTCTCTGCAGCCACACAAGCTAGATAACGGGCCTGGCCGCCCTGCCTATTGCTGCTCCACACTGCTCTCTGCAGCCACACAAGCTAGATAACGGGCCTGGCCACCCTGCCTATTGCTGCTCCACACTGCTCTCTGCAGCCACACAAGCTAGATAACGGGCCTGGCCACCCTGCCTATTGCTGCTCCACACTGCTCTCTGCAGCCACACAAGCTAGATAACGGGCCTGGCCACCCTGCCTATTGCTGCTCCACACTGCTCTCTGCAGCCACACAAGCTAGATAACGGGCCTGGCCACCCTGCCTATTGCTGCTCCACACTGCTCTCTGCAGCCACACAAGCTAGATAACGGGCCTGGCCGCCCTGCCTATTGCTGCTCCACACTGCTCTCTGCAGCCACACAAGCTAGATAACGGGCCTGGCCGCCCTGCCTATTGCTGCTCCACACTGCTCTCTGCAGCCACACAAGCTAGATAACGGGCCTGGCCACCCTGCCTATTGCTGCTCCACACTGCTCTCTGCAGCCACACAAGCTAGATAACGGGCCTGGCCACCCTGCCTATTGCTGCTCCACACTGCTCTCTGCAGCCACACAAGCTAGATAACGGGCCTGGCCACCCTGCCTATTGCTGCTCCACACTGCTCTCTGCAGCCACACAAGCTAGATAACGGGCCTGGCCACCCTGCCTATTGCTACTCCACACTGCTCTCTGCAGCCACACAAGCTAGATAACGGGCCTGGCCACCCTGCCTATTGCTACTCCACACTGCTCTCTGCAGCCACACAAGCTAGATAACGGGCCTGGCCGCCCTGCCTATTGCTGCTCCACACTGCTCTCTGCAGCCACACAAGCTAGATAACGGGCCTGGCCGCCCTGCCTATTGCTGCTCCACACTGCTCTCTGCAGCCACACAAGCTAGATAACGGGCCTGGCCACCCTGCCTACTGCTGCTCCACACTGCTCTCTGCAGCCACACAAGCTAGATAACGGGCCTGGCCACCCTGCCTATTGCTGCTCCACACTGCTCTCTGCAGCCACACAAGCTAGATAACGGGCCTGGCCACCCTGCCTATTGCTGCTCCACACTGCTCTCTGCAGCCACACAAGCTAGATAACGGGCCTGGCCGCCCTGCCTATTGCTGCTCCACACTGCTCTCTGCAGCCACACAAGCTAGATAACGGGCCTGGCCGCCCTGCCTATTGCTGCTCCACACTGCTCTCTGCAGCCACACAAGCTAGATAACGGGCCTGGCCACCCTGCCTACTGCTGCTCCACACTGCTCTCTGCAGCCACACAAGCTAGATAACGGGCCTGGCCACCCTGCCTATTGCTGCTCCACACTGCTCTCTGCAGCCACACAAGCTAGATAACGGGCCTGGCCACCCTGCCTATTGCTGCTCCACACTGCTCTCTGCAGCCACACAAGCTAGATAACGGGCCTGGCCACCCTGCCTATTGCTGCTCCACACTGCTCTCTGCAGCCACACAAGCTAGATAACGGGCCTGGCCACCCTGCCTACTGCTGCTCCACACTGCTCTCTGCAGCCACACAAGCTAGATAACGGGCCTGGCCACCCTGCCTATTGCTGCTCCACACTGCTCTCTGCAGCCACACAAGCTAGATAACGGGCCTGGCCACCCTGCCTATTGCTGCTCCACACTGCTCTCTGCAGCCACACAAGCTAGATAACGGGCCTGGCCACCCTGCCTATTGCTGCTCCACACTGCTCTCTGCGGCCACACAAGCTAGATAACGGGCCTGGCCACCCTGCCTATTGCTGCTCCACACTGCTCTCTGCAGCCACACAAGCTAGATAACGGGCCTGGCCACCCTGCCTATTGCTGCTCCACACTGCTCTCTGCAGCCACACAAGCTAGATAACGGGCCTGGCCACCCTGCCTATTGCTGCTCCACACTGCTCTCTGCAGCCACACAAGCTAGATAACGGGCCTGGCCACCCTGCCTATTGCTGCTCCACACTGCTCTCTGCAGCCACACAAGCTAGATAACGGGCCTGGCCACCCTGCCTATTGCTGCTCCACACTGCTCTCTGCAGCCACACAAGCTAGATAACGGGCCTGGCCACCCTGCCTATTGCTGCTCCACACTGCTCTCTGCAGCCACACAAGCTAGATAACGGGCCTGGCCACCCTGCCTATTGCTGCTCCACACTGCTCTCTGCAGCCACACAAGCTAGATAACGGGCCTGGCCACCCTGCCTATTGCTGCTCCACACTGCTCTCTGCAGCCACACAAGCTAGATAACGGGCCTGGCCACCCTGCCTATTGCTGCTCCACACTGCTCTCTGCAGCCACACAAGCTAGATAACGGGCCTGGCCACCCTGCCTATTGCTGCTCCACACTGCTCTCTGCAGCCACACAAGCTAGATAACGGGCCTGGCCACCCTGCCTATTGCTGCTCCACACTGCTCTCTGCAGCCACACAAGCTAGATAACGGGCCTGGCCACCCTGCCTATTGCTGCTCCACACTGCTCTCTGCAGCCACACAAGCTAGATAACGGGCCTGGCCACCCTGCCTATTGCTGCTCCACACTGCTCTCTGCAGCCACACAAGCTAGATAACGGGCCTGGCCACCCTGCCTATTGCTGCTCCACACTGCTCTCTGCAGCCACACAAGCTAGATAACGGGCCTGGCCACCCTGCCTATTGCTGCTCCACACTGCTCTCTGCAGCCACACAAGCTAGATAACGGGCCTGGCCACCCTGCCTATTGCTGCTCCACACTGCTCTCTGCAGCCACACAAGCTAGATAACGGGCCTGGCCACCCTGCCTACTGCTGCTCCACACTGCTCTCTGCAGCCACACAAGCTAGATAACGGGCCTGGCCGCCCTGCCTATTGCTGCTCCACACTGCTCTCTGCAGCCACACAAGCTAGATAACGGGCCTGGCCACCCTGCCTATTGCTGCTCCACACTGCTCTCTGCAGCCACACAAGCTAGATAACGGGCCTGGCCACCCTGCCTATTGCTGCTCCACACTGCTCTCTGCAGCCACACAAGCTAGATAACGGGCCTGGCCGCCCTGCCTATTGCTGCTCCACACTGCTCTCTGCAGCCACACAAGCTAGATAACGGGCCTGGCCACCCTGCCTATTGCTGCTCCACACTGCTCTCTGCAGCCACACAAGCTAGATAACGGGCCTGGCCACCCTGCCTATTGCTGCTCCACACTGCTCTCTGCAGCCACACAAGCTAGATAACGGGCCTGGCCACCCTGCCTATTGCTGCTCCACACTGCTCTCTGCGGCCACACAAGCTAGATAACGGGCCTGGCCACCCTGCCTATTGCTGCTCCACACTGCTCTCTGCGGCCACACAAGCTAGATAACGGGCCTGGCCACCCTGCCTATTGCTGCTCCACACTGCTCTCTGCAGCCACACAAGCTAGATAACGGGCCTGGCCACCCTGCCTATTGCTACTCCACACTGCTCTCTGCAGCCACACAAGCTAGATAACGGGCCTGGCCACCCTGCCTATTGCTGCTCCACACTGCTCTCTGCAGCCACACAAGCTAGATAACGGGCCTGGCCACCCTGCCTATTGCTGCTCCACACTGCTCTCTGCGGCCACACAAGCTAGATAACGGGCCTGGCCACCCTGCCTATTGCTGCTCCACACTGCTCTCTGCGGCCACACAAGCTAGATAACGGGCCTGGCCACCCTGCCTATTGCTACTCCACACTGCTCTCTGCAGCCACACAAGCTAGATAACGGGCCTGGCCACCCTGCCTACTGCTGCTCCACACTGCTCTCTGCAGCCACACAAGCTAGATAACGGGCCTGGCCACCCTGCCTATTGCTGCTCCACACTGCTCTCTGCAGCCACACAAGCTAGATAACGGGCCTGGCCACCCTGCCTATTGCTGCTCCACACTGCTCTCTGCAGCCACACAAGCTAGATAACGGGCCTGGCCACCCTGCCTATTGCTGCTCCACACTGCTCTCTGCAGCCACACAAGCTAGATAACGGGCCTGGCCACCCTGCCTATTGCTGCTCCACACTGCTCTCTGCAGCCACACAAGCTAGATAACGGGCCTGGCCACCCTGCCTATTGCTACTCCACACTGCTCTCTGCAGCCACACAAGCTAGATAACGGGCCTGGCCACCCTGCCTATTGCTGCTCCACACTGCTCTCTGCAGCCACACAAGCTAGATAACGGGCCTGGCCACCCTGCCTATTGCTGCTCCACACTGCTCTCTGCAGCCACACAAGCTAGATAACGGGCCTGGCCACCCTGCCTACTGCTGCTCCACACTGCTCTCTGCGGCCACACAAGCTAGATAACGGGCCTGGCCACCCTGCCTATTGCTGCTCCACACTGCTCTCCGTAGCCACACAAGCTAGATAACGGGCCTGGCCGCCCTGCCTATTGCTGCTCCACACTGCTCTCTGCAGCCACACAAGCTAGATAACGGGCCTGGCCGCCCTGCCTATTGCTGCTCCACACTGCTCTCTGCAGCCACACAAGCTAGATAACGGGCCTGGCCGCCCTGCCTATTGCTGCTCCACACTGCTCTCTGCAGCCACACACGCTAGATAACGGGCCTGGCCACCCTGCCTATTGCTACTCCACACTGCTCTCTGCAGCCACACAAGCTAGATAACGGGCCTGGCCACCCTGCCTATTGCTACTCCACACTGCTCTCTGCAGCCACACAAGCTAGATAACGGGCCTGGCCACCCTGCCTATTGCTACTCCACACTGCTCTCTGCAGCCACACAAGCTAGATAACGGGCCTGGCCACCCTGCCTATTGCTGCTCCACACTGCTCTCTGCAGCCACACAAGCTAGATAACGGGCCTGGCCACCCTGCCTATTGCTGCTCCACACTGCTCTCTGCGGCCACACAAGCTAGATAACGGGCCTGGCCACCCTGCCTACTGCTGCTCCACACTGCTCTCTGCGGCCACACAAGCTAGATAACGGGCCTGGCCACCCTGCCTATTGCTGCTCCACACTGCTCTCTGCAGCCACACAAGCTAGATAACGGGCCTGGCCGCCCTGCCTATTGCTGCTCCACACTGCTCTCTGCAGCCACACAAGCTAGATAACGGGCCTGGCCGCCCTGCCTATTGCTGCTCCACACTGCTCTCTGCAGCCACACAAGCTAGATAACGGGCCTGGCCGCCCTGCCTATTGCTGCTCCACACTGCTCTCTGCAGCCACACAAGCTAGATAACGGGCCTGGCCGCCCTGCCTATTGCTGCTCCACACTGCTCTCTGCAGCCACACAAGCTAGATAACGGGCCTGGCCACCCTGCCTATTGCTGCTCCACACTGCTCTCTGCAGCCACACAAGCTAGATAACGGGCCTGGCCACCCTGCCTATTGCTGCTCCACACTGCTCTCTGCAGCCACACAAGCTAGATAACGGGCCTGGCCGCCCTGCCTATTGCTGCTCCACACTGCTCTCTGCAGCCACACAAGCTAGATAACGGGCCTGGCCGCCCTGCCTATTGCTGCTCCACACTGCTCTCTGCAGCCACACAAGCTAGATAACGGGCCTGGCCACCCTGCCTATTGCTGCTCCACACTGCTCTCTGCAGTCACACAAGCTAGATAACGGGCCTGGCCACCCTGCCTACTGCTGCTCCACACTGCTCTCTGCAGCCACACAAGCTAGATAACGGGCCTGGCCACCCTGCCTATTGCTGCTCCACACTGCTCTCTGCAGCCACACAAGCTAGATAACGGGCCTGGCCGCCCTGCCTACTGCTGCTCCACACTGCTCTCTGCAGCCACACAAGCTAGATAACGGGCCTGGCCACCCTGCCTACTGCTGCTCCACACTGCTCTCTGCAGCCACACAAGCTAGATAACGGGCCTGGCCACCCTGCCTATTGCTGCTCCACACTGCTCTCTGCAGCCACACAAGCTAGATAACGGGCCTGGCCGCCCTGCCTATTGCTGCTCCACACTGCTCTCTGCAGCCACACAAGCTAGATAACGGGCCTGGCCACCCTGCCTACTGCTGCTCCACACTGCTCTCTGCAGCCACACAAGCTAGATAACGGGCCTGGCCGCCCTGCCTATTGCTGCTCCACACTGCTCTCTGCAGCCACACAAGCTAGATAACGGGCCTGGCCGCCCTGCCTATTGCTGCTCCACACTGCTCTCTGCAGCCACACAAGCTAGATAACGGGCCTGGCCACCCTGCCTACTGCTGCTCTACACTGCTCTCTGCAGCCACACAAGCTAGATAACGGGCCTGGCCACCCTGCCTACTGCTGCTCCACACTGCTCTCTGCAGCCACACAAGCTAGATAACGGGCCTGGCCACCCTGCCTATTGCTGCTCCACACTGCTCTCTGCAGCCACACAAGCTAGATAACGGGCCTGGCCACCCTGCCTATTGCTACTCCACACTGCTCTCTGCAGCCACACAAGCTAGATAACGGGCCTGGCCGCCCTGCCTATTGCTACTCCACACTGCTCTCTGCAGCCACACAAGCTAGATAACGGGCCTGGCCACCCTGCCTATTGCTGCTCCACACTGCTCTCTGCAGCCACACAAGCTAGATAACGGGCCTGGCCGCCCTGCCTATTGCTACTCCACACTGCTCTCTGCAGCCACACAAGCTAGATAACGGGCCTGGCCGCCCTGCCTATTGCTGCTCCACACTGCTCTCTGCAGCCACACAAGCTAGATAACGGGCCTGGCCGCCCTGCCTATTGCTACTCCACACTGCTCTCTGCAGCCACACAAGCTAGATAACGGGCCTGGCCACCCTGCCTATTGCTGCTCCACACTGCTCTCTGCAGCCACACAAGCTAGATAACGGGCCTGGCCACCCTGCCTATTGCTACTCCACACTGCTCTCTGCAGCCACACAAGCTAGATAACGGGCCTGGCCACCCTGCCTATTGCTGCTCCACACTGCTCTCTGCAGCCACACAAGCTATATAACGGGCCTGGCCACCCTGCCTACTGCTGCTCCACACTGCTCTCTGCAGCCACACAAGTAGCTGAAGGGAAGGCTCGGGCCTTGTCCACACAAACCAAGCGTCTACTGTTTTGGATGCAGAGCCTCTTACCCTCTTCTGTCAGCATACGAGAACTGTTTTCCAATGTAGCTTCAACTTACTTGTAGCAGGGTGGTGACCCAGCTCCAGGCATCAAAAGGGTTAAAATAGCCCTGGGAGAGGGCTGTAGCTACGGGCCAATCAAGAGAAGCCTTGCGGCAGCCAATCAGAACCCAGTGGGGCTGTATAAAAAAGATGGCTGGCCAAGCAGAGCCCATTTCCCGGAAGGACCCCGCTGCCTGGGAGCCAGGGTGCCGTGGACAGAGCAGGGCTGGCGGGAGGCGGGGTGAGCCCGGGCACTCCAGGTCCACACCCCTTGCCAGTGCTTAGTGGCCATGTTAGGTTGCAGCTTGCCCTGGGGCAGGGGCTAGGTGACGTCTGGCAGTGGGTCGCTGAGGCAAGGTGGGTGGAGGGAATCGGGGGTTCCCTGGGAGGCTGGACCCCTGAGCGTAGAGGCCCCGTGGCAGGGCAGTACCAGAGCGGAGGGCTCTGTGGGTCCCACTGGAGGGGGCAGAACCATTAACACAAACAGGTAACAGTAGGTGAGGCACTGGCTGGAAGGGGGCGCTCCAGGGCTGAAGCGAGCTCATTCCCAAGGGCCCAGCAGGAGGCGCCGTGGCGGTGTCACACGGTGTTACTTGTGCTAGCTAAACTGAGCTAAGCCTCGTTCAGACCAGGGGGCATCACCCGCCTTTACACCACGGAGTGCGCTGGCACTTCAATTGACTAGGGCCTACGCTTGCACAAGCCGCAGCTCACCTCGGGGCAAGTGAAACCAGAGGGGACGTGGCTCCTCCCCCGCAGGGAGGTGAGGGGAGAGAGTGTGAATGGGAAATTACCTACTGGAATGGGGGAACCGCTCCATGTCTGTTGAAACCTCCTTTCTGTCGGGGTGTCAGACTTGCATCCGAATTCCAGCTCAGCAGGTTTGCCTTGCAGTTTGGTTTTGATCACCGCTCGTGTTATAGCGCAGCACTTCTAATTGCACAGGCGTAGCTCTGGCCTGGTCCGCACCACCGTGGGCGGTTGAGCTGAGTTACACAACAGCTACAGATCTGCACGGAGATAAGCCAGCGAAGGCGCCGCCCCAAGGATGCTCCGTATGCGCCGCGTTCGGTGGAATGCGTGCTGGAGCCGGCAGGAGCGTGCGCAGCGGCCGAACGTGGGGAATCGGCCCCTCTGGGTCGCCGCCCAGCGGTCTGCGGGACTTGGACAAGCCCTGCCCTAGGCCTGCTCCCAAGGGTCAGGCGTTCAGAGGCCCGCAGTGAGCTGCGAAGGCCCAAGTCCCTCGTGCCGTGAGTCCCCGGGTGATGTGGACGGGGAGTGGAGTCCTGGCCCACCGGAGCATTTTGTGCTCACTCAGCTCCGGCGGGAAGAACCGAGGAGGGGCAGAGCAAAGGCCGGCCTGGTCTACAGGGCCCTGAAACCGCTGCCACAGATCCTGGGCTTTAGTGGGGCCAGCCACTCTCCACGAGGCGCTGTGTGGCTGACTTCAGCATCCGCTGTGGCTCCAGGGCTCTGCCCCTTCTCTGGCAGCAGAGTCAGTGGGAACGTTAACCCCCGGGGGCCTCCTGTCATGCCCTAGTGCCCCTCCAGCTGGGTGCACAGGCCAGCAGAGCAGGCGTGCAGCGGCGCTGCGCTCCTTCCCCCCCGGGCAGCCTTCTGCTACGGCTTCAGTTCCCACCCCAGCGTCCCTCCCGGCCCGCCAGCTCCTCCAGAGCAGCCGCGTCCGCGCACCTCTCAGTTCCCCATCCCTTCCCTCACCAAGGGACGGCAGGGACCCGCCCCCCAGCCAGGGCACCGCCAAGAGGCAACGGCTGGGTCTGGGGAAAGGCTTGGGACGCTTTGCGGAGGGCTCAGTTCAGCAGCGTCTCTGACTCCCGACGAGCTTTTAAGGCCTCTTGCTCCCATTGATTTCAATGGCAAAATGCTCCTTGACTTCAGTGGAACTGGGTGGGCCTCCAAGAGAGCAGCAGAACCGGATAAAGGGAAAGAGCAAGGAAAGTGACCGAGGGGCAGGAAGAAATGGCAGCGGGTGCCTAGTGCAGCTCTGCTGCAGAGGGGCGTGTGCGGGACGGAGAGTGAGAGCCCCCGGCGCCCAGGCCCCGCTGCAGTCGTGGGGAGTGGTTGGAGGGTATGTAGGCAGAGCAAAGCCAGCCCAGGGTAGCACAGGTTAAAAGCCACTCACAACCCTTCCCAAAGTCCTCGGGACTGGAGCTACCCCATGCTGCTGCAACGTCGCTGCCGCTGGCTCTCCACACGCTGCAGCCATGTCCCCCGTGCCGGGCGGGGTGCCCTGGCTTTCCCAGCCAAAGTGATGAATGGGACGCATCCAGCTCACTTAATGAGCCTCCTTTGCGTGGGCCCTACAATTGGCACCTACGTCTCCACCCTTTGCGAAGCCGGCCCAGCGGGGAATGTGTGCAGCACACACTGCCCAGGGGCTCAGCTCTGGCCGAGTACTGCTGGGAGTCCTGCTCTGACCATGTGTCCACCGTCCCTTCGGACCCAAAGTACTTGCAGCGTGCGGCTCCTCTGGGTCTGTGCTGGAGCGAGGGGTGTTAGCCAGCGCGCAGCTGCAGAGTCGTGTAACTGCGTGAAATGTTAGCGGCTACACGACTATTCGATCGTTCCTGGGGGGCGGGGGCGGCAGCCAGCCCCACTCCTGGGGAGCCCCACACCACTCTGCACTGCTGCCCGTCTATCAGAGGCAGCAGGTGGGAGCCAGTTGAAAAACCAGCTCCCTGTGCAGGCCGCCTGTCTGTCAGCCCGTGCTGCTGCCTCTGCTACAGAGGCGGGGTGGGGAGTGTGTGTAGTCAACAAGATTAAGTGACAGGCTGAGG
The DNA here is from genome assembly GCF_052426305.1 of Pelodiscus sinensis. NCBI lineage: Eukaryota > Metazoa > Chordata > Testudines > Trionychidae > Pelodiscus > Pelodiscus sinensis. The sequence goes on along the minus strand of NC_143061.1, from coordinate 56,741,945 downwards.
CTTATGGGTTAATCACCTCGTTGACTTCACACCCCTACTGGGAGTGGGGAGGGTTGGGGTTGGAATGAACAGCTAGTCGCCAGGCTTTCTAGGCTGCCGTTTAGACAATGTTTTACAATTCTAAGTGTGACCAATGCCCTGGCTTGTAGCTCTGTGAGGTCCCACCTCAGGCCGGGGTCTGGGGGGACCCTCTTTGGACTGGATGCTGTAGATCCTGAGACACGCCGCTGGGTTTCTGTCTCAGTAAGGAATCCCCTTTATTTTCATTACAAGCCTTATTGCATCTCAGCATCTTATGGTGGGAATTGTCCTGTGGCTGGGCCCTGAGTCCATCTTCTAAAAGTGCATCTGAAATCCGCACCTCCGAATTCCATTGTACAAGACTGGCGTGTCCTTGGCAGCAAATCAGCTCCACGGGGTGGGGCATGGTCAGAGCTAAAAGAGAAGGTGTGTTCCCATGCACATCTGATCAGGGTGGGTGGAGGGATGCAGTTTGGGCTCCTGCAGAGCTGCTGGAGATGGCTGGTTTTGCTCTCCTGAGTTTTGTACTAGCTGCACAGTGAGTCCCGTCTAATCCGCGTGGAGACAACCCTTAAAGACAAGTCCCCCCAGGGCGCCCCATCCTCTGAGCCCCCCACGAGCCCCTCCCACAGGGAGCCCCCCATGAGTCCCCCAGGGCGCCCCATCCTCTGAGCCCCCCACGAGCCCCTCCCACAGGGAGCCCCCCATGAGTCCCCCAGGGCGCCCCATCCTCTGAGCTCCCCACGAGCCCCTCCCATAGGGAGCCCCCACGAGTCCCCCCAGGGCACCCCATCCTCTGAGCTCCCCACGAGCCCCTCCCACAGGGAGCCCCCCATGAGTCCCCCAGGGCACCCCATCCTCTGAGCTCCCCACGAGCCCCTCCCACAGGGAGCCCCCCATGAGTCCCCCAGGGCACCCCATCCTCTGAGCTCCCCACGAGCCCCTCCCACAGGGAGCCCCCCATGAGTCCCCCAGGGCGCCCCATCCTCTGAGCTCCCCACGAGCCCCTCCCATAGGGAGCCCCCACGAGTCCCCCCAGGGCACCCCATCCTCTGAGCTCCCCACGAGCCCCTCCCATAGGGAGCCCCCACGAGTCCCCCCAGGGCACCCCATCCTCTGAGCTCCCCACGAGCCCCTCCCACAGGGAGCCCCCCATGAGTCCCCCAGGGCACCCCATCCTCTGAGTCCCCACGAGACCCTCCCACAGGGAGCCCCCCATGAGTCCCCCAGGGCGCCCCATCCTCTGAGTCCCCACGAGCCCCTCCCACAGGGAGCCCCCCATGAGTCCCCCAGGGCGCCCCATCCTCTGAGCTCCCCACGAGCCCCTCCCACATGGAGCCCCCCACGAGTCCCCCCAGGGCGCCCCATCCTCTGAGCCCCCCATGAGCCCCTCCCACAGGGCGCCCCATCCTCTGAGCCCCCCACGAGCCCCTCCCACAGGGAGCCCCATCCTCTGAGCCCCCCACGAGCCCCTCCCACAGGGAGCCCCCCATGAGTCCCCCAGGGCGCCCCATCCTCTGAGCTCCCCACGAGCCCCTCCCACAGGGAGCCCCCCATGAGTCCCCCAGGGCGCCCCATCCTCTGAGCTCCCCACGAGCCCCTCCCACAGGGAGCCCCCCATGAGTCCCCCAGGGCGCCCCATCCTCTGAGCCCCCCATGAGCCCCTCCCACAGGGAGCCCCCCATGAGTCCCCCCAGGGCGCCCCATCCTCTGAGCCCCCACGAGCCCCTCCCACCGGGAGCCCCCCATGAGTCCCCCAGGGTGCCCCATCCTCTGAGTCCCCCATGAACCCCTCCCACAGGGAGCCCCCCACGAGTCCCCCCAGGGCGCCCCATCCTCTGAGCCCCCCATGAGCCCCTCCCACAGGGCGCCCCATCCTCTGAGCCCCCCACGAGCCCCTCCCACAGGGCGCCCCATCCTCTGAGCTCCCCACGAGCCCCTCCCACAGGGAGCCCCCCATTATCCCCCAGGGCGCCCCATCCTCTGAGCTCCCCACGAGCCCCTCCCACATGGAGCCCCCCACGAGTCCCCCCAGGGCGCCCCATCCTCTGAGCCCCCCATGAGCCCCTCCCACAGGGCGCCCCATCCTCTGAGCCCCCCACGAGCCCCTCCCACAGGGCGCCCCATCCTCTGAGCCCCCCACGAGCCCCTCCCACAGGGAGCCCCCCACGAGTCCCCCCAGGGCGCCCCATCCTCTGAGCCCCCCACGAGCCCCTCCCCCAGGGCGCCCCATCCTCTGAGCTCCCCACGAGCCCCTCCCACATGGAGCCCCCCACGAGTCCCCCCAGGGCGCCCCATCCTCTGAGCCCCCCATGAGCCCCTCCCACAGGGCGCCCCATCCTCTGAGCCCCCCACGAGCCCCTCCCACAGGGAGCCCCCCATGAGTCCCCCAGGGCGCCCCATCCTCTGAGCTCCCCACGAGCCCCTCCCACAGGGAGCCCCCCATGAGTCCCCCAGGGCGCCCCATCCTCTGAGCTCCCCACGAGCCCCTCCCACAGGGAGCCCCCCATGAGTCCCCCAGGGCGCCCCATCCTCTGAGCTCCCCACGAGCCCCTCCCACAGGGAGCCCCCCATGAGTCCCCCCAGGGCGCCCCATCCTCTGAGCTCCCCACGAGCCCCTCCCACCGGGAGCCCCCCATGAGTCCCCCAGGGTGCCCCATCCTCTGAGCTCCCCACGAGCCCCTCCCCCAGGGCGCCCCATCCTCTGAGCCCCCCATGAGCCCCTCCCACAGGGCGCCCCATCCTCTGAGCCCCCCACGAGCCCCTCCCACAGGGCGCCCCATCCTCTGAGCTCCCCACGAGCCCCTCCCACAGGGAGCCCCCCATTATCCCCCAGGGCGCCCCATCCTCTGAGCTCCCCACGAGCCCCTCCCACATGGAGCCCCCCACGAGTCCCCCCAGGGCGCCCCATCCTCTGAGCCCCCCATGAGCCCCTCCCACAGGGCGCCCCATCCTCTGAGCCCCCCACGAGCCCCTCCCACAGGGAGCCCCCCATGAGTCCCCCCAGGGCGCCCCATCCTCTGAGCCCCCCACGAGCCCCTCCCACAGGGAGCCCCCCATGAGTCCCCCCAGGGCGCCCCATCCTCTGAGCTCCCCACGAGCCCCTCCCACAGGGAGCCCCCCACGAGTCCCCCCAGGGTGCCCCATCCTCTGAGCCCCCCCATGAGCCCCATTCCCTGAGCCCCTCCCACAGGGAGCCCCCCATTTCCCTGCTTGAGACCCCAAACCCCTCACTGGCCAGCCCAAGCCCTGCCCTCTGTCTTGCATTACCCTTGCTGTGCAGGTTAGGAAGCCCGGGGGGACTCTCGATTCCGCCTGCTTGGTCCCAGACTCCGGCTCGGTGCAATGAGTGAGGGGGAGACAAGAACCCAGGACTGAGGCTGGAGGCTGCAATGCAGGTCAGTGAGTGGCTCTACTCTCACCCCCCCCCCCCCCCCGCAGGGAGAGGAAAGGGTTGGCAAGACAACCCCCCACACCAACAAGATCAGAGCTAGCTGGGGGGGGGGGAGTTAAATCTAACTATTTTGCCCCCTTCCCCCCCCAAGTGCAAAAACTGGGCTGGGGAGGAGAGTGAAATCCCCCTCCCATCCCCAAGTGGTGCCCAGATTGGTCTGGGGGCAGAGGGTGAGGCGTTAAGCCGACCCTGTGCCAAGGGACAGGCTGTGCGAATGGCCGGGCTCTCTAGGAGCAGCACAGCAAACGTTTCCCTCGTCGGCGCAGCCAGCCATGAAATGAAGGTCCTGGCAACAGCACCAAGAACCTGGAGCGGGGAGCATTGACCTGGGGGCGCTGGGGGCGGGTGGGACAGCGGGGGGAGTACTGCGGCTCCCCTGCCATCGGAGTTTGGCCTGCAAGGCCACGAGGCCTTGTTTGGGGCCCTCAGTAGGAAGCAGAGCCCAGAGAAGTTTGGAGGAGCTGGAGACCTGCCAGATCACTGACCTAAAGGGAGACCCTCGTACTGTGCTCGTTTTGGGGCCCTTTTAAACGCCTCTTCCCCTGCCAAAGGAGGGTCTGTGATTGTGTAATTGAGTCTGACTCCATCTACTCCTCCAGCGCCCTTTCCTTCCATGGGGTGAGAGATCTGGCACTCCTAGCAGTCGCTGGGCAAATTCGCCTCCGGGGCACAGGTGGAAGAGAGGAGTGTGAGCTGGAGTGGTTGCTCCCCTCTCTGACAGACCGCTGAGAGCTCAGGGCTGCCTTCCCCTGGAGCCAGGAGACCTACAGGGCAGCCCCTGGTCCCCTTTAGTGCTTTCTGTTGTGTAGATGCTGCTGTTACTGGTACAAGTGATGTTGACCTGCACAGGTCCAAGCTCTGAATTGCTCATGTGGGTTGTGGATCTTGTTTTGGCTGCAAACACAGGGCCTGGTGCTACATCTGGTGTGTGTGGCATAGTGGTGCCCAGCAGCCCAGGTGCTGCATGGGGGTGGGTTGTGAGGCTAGCAAGACGGACAGAGGCATTGCTCACCTGTATGAGGCATCTTTGTGGTTGCGACATTTTACGCTGAGCTGATCGTCTGTTTGAGGGGTGTGCTAAATACATGTGGGTGCTTATTTGATGATCCATGCGGGTCTGTGGTGCTGCACTTCCGTGTCTATGTGAGCCCTTTGAATCCTTTCTGGGTCCATGTTTAGATGGCAGCATCTGGCATAGAAATATGGTGTCAGTGTCATGGAGCGTGAGATGCGTGTTGTACCTGAGAGCTGCAGAACTGGGGAGGTGGGTGTTTTCTTCTAGCTGTCATCCTCGCCAAAGGCCACTAGAGAGCAGCAAGATCTCAGGAGAAGGAGGGGAAAAGCTGTTCAAGGGATAACAGGGTTCAAGAGAAGCTGGGAGTGCCCCGCTGAGGGCGAGCAGAGCAGTGATGGGCTGGAGAAATCCTGCCACGGAACTGGAGAGCTGGGCCGGCTGCTCTGCTTGTCTTGGGACTTGCACTCTTGGCTGCTCATCTGTCCCTGCCAGGGAGAGCTGACCCTGGGATGCAGCACAAAATATTGCAGCTCAATCCCGGGCCAGATGGCTGGAAAAAATGTCCCCAGTAGCTGCTGTGGAAGTGACTCGATAGGGTGAAAGCGACAGGGCTGCGCGAGGCGCTTACGACACTGCCAGCCTGAGCCCTGCGTTTTCTGGGCCACGCTGCCATCTCTTTGGAAGCTGAGGGCCAAGCTCGGAGGCTCAGGAATATCCGCCCCAAAGAGGGAGAAGAATCTTGTTCTTGTGTTGCCGGCTGTGCCCTGGCTGCTGACCCAGGCCGCTGTCCCACCTGGAGCCTGAGCTAGCGAGGGCTTCACATTAGCAGGCAGGACTATGGGCTGGTGCCCCCAAGGGTCCCTCAGCACAAGGCATTTCACTGAGCGGGGGTGGCTCTGTCCCCCACTCCCACATGGTCACCCATTGTCCCTAGCACAGCTGGGCCCACTCACAGTGCTGCTGGGCAGACCCCACCAGGCTCAGCAAAGCCACATTCAGGTGTCCCCGGGAGCGTGTCCTCAGCCCCTGATCTGTCCTAAACGAAACGCCCCCCGCCCCTGGAACTCCTGCAGACCCTTGTGCCCTAGGCAGCTGGGTCTGGCTACCGGAGAGATGAATGGAGGTTATTTGGACTCCGGGATTTCCGGCCACCCCCTGGAGTGAAGCAGGGAGGGGTGTGGCTGGGAATTGGAAAGCCTGGGCAAGGAGAAGAAACTGTCAGAAAGTGGCCAAAGTTCAAGTTGAGACAGATCCCGAGGGGAGGAGATTCCTGGGCTCACTACTGAGAAGTCCCTGCCTCTGAGCTGAAACCCAGCACCTCGGCCCCGGCTGCTTAGACCCTACGCCCGTCGGCTGGATGGCGCAGGAGAGGGGGAGTCCGTCCTTTAGGGGCCACGGGCGACTGGTGACCGGCCCTTAGACTTTCGTTTGGGAGTCTCCCTGGCAGTCAGGCCGAAAGAGGGGGCCAGTCAGCCCTCCTGCCGCGTTCGACGGGAGCAAGGCTGCACTGTGGCCCGAGCCGAGTCTCTGAGGGGGCAGAGCCCATTGCAGTCGCCAGGCCTAGCGATGAAGCAGCCGTGCATAGCTGAGCGGAGGAGGCTGCAGACTGAGGCAGCTTTCCTGTTTACCCTCTGTGACGGCGTGTTGGGGTCGCCCGCCTCCTGCACCCCGAAATGGCACGAACAGACTCCACTAGCCAGTAGAATCGAGGTGGTTTATTGCCTCTCCAGGATACAGCACAGCACAGATGTCATCAGGTTCCAGGGCAGGCCTAGGATGCCTCAGCCCCCCTTGAGATGGGGGGGTCTCGGCTCCTAAACCCCCCAGCCTGTTGCTGAGGCTGCTTCCTCCATGCTCCCAGACAGACACTCACTCCCTCTCCTCCAGCCCTGCCCCCCAGCCAGGGGCGGCATCCCCCTTCCTTTGTTTCTCCCCATGGGGGGTGGCTGGTCAGACAGGTTTGGAGCCCCCTTTGCATAATGACCAGACAGCAGAGGTCGCCACAGCCCTAGCAAGGCCCCCCCACCACGTCACACCCTCGTAGCGAGGAAGCAGTTACCATGTGGTGCAGAGGGTCCAGTCCTGTAAATTGCTAAGTGCTGCGTGACCGCGGCTGGCAGTGAGATCAGCCTCCCTCTGGCAGGGTGGGGCTGAGCATTTGCTGGCCTGCACGCTGGTTTGGACATTGGCAACCCCCCTTCACAGTAGCCAGGTCCCTGTTTTCCAGCCTGCTTTAAGTGCAGCAGCACAGCGTTCCCTGCCAGCCAGGGTGGGCAGTCATGTTTGATGGGGGCCACTCCACAATTTTGGCAAGTGGTCAAGGGTTGTGCTTTGCTATGGAGGGTGCAGGGTCCGGGAGGGAATTAGGGTGCAGGAGAGCGGGGTTTTGGTGCAGGAGGGGATTGTGACCAGGAGCAGGGGATGGGGGTACAGGGTCTGGAAGAGGGGATGGGGGCAGGAAGATTCTGGCCTGGGGAAGGGGTGTCGGAGGCAGCTCAGGGTCTGGGAGGGAATTGTGACCTGGGGAAGGGTGGATGCAGAGGGTTTGGGGGGTGACCTGGGGCAGGGATTGGGGTGCCAGGTGCAGACTCTGGACAGGAGGCACTAACAGGCAGCTCCCAGCCAGCAGCCCAGCGGGACACTGAAGCAGGTTCCCTGCCTGCCACTGCCCCAGGCTGCTCAAAATGACTGGCTGGTCCCTCGATGGGCCTCTCTGTTCCATGCGCCTATGGGGGGGGAGAGAAGGGGGAGAGAAACTGTGCATGCTACCCCCCTGCCCAATCATCGCAGCTCCCATTGGTCAGTTTCCAGCCAATGGGAGCTGTGATGATTGGACTGGGGCAGGGGCAGTACTTGAAATCTTCTCCCTCCCCCCGCAAGGGATGCATGGCACCTGGAGGGAGCAGCCAGCCACTGTGAGTCTGCAGCAGGCAATGAGGGTGGCCATGGACTGGGCCACAGGGTCAGTGGGAATCTTGCCCGCCTCTGCTGCAAGCTACCTACTCGTGCAGCCTCAGGAGAGAGTCACATGCCCCTGGCTAGATTGTCTCTGCTTCTGCGGGTGGTGCACATCCGCACATGCAGCATTTATTCCACACGCGGCCGGAACACGGAATGGCAAGGGTGGTGTGAAATGACCCCACTTGGCCTCCTCTGCCAGGGCCGCGTTTCCTGCCAGTGTCTGCCCAGCTTGGCAGAGCCAGCACCCCCAGGCTACCCCGTCTCCGGCTGCCCCCGCTGCACTGAAATCCCTGGCACCAAGGAGGGTTGCTGTCTCCTGGGGCCCCAGCCACTGGACTCTCTGCTCCAGCTGGAGCCTGTTCCCCAGCCAATGCCAAAGGGGTTGCATCAGTCCTGATGCCGAGAGGCGGCCTGACAGCTGGAAAAGACTCAGGTTTTGGTGTCTTGCCAGCATGTGGCGTGTGTGTTAAGGAGACCCCCGGGCCCACGAGCAGGGGGGCAGCTTTGTTTCAGGGACACCGTCGGCCCAACTCTCACGCTGCTCTCTGCTGTGGTTCCAAACGACGCCTGGGAGGCCCAGAAGTGCAGGGGTGGGGGGGAATCCCACAGTTCCCTCTCGCATCCCAGTCCTGTTGGCAGAGAAACTGAAGGGTCAGTTTCCTTGATCCTCGAGCAGCCCGCCAGGCCCTGATCCTGCCGCCGGAGAAGCATGCGCAGAGCTTGGCTGGTGTGAGCGGCCTCCGTGACTCCCAGGGGCTATTTCCATGAGTAAGAAGTCAGGCATGTGCGTAAGTGTTTCCAGACCCCAGGCCTTTGTCAGGCTGGTTCCCGCCTGTTGCGTGGGTCCCAGGCTATTGGCGCGAGCAGCTGCTGGTGACAAGCGACATGTCTGAACTCCTTTGAGGGCCTTTGGCCTGTTTGCATTTCAGCCTCTAGGGGTGTGGCTGCTGCAGTTTCATGCCCTGCTTTGGCAGAGCTGGCTGGGCTGGACTGGAGAGTCCGGGTGCCAAGCTGGGGCGAATGTGGGCCTGGCCGCACGCAGAGGGGAATCGCCTGGGGTGAGCTGGGATCCCGTGTCCTGTCCTGGTGCCACGAGCTGAGAGGGGTGGGGGTGAATCGGAGGAGCCGTGGGAATGAGCGAAGGGGTAGAAAACCCAGCCACTCCAGCAGCACGGCCGTAGCTGGCCGACGGGAATGAAAAGGGCTGAACGTAGCCCGCAGGTGTCTGCACGGGGCAAACAGTTCATTGTGGGCTCATCGGTCCAGTCACGTTGAGCAGGGCCCAGGGGCGGGCAGCTGCACCCAGACCACTTCAGGAGGAAAGGAGGGGTACAGTTAGCAATGGACAGCCGCCCGGGCCTGGGGTAGGTGTGCGGGGGCCTGTAGCCTCGGGCAGAAGCGGCGTGGCCAAGGGCGGTCAGCCCTTAGTGCTGCTCGGAGCACGGCGCTGGGCCCTCCCCAGCGTCAGAGCTGCACGGAGCTGTGCCAACAGGGAACTCCAGACCCCTCTGAAAGCCCAGGCCCCAGTCCAATTGCCCCTGTGCCCAGGGGCAGGCCTGGTAACGCGCCATTGCACAGCCTGCCAAGGGCCGTGGAGGAGTCTCCAGCAACGCTGGATGTTTTCTAGAAGATCTGATTCGGAAGGATGGTGGGCGGGTCTCTGGCCTGTGCTAGACAGGATGATCCCATGGTCGTTCCTGGCCTTGGAGTCTAGCACTTGTCGGCCTGGCCTGGGCTGGGGGTCAGGTCTGTCTCGTTTTGTGGCCGTTCTCGAGCACGTCTCAGGCCCAGGTTCCTGGGAGTGGGGTGGGAGGACTTAGCAGGGGGCTGGGCCACAGGAAGCAGTGGGGATCCCACTGACATAGTGGGTGTAAGCACGGGTCTCGCTCCCTCTGCGGCGTCTGAGAGCGAGCTGTCTGGTGGCTGCGCCCAGCGTCAGCAAGAGAAACACCGCACCAGCAGAGTCTGGAGTAGCCCTGCCGGTGTAGCAAGGGGACCCGACGGCGTGGGCGCCAGGAGCAGGGCAACGGGGCTGCCCTTGTGCCGGAGCCTCCAGGGCTGAAAGATGAATTTGTAATTACAGATTGCAGTGTGGCGAACCCCCCTGGCAAACAGGCAGCCTCGCAGCCCAGCCACGCAGGGCCGTGCCCCTCTCCATTGCTTCGGGGCCGGCCGGAGGGATGGAAGCGACCAGTCGACTGCCCGATAGGCCCAGGCCTCTGCAGTTAAAAAGCAGGGGCGCAGCGTCTGGGACCAGGCAAGAGCTGGGACTCAGCTGTCCTGCTCTGCACCCGGAGCCAGACCGCTGGGCCTCTCTCAGCACATTTACAAACCAGAGCCACCGCGAACCCCTCGGCCACCACTCGATTCACTTCCTACCCGCTCTTCCACATCCCTGCTTGGCAGCCTCTAGCAGTGCAGAGAAGTCTGCGTAGCAACGCCGGGGCTTCACGTGAGCCTCATTCGAGGCCTTTCCCTGGGGGCAACCTGCTAACTCTCTGGCTGCTGTCTGTAGCACCACCGAGCAGACAAGCGATGAGTCACTATGCAAAGAGGGGATCCCAACTGGTTTGGCCAGCTGACCCACATGGAGAGGAACAAAGGGAGGTGGATGCTGCCCTGGTTGGGGGCAGGGCTGGAGGAGAGTGGGTTAGTTCCTGGCTGGAAAGCAGGGGAGAAGGAACTGGGGAGGGGGCTGGGATCTCCCCATCTCAAAGGGGGCACTGAGGCCTCTTAGCCCCCAGTTCCTGTAACCAGATTACATCTGTGCTGCGCTGTGCTGGAGGAGCAATAAACCACCCTCAATTCTACTGGCGGGTGGAGTCTGTTCATGCCATTTCGGGGTGCAGGAGACGGGGGACCCCCAACGCGCCGTCACAGGGGGCTCTGATGGACAGCGCTAGCAAAGGAGCCCGGCCTTGCCTGCAGGCACCCTGAGCCGTAGGGATGGAGCATGGCAGAGCTGGCGGGGGGGGGGGGGGGGGGGGGGGGCAGGCTTCCGCTCGCTACAGCCTCAGCAGCCAGGGGCCTAGCCAGGCACGGCGGGAGAGGCGCAGCGGGACAGATGCAGCCTAGTGAGGCTCAGAGAGCTGTCATGCTCTGGGCGGCCCATCCGGGCCTGCAGGGGCAGGAGCTGCAGGAGGCACTGGGCAGAGACGCCTCCCACCGAGGTGCAGTGGGCTCCTGGGGGGGCGAGGCAGGACAACAGCCAGCCAGGGCCTCGGTGCTGAGGTCTCCCCTCTCCCCAGGCCAAGACCAACAGCGCCGAGCTGGAACTCGCCCTGGACAGGCTGAGGTCGCAGGACTCCGAGCTGAGATGGGGGCTCTGAACGAAGGTCTTGCTCAGGACAAGGTTGGCCTCAGCTGCCTTCTCCTGCAGGTAACGACCCCGACACTGGGCCGGCCTGCTACCCCAGGCCCTGTGGCACCACCTGCATTCGCCTCGCCTGCACCTGGCTCTGCCCCTGCCCTGTTCCAGAGCCCGGCTCAACCCCCACCCTGTGCCATGCCCCCCGCCCGCCCTGCGCTCTGCCCCTTGGCATTAGCACTTGCCTCAGCCCTGCATTCAGCCGATTCCCAGAGCTCACAGGCAGCTGTGGTGCTCTGCTCTCCCCTGGGGACGGGCTAGGGACCAGGGTTCTCTCCCCCGGGGCCTCACGCTCCTGCCCCCTCTCTGGCACGGGGCGAAGCTGGAGGAGGAGAAGAGCTCACTGCTGGCGCAGCAGCGGGAGCTGGAGCAGGAGCTGGCGCAGACGGGCGCGGCGCGGCCGGTGCTGGAGCAGGGCAGCCAGGTGGCGGAGGAGCGGCGAGCGGCGCTGGAGGAAGAGCTGAAGCTGCTGCGCAGGGAGAAAGCCCAAGTGCGGGACCACCTGGCACAGGTGAAAGGGGCCCCAGTGGGGACTCCCGTGAGCACTCGCTACAATGCAAGGGCTGGACTTCCCCCTACTGCCATGGGCTGCCTCCGCGAGCCCCTCGCTCTCCGCTCCGCGCTCCTGCCCCCGGGTACCTGGACAGCGAGCTGAGGAGGAGCCGAGGGGCAGTAGCCTCCCCATGGGGGTCTCCCTCCCTCCGGCTGCCTCTAAGGGAGAAGCCAGGAGCCGTGAAGGCCCCACGCAGCCTTTGCTCTCTTGCTGTGCTCATGCTGCTTCCTCACGCTGGCCAGGAGAGCAGCCAGCAGCAGGCACTGAGGGAGCAGCTGCTGCATGGCCGCCAGGCGCAAGATGGCCAGGCTGAGGCCCTGCTCCGCACCACCCAGGAGAAGGAGCATCTCGCCCTGGAGCTCAGCACACTGCAGAGGCAGATCAAGAGCCTGCTGGAAGAGACTGGCATGCTCAGGTACCATGTCCTCACCCCTCAGATGCTGGGGGATGGGCAGCGCCTGGGGAGAGGGGCCGGTGGAGCGGGGCAGCTGGCACCCTGGGAGCGGAGCCAGCGCCTGGGGAGAGGGGCCGGTGGAGCGGGGCAGCTGGCACCCTGGGAGCGGAGCCAGCGCCTGGGGAGTGGGGCCGGTGGAGCGGGGCAGCTGGCACCCTGGGAGCGGAGCCAGCGCCTGGGGAGAGGGGCCGGTGGAGCGGGGCAGCTGGCACCCTGGGAGCGGAGCCAGCGCCTGGGGAGTGGGGCTGGTGGAGCAGGGCTGCCGGCACCCTGGGAGCGGAGCCAGCGCCTGGGGAGAGGGGCCGGTGGAGCAGGGCTGCCGGCACCCTGGGAGCGGAGCCAGCGCCTGGGGAGAGGGGCCGGTGGAGCAGGGCTGCCGGCACCCTGGGAGCGGAGCCAGCGCCTGGGGAGAGGGGCCGGTGGAGCGGGGCTGCCGGCACCCTGGGAGCGGAGCCAGTACCTGGGGAGAGGGGCCGGTGGAGCGGGGCAGCTGGCACCCTGGGAGCGGAGCCAGCGCCTGGGGAGAGGGGCCGGTGGAGCGGGGCTGCCGGCACCCTGGGAGCGGAGCCAGCGCCTGGGGAGAGGGGCCGGTGGAGCGGGGCTGCCGGCACCCTGGGAGCGGAGCCAGCGCCTGGGGAGTGGGGCTGGTGGAGCGGGGCTGCCGGCACCCTGGGAGCGGAGCCAGCACCTGGGGAGAGGGGCCGGTGGAGCGGGGCTGCCAGCACCCTGGGAGCGGAGCCAGCGCCTGGGGAGTGGGGCTGGTGGAGCGGGGCTGCCGGCACCCTGGGAGCGGAGCCAGCGCCTGGGGAGTGGGGCTGGTGGAGCGGGGCTGCCGGCACCCTGGGAGCGGAGCCAGCGCCTGGGGAGAGGGGCCGGTGGAGCGGGGCAGCTGGCGTCCTGGGAGCGGAGCCAGTGCCTGGGGAGAGGGGCCGGTGGAGCGGGGCAGCTGGCGCCCTGGGAGCGGAGCCAGCCCCTGGGGAGAGGGGCCGGTGGAGCGGGGCAGCTGGCACCCTGGGAGCGGAGCCAGCGCCTGGGGAGAGGGGCCGGTGGAGCGGGGCTGCCGGCACCCTGGGAGCGGAGCCTGCGCCTGGGGAGAGGGGCCGGTGGAGCGGGGCTGCCGGCGCCCTGGGAGCGGAGCCAGCCCCTGGGGAGAGGGGCCAGTGGAGCGGGGCAGCTGGCGTCCTGGGAGCGGAGCCAGCCCCTGGGGAGAGGGGCCGGTGGAGGGGGGCTGCTGGCGCCCTGGGAGCGGAGCCAGCCCCTGGGGAGAGGGGCCAGTGGAGCGGGGCAGCTGGCGTCCTGGGAGCGGAGCCAGCCCCTGGGGAGAGGGGCCGGTGGAGGGGGGCTGCTGGCGCCCTGGGAGCGGAGCCAGCGCCTGGGGAGAGGGGCCGGTGGAGCGGGGCTGCTGGTACCCTGGGAGCGGAGCCAGCGCCTGGGGAGAGGGGCCGGTGGAGCGGGGCTGCCGGCACCCTGGGAGCGGAGCCAGCACCTGGGGAGAGGGGCCGGTGGAGCGGGGCAGCTGGCACCCTGGGAGCGGAGCCAGCGCCTGGGGAGTGGGGCTGGTGGAGCGGGGCTGCCGGCACCCTGGGAGCGGAGCCAGCACCTGGGGAGAGGGGCCGGTGGAGCGGGGCTGCCAGCACCCTGGGAGCGGAGCCAGCACCTGGGGAGAGGGGCCGGTGGAGCGGGGCTGCTGGTACCCTGGGAGCGGAGCCAGCGCCTGGGGAGAGGGGCCGGTGGAGCGGGGCTGCCGGCACCCTGGGAGCAGAGACAGCGCCTGGGGAGAGGGGCCGGTGGAGCGGGGCAGCTGGCGTCCTGGGAGCGGAGCCAGCGCCTGGGGAGAGGGGCCGGTGGAGCGGGGCTGCTGGCGTCCTGGGAGCGGAGCCAGCGCCAGGGGAGAGGGGCCGGTGGAGCGGGGCTGCCGGCACCCTGGGAGCGGAGCCAGCGCCTGGGGAGAGGGGCCGGTGGAGCGGGGCAGCTGGCGTCCTGGGAGCGGAGCCAGTGCCTGGGGAGAGGGGCCGGTGGAGCGGGGCAGCTGGCGCCCTGGGAGCGGAGCCAGCCCCTGGGGAGAGGGGCCGGTGGAGCGGGGCAGCTGGCACCCTGGGAGCGGAGCCAGCGCCTGGGGAGAGGGGCCAGTGGAGCGGTGCTGCTGGCGCCCTGGGAGCGGAGCCTGCCCCTGGGGAGAGGGGCCGGTGGAGCGGGGCTGCTGGCGCCCTGGGAGCGGAGCCAGCCCCTGGGGAGAGGGGCCGGTGGAGGGGGGCTGCTGGCACCCTGGGAGCGGAGCCAGCGCCTGGGGAGAGGGGCCGGTGGAGCGGGGCTGCTGGTACCCTGGGAGCGGAGCCAGCGCCTTGGGAGAGGGGCCGGTGGAGCGGGGCTGCTGGCGCCCTGGGAGCGGAGCCAGCGCCTGGGGAGAGGGGCCGGTGGAGCGGGGCTGCTGGCGCCCTGGGAGCGGAGCCAGCGCCTGGGGAGAGGGGCCGGTGGAGCGGGGCTGCTGGCGCCCTGGGAGCGGAGCCAGCGCCTGGGGAGAGGGGCCGGTGGAGCGGGGCTGCCGGCACCCTGGGAGCGGAGCCAGCGCCTGGGGAGAGGGGCCGGTGGAGCGGGGCTGCTGGCGCCCTGGGAGCGGAGCCAGCGCCTGGGGAGAGGGGCCGGTGGAGCGGAGCTGCTGGCGCCCTGGGAGCAGGCAGAGCATGACCAGGAACAGCAGAGGCTAACTGGTAAACGCATCCGTCCCTAGTTGTGGGGCCCATGGTGGGCAGGGGGACCTGGCTCAGCGCCACCCCACAGAGGCCTGGGGGCTCAGAACAGACCTGGGCTCTACCCATGCTCCCTGCTGCTGGGCGCAGAGCGGAGAAGGACGCCCTGGAAACCAGCCTGTTGGAGATGCAGGAGGAAGCTGCTCGGCTGGAAGCCTGGGAGGATCAGCTGGCGAGGGAGAATCAGAGCCTGGGCCAGGCGAGGCAGGCTCTCCAAGGTAAAGGGCTGCAGCTCTGGGCTCCGTGTCCCTGCCCAAGCAGAGCCAAGCCAGCGCCTGCCTGGTGACACGGAGCCCAGAGCCCGCCTACCGCATGCGCATGGCCGGTGCCGCCTCACCAGGCTCCCTGTGCCCCCAGGCGAGCTGGCGCTGCAGGACATCAGGCTGAGGCAGGAACGAGAGTCACAGAAGCAGCAACTGGAGCAAAAGAGGCAGCTGTCCAGGCAGCACCAGCAGCAGGCCCACGAGGAGGAGCTGGGGCGCCTGAGATAGGAGCAGGTGAGCGCAGCAGCTGCAGCCAGAGGAGCCCTGGCAGGCTGAGGGCTCAACCCAGACACAGTCGCACTCAAAATGAGCTGCAGAGGTTACGCCAGGGGCAGCGTACTGGGAGCACCTGTCCTGGCGACCCCCGGGGACGTGCCCCTGGGTACCGGTCCTGGAGCACAGTGACCCCCGGGGAGTGCAACCCAGGGACCTGTCCCGGAGCACGGCGACCCCCGCGGAGTGCAACCCAGGGACCTGTCCCGGAGCACGGCGACCCCCGGGGAGTGCAACCCAGGGACCTGTCCCGGAGCACGGCGACCCCCGGGGAGTGCAACCCAGGGACCTGTCCCGGAGCACGGCGACCCCCGGGGAGTGCAACCCAGGGACCTGTCCCGGAGCACAGTGACCCCCGGGGAGTGCAACCCAGGGACCTGTCCCGGAGCACGGCGACCCCCGCGGAGTGCAACCCAGGGAGCTGTCCTGGAGCACAGTGACCCCCGGGGAGTGCAACTCAGGGACCTGTCCCGGAGCACAGTGACCCCCGGGGAGTGCAACCCAGGGACCTGTCCCGGAGCACGGCGACCCCCGGGGAGTGCAACCCAGGGACCTGTCCCGGAGCACGGCGACCCCCGGGGAATGCAACCCAGGGACCTGTCCCGGAGCACAGTAACCCCCGGGGAGTGCAACCCAGGGACCTGTCCCGGAGCACGGCGACCCCCGGGGAGTGCAACCCAGGGACCTGTCCCGGAGCACGGCGACCCCCGGGGAGTGCAACCCAGGGACCTGTCCCGGAGCACGGCGACCCCCGGGGAGTGCAACCCAGGGACCTGTCCCGGAGCACGGCGACCCCCGGGGAGTGCAACCCAGGGACCTGTCCCGGAGCACGGCGACCCCCGGGGAGTGCAACCCAGGGACCTGTCCCGGAGCACGGCGACCCCCGGGGAGTGCAACCCAGGGACCTGTCCCGGAGCACGGTGACCCCCGGGGAGTGCAACCCAGGGACCTGTCCCGGAGCACGGCGACCCCCGGGGAGTGCAACCCAGGGACCTGTCCCGGAGCACGGTGACCCCCGGGGAGTGCAACCCAGGGACCTGTCCCGGAGCACGGTGACCCCCGGGGAGTGCAACCCAGGGACCTGTCCCGGAGCACGGCGACCCCCGGGGAGTGCAACCCAGGGACCTGTCCCGGAGCACGGCGACCCCCGGGGAGTGCAACCCAGGGACCTGTCCCGGAGCACGGCGACCCCCGGGGAGTGCAACCCAGGGACCTGTCCCGGAGCACGGCGACCCCCGGGGAGTGCAACCCAGGGACCTGTCCCGGAGCACGGCGACCCCCGGGGAGTGCAACCCAGGGACCTGTCCCGGAGCACGGTGACCCCCGGGGAGTGCAACCCAGGGACCTGTCCCGGAGCACGGCGACCCCCGGGGAGTGCAACCCAGGGACCTGTCCCGGAGCACGGTGACCCCCGGGGAGTGCAACCCAGGGACCTGTCCCGGAGCACGGCGACCCCCGGGGAGTGCAACCCAGGGACCTGTCCCGGAGCACGGCGACCCCCGGGGAGTGCAACCCAGGGACCTGTCCCGGAGCACGGCGACCCCCGGGGAGTGCAACCCAGGGACCTGTCCCGGAGCACGGTGACCCCCGGGGAGTGCAACCCAGGGACCTGTCCCGGAGCACGGTGACCCCCGGGGAATGCGCCACAGACCCTGCTGTAAATGAACCAGAGAACCTCAGGGGCACGCTGGGCTTGGGCTGCCTTGAACTGGGGCATGTGATCCAGGCCCACTGATGCAATTCAGCCTCCCAGTGAGTCCCGTGGGGCACATCTCAATTGCCTCGAGCTGCCCTGCCTGGCGTAGTAGCCCCGCAGAAAGCAAGTGGCACCAGGCAGTCTGGTGGGGGCCAACGATCCCCGCAGGGCAGCTTGTCTTCCTCTGCCACGTGCTGCAGGCAGGCCGGGACGTGGCCTGTGTGTGCCGGAGCCGTCCCTGCCCTCCGGGGCGAGGCCTGTGTGTGCCGGAGCCGTCCCTGCCCTCCGGGGCGAGGCCTGTGTGTGCCGGAGCCGTCCCTGCCCTCCGGGGCGAGGCCTGTGTGTGCCGGAGCCGTCCCTGCCCGCCGGGGCGAGGCCTGTGTGTGCCGGAGCCGTCCCTGCCCGCCGGGGTGAGGCCTGTGTGTGCCGGAGCCGTCCCTGCCCTCCGGGGCGAGGCCTGTGTGTGCCGGAGCCGTCCCTGCCCGCCGGGGCGAGGCCTGTGTGTGCCGGAGCCGTCCCTGCCCGCCGGGGCGAGGCCTGTGTGTGCCGGAGCCGTCCCTGCCCGCCGGGGCGAGGCCTGTGTGTGCTGGAGCCGTCCCTGCCCGCCAGGGCATGGCCTGTGTGTGCCGGAGCCGTCCCTGCCCGCCAGGGCATGGCCTGTGTGTGCCGGAGCCGTCCCTGCCCTCCGGGGCGAGGCCTGTGTGTGCCGGAGCCGTCCCTGCCCGCCGGGGCGAGGCCTGTGTGTGCCGGAGCCGTCCCTGCCCGCCAGGGCATGGCCTGTGTGTGCCGGAGCCGTCCCTGCCCGCCGGGGCGAGGCCTGTGTGTGCCGGAGCCGTCCCTGCCCGCCGGGGCGAGGCCTGTGTGTGCCGGAGCCGTCCCTGCCCGCCGGGGCGAGGCCTGTGTGTGCCGGAGCCGTCCCTGCCCGCCAGGGCATGGCCTGTGTGTGCCGGAGCCATCCCTGCCCTTGGCCGGCGCTGCTCCGGGTCCAGACACGTCTCGGGGCGGTGCCGGAGGCCCTTGGCCGGCGCTGCTCCGGGTCCAGACACGTCTCGGGGCGGTGCCGGAGGCCCTTGGCCGGCGCTGCTCCGGGTCCAGACACGTCTCGGGGCGGTGCCGGAGGCCCTTGGCCGGCGCTGCTCCGGGTCCAGACACGTCTCGGGGCGGTGCCGGAGGCCCTTGGCCGGCGCTGCTCCGGGTCCAGACACGTCTCGGGGCGGTGCCGGAGGCCCTTGGCCGGCGCTGCTCCGGGTCCAGACATGTCTCAGGGCTGTGCTGCAGGGTGCTCTGCATTGCCTGGGTGCCAAGAAGCAGGGCGCTGGAGCCCACAGCACTACAGCTGCTCTCCCCGCTAGGGTGAGACGTGGCCAGTGTGCTGCTGGAGGTTCACCACAAGGGGGGCAGGTCACTGCTGTCACGGGGCATGTGCCCTGCCAGGTGGCAGTGGCCCTTGGGCACAGGCTGCTGTGGCTCCGGGGGACATTGGCCTCGAGCTGTGAGCCCTGCTGGCCTGTCCCCCGTGGCCAATGCCCGGCGCTGGCGCTGTCAGGGCCGTCTGGCGCGCAGCTCTGAGGTGCCCTCCCTCTGGCCCCCAGGGCACCCTGGCGGGGCTCGCCGGAGAGCTGGGCGCCTGCCGGGCCCAGTTCCAGGAGGCGGCGGCCGCCCCCCAGCGAGAGGCCAGGCGCGGGACCAAGCACGTCAAGGAGCTGGCGAGAGAGAGGGAGTCTGTAGCCAGGGAGGTGAGTTTGGCTGTTGGGGGTCACCTGGGCTCGCCCAGGGCCCGCGAGAGCAGCCGAGTCCAGGCACCCGGGCCCAGCCGCGGCCGAGAGCAGCCCTGAGCACTGGTGCCTCAGCTCTGGAGCTCCCTCCGGGCGCTGGCACCCAACAGCAGCGCAGCGTTCGCACCTGGGGCCTGCCCTGGCGCCTGGAGGAGCGGCTGGGGGAGCCCTGTCAGGCTGGCTCCGCGCTGGAGAGTCAGCAGCAGGGTGAGGACGCCCCCCCAAAGCCACAGGGGGCAGAAAATGAAAGCACATGGAAGCGGAGCGAGAGGAATTTAACACGACAGGCTGTTTACTTTGGCAAACCCGGGCTCCTTTCAGCAGATTTCAAAGCCCGACGCCGGCAGGGACCACACAGGGCAGGAGGAAGGAGGGGGCCGCGCTGGCACAGGATAAGCACCGAGGGCCCCTGGAGCCAGTCGCGGGGGGCGGGGGAGGGAGAGATGTGCAGGGGTGGGAGAAGGACAATTCCGGCCTTAGAACAAGCTGAGGGGAGAGAAACAGAAACCCGAGCAGGCGCCAGCGCGGGCCTGCGTATCGCCTGGGAACCAGAACAAACTCACAGCCTTTGAACTCCAGAGTGTGTCTCACGCCAGTTCTGCAGCTCTGCCTTCCCCATGCAGGCGTGTGCACCCCCTCGCACGTCCACATGCGCCCCCTCGCACGCCCCCTCGCACATCCGCACGCCCCCTCTCACGTCCACAGGCGCCCCTTCCCACGTCCGCACGCCCCCTCGAACGTCCACATGCGCCCCCTCGCACGCCCCCTCGCACATCCGCACGCCCCCTCTCACGTCCACATGCGCCCCTTCCCACGTCCGCACGCCCCCTCGCACGTCCACATGCGCCCCCTCGCACGCCCCCTCGCACATCCGCACGCCCCCTCTCACGTCCACAGGCGCCCCCTCGCACATCCGCACGCCCCCTCGCACGTCCACATGCGCCCCCTCGCACGCCCCCTCGCACATCCGCACGCCCCCTCTCACGTCCACAGGCGCCCCTTCCCACGTCCACATGCGCCCCTTCCCACGTCCGCACGCCCCCTCGCACGCCCACATGCGCCCCTTCCCACGTCCACATGCGCCCCTTCCCACGTCCACACGCCCCCTCGCACGTCCGCACGCCCCCTCGCACGTCCACACGTGCCCCTTCCCACGTCCACATGTGCCCCTTCCCACGTCCGCACGCCCCCTCGCACATCCGCACGCCCCCTCGCACGTCCGCACGCGCCCCTTCCCACGTCCGCGCGCCCCCTCCCACGTCCACATGCGCCCCTTCCCACGTCCGCACGCCCCCTCGCACATCCGCACGCCCCCTCGCACATCCACACGCCCCCTCGCACATCCACATGCGCCCCTTCCCACGTCCGCGCGCCCCCTCCCACGTCCACATGCGCCCCTTCCCACGTCCGCACGCCCCCTCGCACATCCGCACGCCCCCTCGCACGTCCACATGCGCCCCTTCCCACGTCCGCACGCCCCCTCGCACATCCGCACGCCCCCTCGCACGTCCGCACGCGCCCCTTCCCACGTCCGCGCGCCCCCTCCCACGTCCACATGCGCCCCTTCCCACGTCCGCACGCCCCCTCGCACATCCGCACGCCCCCTCGCACATCCGCACGCCCCCTCTCACGTCCACAGGCGCCCCTTCCCACGTCCGCACGCCCCCCTCGCACGCCCACATGCGCCCCTTCCCACGTCCACACGCCCCCTCGCACGTCCGCACGCCCCCTCGCACGTCCACATGCGCCCCTTCCCACGTCCGCATGCGCCCCTTCCCACGTCCGCACGCCCCCTCGCACATCCGCACGCCCCCTCGCACGTCCGCACGCGCCCCTTCCCACGTCCGCGCGCCCCCTCCCACGTCCGCGCGCCCCCTCCCACGTCCACATGCGCCCCTTCCCACGTCCGCACGCCCCCTCGCACATCCGCACGCCCCCTCGCACATCCACACGCCCCCTCGCACATCCACATGCGCCCCTTCCCACGTCCGCGCGCCCCCTCCCACGTCCACATGCGCCCCTTCCCACATCCACACGCCCCCTCGCATGTCCACACGCCCCCTCGCATGTCCACATGCCCTCGCACATCCACACACCCCCTCGCACGTCCACATGCGCCCCTTCCCACGTCCACACGCCCCCTCGCACATCTGCACACCCCCTCGCACGTCCACATGCGCCCCTTCCCACGTCCGCACGCCCCCTCGCACGTCCACATGCACCCCTTCCCACGTCCACACGCCCCCTCGCACGTCCACATGCGCCCCTTCCCACGTCCACACGCCCCCTCGCACATCCGCACGCCCCCTCGCACGTCCACATGCGCCCCTTCCCACGTCCACACGCCCCCTCGCACATCCGCACACCCCCTCGCACGTCCACACGCCCCCTCGCACGTCCACATGCGCCCCTTCCCACGTCCGCGCGCCCCCTCCCACGTCCACACGCCCCTCGCACATCCGCACGCCCCCTCGCATGTCCACATGCACCCCTTCCCATGTCCACACGCCCCCTCGCACATCCGCACACCCCCTCGTCCACATGCGCCCCTTCCCACGTCCGCACGCCCCCTCGCACGTCCACATGCACCCCTTCCCATGTCCACACGCCCCCTCGCACATCCGCACACCCCCTCGCACGTCCACATGCGCCCCTTCCCACGTCCACACGCCCCCTCGTACGTCCACACGCACACACCAGCACTCACACTTCTCCCCACGTGCACGCACAAGCATGCACACACTCATGCCCCCACGCACGCTCCTCACTCCTCCCCCCTCCCCACTTGTACCAGCACACATGCACACTCCACTGGCCTCCTCGGTTGCTCGTGTGCACGCACACACGTGCACACTCCCTCGCTCTTCCACACGCACACACATGCACACGCTCCCTCGCTCCTCCCATGCTCCCCTCCGTCCTTCCGCCCAGCACTCGGCTGGGGCTCGGTGCCTGCGCTGGATTTCCAAGGAGGCTGTTTCGAAATGGGGGGTTGTTCTTGCTCTCGGTCCCAGCCCCTCCCCTGGCCCTGGGACATGAAACCAGTTTGTTTTATGATGGATCATCCCCTGCTTTGGTCACTGACCTTCTGGGGGCGTTTCTGCTGAGCTGGTGGAAAACGCGAGGCGTCGTGGAGCCCATCTGCGCGGGGAGGGGGCTGCCTGCCCCTGTGAGCCCGGAGCAGCAGTGCTGGGAGCAGGCCGCCCAGGCCGGGCCAGGAGGGAGGGGCTGGGTTTTACAGGGCGGAGGAGGAGGAAGGAAAGAGAGAAACTGGTGGAACTTCTCTCCCACCCCTGGTCCCAGCCCCCCTCAGAGGGGCGGGGTCCAGAGCCGGCGCAGTGGGGGGACCGCCGGGCGGTGCTTCCCTGAGGGGCACAAGCAGCGTGCTCAGGGCTGGCCCCCGAGGAAGGCGGGAGCAGCGGACAGCCCCCAGGATGCTCCATGCCATGGCCTGCTGCTTCCGGCCCCCGGGGGCTGACGGGCCGGGGCGCTGGGCTCCGTCCAGCTCAGACCCTGCACTTCCCCTCCGCCCGGCTCCATGTAGCTGCAAGCGCGGGGCAGGGCCAGGCTCGGGGGGTCTGATCTCACTGCCCCTGGGTACTGTGCAGCGACCAGCCGCGCCCGTCCTTTCCGGGGGCATTCGAGCCGCATCAGCCCCCTCCTCCAAGTGCCCCTCTGGCCGGGAGCCACGGCGCCGCCGAAGCAGAGCCAGCCCCCTGCTGTCAGGGACCCCATCTCCCCCAGCCAGGGCCCAGGGGGTCGCCGGCTCCTGCTCGGGCAGCTGCCCCTCCCTGCAGCTGTAACGGGGGCAGGCTGGCACTTGAGGGGCCTGTCCGAGCGCTCCCCTCCCCCGAGGCTGGGCAGCTGAGGATGCCACTGCGGCTTGCGGAGGACGTCCGTGACGGGGCGCGCGAGGAGCTGCGGCAGGGGAAGGAGGCCCGAGAACGGCAGCAGCGGGAGCTGTGGGAGACCCGCAGGGCCTTGGGGGACGAGAGCTGGGAGAAGGCGACACTGCAGCAGTCCAACGCCGAGCTGCGCGCGGCCGTCACACAGACACAGAGCGGAAGGAGCAGGTAGGTGGGCACGCGCCAGGCGAGCTGCAGGCTGCAGCCGGCACTCCTGGGCCCAGAGAGCCTGCCGAGGTGCAGGCAGGGCCAGTTACCCGGGCCCCACACCCAGCCCAGCGGCCTGCCAGGTGCAGGCGCTGCCTTCAGGCCTGTGAGGTCCGGAGGGCTGGGCGCTGCAGCCAGCCCAGGCAGGGGCATGGCACCATCTCCCCTTCCCTCCAGCCATGGGGTCTCCTTCCGCAGAACCAGGCCTGCACTGGGCACAGGAGCGTGGCCCCACCCTTTCTCAGCCCACGGCCGGCCTGGGGGCAGGCAGCCCAGAGCCCCGACAGCCAGGCTAGCAGATGCGGGCGGTGGCCCTGTGATGGCGCGTTGGGGTCCCCCTCCTCCTGCACCCCCGAAATGGCACGAACAGACTCCCCCAGCCAGAAGAACAGAGGGAGTTTATTGCCTCTCCAGCATACAGCACAGCACAGATGTCACCAGGTTACAGGGCAGGCCTAGGATGCCTCAACCCCCCTTGATATGGGGGGGTCTGGCTTCTAAACCCCCAGCCTGTGGCTGAGGCTGCTTCCTCCATGCTCCCAGACAGAAACTAACTAACTCTCCTCCAGCCCTGCCCCCCAGCCAGGGCAGCATCCACCTCCCTTTGTTTCTCTCCCTGGGGGGTAGCTGGTCAGACAGGTTGAGAGACCCCTTTGCATAATGTCTCACTCCCTGTCCTTCTGGGCTGTGGTACCAACAGCAGCCAGTGGGGTTACCCCAGAGCCAGCATAGAAAACAGCCCAATACCCTCACTACGGCACAGTTCTCCCCCCTCCGAGAGCGAACTGAGCAGGGTCACTCCGCTCGTGACCTAGGGAAGTTCGGGTCCTCTGCGTGGGAACCCGCCCCGGGGACATGGGTGCTCCCCTTGACTCGGGCCGGCCGTGGCGAGGCCCCACATGAGCTGGCTTCCCTCTGTCCACTCACCGCCCCGCTCCAGGGCGACTGGTGCAGGCCTGTCCTCGGGGGTCACACCCACCCTTCCGCTGGCCTTGATCTCTGGCCAGGGTCTCTCGGGCCGGGGCCATGAGCCCAGTGAGCCTTCTCTGGACAGCCAGGGCGGCTTCCACCCCCGACGCTCCATCCAGGGAGGTCTTCCCCTCCCATAACTCTCTCAGCAAGCCCAGAGGGTCTATCTGGGGTAGAGACCCCCAAGCCGCTTTCCTCCTGTCTTGGGCCTTCCCGCCCCTCTGGCAGGAGTCGCAGGACCGGCAGTACCGCTGCACGGATGCAAATATCCCCGGCCAGTAGAAGTGCTGGAGCAGCCTCAGCCGGGTGCTCCAGATCCCCCGGTGGCCCCCAACGGGGATGTCATGGGCCAAATACAGCAGCTTGAGGCGATACTTTCGGGGGACGACCAGCTGCCGCTGGACCCCCCATGCCCTCACCTTCCTGGGGGGAAGCCATTCCCGGAACAGGAGTCCACGCTCCCGCAGGAATCTCTCCTGGCCACCTCTCCCCCAGGGCTGAGCTGCACGGAGGCCAGCCTGGTCCCTCAGCCTCTGCAAGGAGGGGTCTGCCTGCACCTCAGCCTGGAATTCAGCCGCTGAGGCAGGGATCGGGACCTGTCCCCCACCTCTGCCTAGGTCCGGAGTCCCAGCCTGGCTGGACCCCGTGTCCACAGTGATGGTACCTTGACGACCCTGTCGGGAGGCCTCCCCTGGATCCAGGTTGTCAGCCCCTCGCTGGCTCTGGCGCCGGGTAGTGACTAGAGCCCGCTGGGATTCATGGGGCCACTCCTCTAGGTCATTCCCCATCAGCACCTCGGTGGGCAAGTGCGGGTGCACCCCCACTTCCTTGAGACCTTCCTTGGCCCCCCATTTCAGATGCACCCTGGCTACCGGCACCTTAAACGGGGACCCATCTATGCCCTTCAGGGTCAGCTGGGTGTGGGGTAGTATCCGCTCCGGGGCCACTATGTCAGATCGGGCCAGAGTCACCTCTGCCCCCGTGTCCCAGAAGCCCGTCACCTTCCTACCATCCACCTCCAGGGGTATGAGGCACTCGCTCCGCAGGGGCCGTCCTGCCCCCACCCGGTACACGGAGAAATCCGCCTCCTGAGGGTCAGACCTCCCAGGGGAGGTGCACTGAGCATCCTTCCCCTCTCTCTGAGCTGAGGTTTGCCTGCCAGCCCCTGCCTCTGGGGCAGCCTGCCCTTCCTCCCGCCCCAGCCAGTTAACCCTGGAAAGTCCCCGGTCCTGGGACCTGGTGCACTGAGCCCTCTTGTGGCCTTTTTGCCCACAGCGATGGCAAGTTAGGCTTTGGGCTGTCTCTGTCCAGGCCCTGGCTGGTTCTCTGGGGCACAGACGACCTGTTCCTTGGGCTCGCCTCGTAGTTGACTCCCTCCGTCGCTCAGCCGAGATCCGGTCTCTGCGCGGTTCCCTTTCTCTCCGGGACTCCCGTTCACACCCGGACCGGCTCTCCGTGAACTCATCCGCCAGTCTCCCGGCCTCCTGGGGGTTCTCTGGTCTTTGGTCCTTGAGCCACAGCCTCAGTTTGGGTGGGCACGCTTCATAGAACTGCTCCATCATGACCAGCCTGAGCAGCTCCTCTGCAGTCTGGGCTCCGACTCCAGACACCCACTTGCGGTAGTATTGCACCAGGCTGGAGGCCAGGTCCACATAGGTCTCCCGTGGCTCCTTCTGCACCCCCCGGAACCTCTTCCTGTACATCTCGGGAGTCAGCCCGAACTTGTGCAGCAGGGCCTCCTTGACTCGGTTGTAATCCCCTGGCTGTAGGTCCTCCAGCTGACTGAGCACTCCGGCCACCTCCTGGTTCAGTGCGGGGATGAGCTCCTGCAGCCAGTCAGCTGGGGGGACCCGCTGCAGTCCACAGGCCCTCTCAAAGGAGCTGAGGAACCCGTCTATGTCACCCATATCCTTCAATTGGGGCACCACGTGCCTCTCCAAGCGTCTGGGACCCTGGAGCCCATCCACTCTTGGCACAGCCGGGGCCCCGCCGGTTCTCCGCTCTGCCATGGCCAACTCATGCTTTCGCTGCTTCTCTCGGTCCTCTACTTCCAATTCCTTCATCCGCAGCTGGATCTCCAGCCACCGCAGCTCTGCTGGGCTGGCTCCTGCCCTAGATAGCCTACGGTTTGCAGGCCTCTCGGGGGAAGCTGTCCCATCTCTCCGGCAGGCTCCAGTGCTCTGCCTCCTCTCAGCGCCTGACACGCTCCCAGGGGAGGTCTGGCTGCTTCCCCTGGGGACAGATTCTTGGCCCTGTGGCTGGTCATTCTCTTCCAGCTGGGCAATCAGCTGGGCCTTGGTTGCTTTCCGCACAGGCAAGCCCTTCTCTCTGCACAGCCCCACCAGCCCTGCCTTCAAGAGTCGGGCGTAGGCCATCTGCCCGCTGGTCCCCTCGGTGCAGACTCACCAGTCTAGTGCTGCAGCGCCCCACGATTCCCAGGAACCGCTTTGCTCTGTCTCCAGCATGCCTGGCTACCGGGCTCCTGCTTCTACTGCGCCTTGTCACTTGCCGCTGGAAGCTCCATCCATGGGGTGCAGTGCATCCCACCCCTGACACCAGTGTGACGGCGCGTTGGGGGTCCCCCGTCTCCTGCACCCCGAAATGGCACGGACAGACTCCACCAGCCAGTAGAATAGAGGGAGTTTATTGCTTCTCCCGGATACAGCACAGCACAGATGTCATCTGGTTACAGGGCAGGCCTAGGATGCCTCAGCCCCTCTTGATACGGGGGGGGGGTCTCGGCTTCTAAACCCCCCAGCCTGTTGCTGAGGCTGCTTCCTCCATGCTCCCAGACAGACACTCACTCCCTCTCCTCCAGCCCTGCCCCCCAGCCAGGGCAGCATCCACCTTCCTTTGTTTCTCCCCATGGGGGGTAGCTGGTCAGACAGGTTGAGAGACCCCTTTGCATAATGTCTCACTCCCTGTCCTTCTGGGCTGTGGTACCGGCAGCAGCCAGTGGGGTTACCCCAGAGCCAGCATAGAAAGCAGCCCAATACCCCCACTACGGCACAGGCCCCTGCAGAGGGTCCGCCCTGGCCAGCAGTGACCGCGCGTGTCTGGGCAGCTTGCAGAGACGCCTGGAGGAGAAGCAGCGGGAAGCGGCGGTGCTGGGGGAAGCCAAGGCTGCCGTGCAGAAGGAGGCGGAGAAGTCCCGGGCGGAGGCCCTCCGGGAGCTGCGCAGGCAGGTGAGGGCAGGTGGCTTCTAGACACGTGCCCGCAGGGCTCTGCTGCCCCAGCTTCATCAGCCGCCCCACGCTCAGCCCCAGGCCCCTGGCTGCTCACTTGGGCCCGAGTGGGTCTCAGCCCCTGTGGCCACCCGCAGCAGGGCCAGGCTGAGGGAGGGGGGGCGGCTGGGAGGGCAGCTCCCTCCAGCTGGAGCCCAGGCCCTGCTCACCCCGTGGGTAGAACGTGGTGAGTTCCGAGCGCCACCCCCAGGGGCCCGGCCAGTGGCCTGCGGAGGGGAACGGGCTCTCGGAGGCCGGCCCTGAGAGTGGGTCCTGTGGAGGCAGGGCTCAGTCGGCCGAGCCGCAGCCCCCACGCGAGGGAGGGACCATTCCTGCCCCCGAGCCATGACGGGCGTGGGCACCAGCTGGGCTGAGGGGCCTGTCGGCATGGCCAAGCCAGCGGGCGCCCGCCCTGTGCAGGGGCAGACGCTGGGAGGCGAGAACAGCGAGCAGGGCAGAGAGGTGAGCGAGCTGCAGGCCCAGCTCCGGCGGCAGGAGCAGCAGAGCCACGGGCAGGCCCTGGAGCCGAAGCAGAGGGCTGCGGGGCTGGAGGCTGGCCAGGAAGAGGCTGGCAGAGAGGTGAGTCGAATGGGCGCCACAGCTGCTGGGCAGCGAGGGAGGAGCCCGGGGGAAATGCTGAGGCAGAGGGAATGGCCGAGGGCTCAACTAGCAGAGACCTGAAGGCCTGTTTTCTGCCCCTCCTGCTCCTGCCCATCGCTCCACGGCCCAGCCCTGCGCAGAGGGGTCTCTCCCTGCACCTGCCTATGAGCACGGCCCTGGGCGCTGGCGGGAGAAGGGGGCCCTGGCGGGCGAGGGTGAGTGCTGGCGCGGGAAAGTGGGTGCTGGCAGGTGAGGGCGGGTGCTGGCGGAAGAAGGGGGCGCTGGCGGGAGAAGAGGGGCGCTGGCGGGGGAAGGTGGGTGCTGGCGGGGGAATGCAGGCAAGGGCGGGCGCTGGTGGGGGAAGGTGGGTGCTGGCGGGAGAAGGGGGCGCTGGCGGGGGAAAGCGGGCGAGGGCGGGTGCTGGCGGAAGAAGGGGGCGCTGCCGGGGGAAGGGGGCCGCTGGCGGGAGAAGGGGCGCTGGCAGGGGAAGGTGGGTGCTGGCGAGGGAATGCAGGCAAGGGTGGGCGCTGGCGGGAGAAGGCGGGTGCTGGCGGGAGAAGGGGGGCGCTGGCGGGGGAAGCGGGCGCTGGCGGGAGAAAGGGGCGCTTGTCACATTACTGAATTGGAGGGAAGCAGCCAGATCGCTGCTGCACCCCTAGGTGGGGGTGTTGGTCCCAGAAAGTGGTATAAAAGGGAGCCATGTGGGGTATTGAATGGGAGCTTGTTGTTTTCTGATCCTGTGTACACTGTTTATGTGAGTATATAATGTCTGTGTTTGTAGGTAGGAATCTGTAATCTGTGTGGAAGCGACAGTCGCCCATTGCTGGGGTTTGGCCTGTAGGCGCTGGTGGAGCGACAGTCGCCCATCGCTGGGGTTTGGCCTGTAGGCGCTGGTGGAGCGACAGTCGCCCATCGCTGGGGTTTGGCCTGTAGGCGCTGGTGGAGCGACAGTCGCCCATCGCTGGGGTTTGGCCTGTAGGCGCTGGTGGAGCGACAGTCGCCCATCGCTGGGGTTTGGCCTGTAGGCGCTGGTGGAGCGACAGTCGCCCATCGCTGGGGTTTGGCCTGTAGGCGCTGGTGGAGCGACAGTCGCCCATCGCTGGGGTTTGGCCTGTAGGCGCTGGTGGAGCGACAGTCGCCCATCGCTGGGGTTTGGCCTGTAGGCGCTGGTGGAGCGACAGTCGCCCATCGCTGGGGTTTGGCCTGTAGGCGCTGGTGGAGCGACAGTCGCCCATCGCTGGGGTTTGGCCTGTAGGCGCTGGTGGAGCGACAGTCCCCCATCAATAGGGTTTGGCCTGTAGGCGCTGGTGGAGCGACAGTCGCCCATCAATAGGGTTTGGCCTGTAGGCGCTGGTGGAGCGACAGTCACCCATTGCTGGGGTTTGGCCTGTAGGCGCTGGTGGAGCGACAGTCCCCCATTGCTGGGGTTTGGCCTGTAGGCGCTGGTGGAGTGACAGTCGCCCATCAATAGGGTTTGGCCTGTAGGCGCTGGTGGAGCGACAGTCCCCCATTGCTGGGGTTTGGCCTGTTGGTGCTGGTGGAACGACAGTCGCCCATCAATAGGGTTTGGCCTGTAGGCACTGGTGGAGCGACAGTCGCTCATCACTGGGGCCTGGCCTGTACCCAATGATCTGGTTGGTCTCTAACACGTTTGCAAGGACAGAGCCCTGGACGGGGGTATGCCAGCCAGACATCTCCCTGCGCACAGGTGGGTGCCGGCATTACAAGTAGGCAGTGTCCATGCCGGGGCTCTGAATACTGCCTCTGGGCACCCGTTTCCTGAATACTGCCTCTGGGCAGCTGGACATCATGCGGCAGACGCTGTCAGGCAGCAAGAGGCAGAACCGCAGCCTGATGAACGCCGTGCGCGAGCTGCGGGACCAGCTGGGTGAGCTGGAGCAGCGATGCAGGGAGCTAGAGGCTCAGGTCGAGCACCTGCAGGAGGTGAGTGGAGCTCAGAGGCTGGATGGCTTCATGCTAATGACCCTAGACAGGGACTCAGGAGGGTTGGTGGCATGTCCCTGCTCTGCCACCGATGTCTGTGTGCTTTGGGTGAGTCCCTTAGCCTCTGGAGGCCTCAGTTCCCCTCATAATACTGCAGCCTTTGCCTGTTTAGCTGCGGGACCAGGGGCCAGTGCCTGGCATGAGGGCAGGGCACCAGGAAACATACGTCACTCCCAGGAGACGCTGGGCCCTAGGAGGGGGTGAACAAGGAGGAGAAAGGACCATAGGCGCAGGGAGAGGAGCTCCAACCCTTCCATCAAGCTAGGCAGGGTCAGCAGCCGGTGGGAGCCCCGAGGAGAGGACCACCCGTTTAACAGCCCGCGCCCAGCTCGTTTCCCGAGGGCCACACTCCTGGAACACGTAGGTGCCTGCCTGTGGATCTGGGGCCGGCTCTAGGCACGTGGCCCTGAGCACAGTGGCTGGGAACGACAGGCCCACCTGCCCCGGTTCAAAGGAGACTGGCATAGGGCAGAGCACAAAGGCAGAGTGGCAACCGCTCTGTGCAGCTGGTGCCCGGGTTAGGGCTCCGAATTCCTTCCAGTTCCCCCTGCCCAGCTGCCAGCCTTGGGCCGAACGAGCTGGTGGGACTGCCCTGGCTTGCCCCAGCTGGGCTCTGGCCCCAAGGCTGGGGTGTCCCAGAGAGTCTGTCAGCAGCAGCGGAGCCAGCAGGAGGCTGCCGCGTTGTTGCAGAGTGGGCAGGAGGAGAGGAGCATTCTCCAGGAGAGACTGAGCGTGCTGCAGCGAGCCATGGCCCACCTGCAAGGGGAGAACAAGGAGCTGGAGCGAGCGGCCTTACGGCTCAAGCAGGAGAACGCTGCCCTGAAGAAGACGCTCAGCAAGGTACTGCAGGGGGAGCTGTGAAGACACCAGCGAGCGTTAAGTGAAACACACAGCGAGGACCCAGTGAGGCTGCAAACGCACAACCTGTCAGGCCTGGAGCCGTGTGTGTCAGCTGCCAGGCCTGCAGAACACTAGCCCCGGCCCGGCCCGGCACAACGCCAACCGCGGCCAGACTCAGCTCGGCACAACGCCAGCCCCAACCCGGCACAACGCCAACCGCGGCCAGACTCAGCTCGGCACAACGCCAGCCCCAATCCGGCACAACGCCAACCGCGGCCAGACTCAGCTCGGCACAACGCCAGCCCCAACCCGGCACAACGCCAACCGCGGCCAGACTCAGCTCGGCACAATGCCAGCCCCAACCCGGCACAACGCCAACCGCGGCCAGACTCAGCTCGGCACAACGCCAGCCCCAATCCGGCACAACGCCAACCGCGGCCAGACTCAGCTCGGCACAATGCCAGCCCCAACCCGGCACAACGCCAACCGCGGCCAGACTCAGCTCGGCACAACGCCAGCCCCAACCCGGCACAACGCCAACCGCGGCCAGACTCAGCTCGGCACAATGCCAGCCCCAACCCGGCACAACGCCAACCGCGGCCAGACTCAGCTTGGCACAACGCCAGCCCCAACCCGGCACAACGCCAACCGCGGCCAGACTCAGCTCGGCACAACGCCAGCCCCAACCCGGCACAACGCCAACCGCGGCCAGACTCAGCTCGGCACAATGCCAGCCCCAACCTGGCACAACGCCAACCGCGGCCAGACTCAGCTCGGCACAACACCAGCCCCGGCCCGGCACAACGCCAACCGCGGCCAGACTCAGCTCGGCACAACACCAGCCCCGGCCCGGCACAACGCCAACCGCGGCCAGACTCAGCTCGGCACAACACCAGCCCCGGCCCGGCACAACGCCAACCGCGGCCAGACTCAGCTCGGCACAACACCAGCCCCGGCCCGGCACAACGCCAACCGCGGCCAGACTCAGCTCGGCACAACGCCAGCCCCAACCCGGCACAACGCCAACCGCGGCCAGACTTCAGCTCGGCACAACGCCAGCCCCAACCCGGCACAACGCCAACCGCGGCCAGACTCAGCTCGGCACAACACCAGCCCCAACCCGGCACAATGCCAACCACGGTCAGACTCAGCTCGGCACAACACCAGCCCCGGCCCGGCACAACGCCAACCGCGGTCAGACTCAGCTCGGCACAACGCAAGCCCCGGCCCGGCACAACGCCAACCGCGGCCAAACTCAGCTCGTCACAACACCAGCCCCAACCCGGCCCGGCACAACGCCAACCATGGCCAGACTCAGCTCGGCACAACACCAGCCCCAACCCGGCCCGGCACAACGCCAACCATGGCCAGACTCAGCTCGGCACAACGCCAGCCCCAACCCGGCCCGGCACAACGCCAACCGCGGCCAGACTCAGCTCGGCACAACACCAGCCCCGGCCCCGCACAACGCCAACCGCGGCCAGACTCAGCTCGGCACAACGCCAGCCCCAACCCAGCACAACGCCAACCGCGGCCAAACTCAGCTCAGCACAACACCAGCCCCGGCCCGGCACAATGCTAACCGTAGCCAGACTCAGCTTGGCACAACGCCAGCCCTGGCCTGGCCCGGCACAATGCTAACCGTGGCCAGGCTCAAGCCGGCCTGGCAAAATGCCAACCGTGGCCAGGCTCAGCTTGGCACAATGCCAGCCCCGGCCCGGCCCGGCACAACGCCAACCATGGCCAGACTCAGCTCGGCACAATGCCAGCCACGGCCAGGCTCAGCTTGACAAAACGCCAGACCAGCGCTGGCCCAGCTCAGCACAACGCCAGCCCCAACCCGGCCCGGCACAACGCCAACCATGGCCAGACTCAGCTCGGCACAACACCAGACCAGCCCTGGCCCAGCTCAGCACAACGCCAGCCCCAACCCGGCCCGGCACAACGCCAACCATGGCCAGACTCAGCTCGGCACAACACCAGACCAGCCCTGGCCCAGCTCAGCACAACGCCAGCCCCAACCCGGCCCGGCACAACGCCAACCATGGCCAGACTCAGCTCAGCACAACGCCAGCCCCAACCCGGCCCGGCACAACGCCAACCATGGCCAGACTCAGCTCAGCACAACGCCAGCCCCAACCCGGCCCGGCACAACGCCAACCATGGCCAGACTCAGCTCGGCACAACGCCAGCCCCAACCCGGCCCGGCACAACGCCAACCATGGCCAGACTCAGCTCAGCACAACACCAGACCAGCCCTGGCCCAGCTCAGCACAACGCCAGCCCTGGCCCGGAGTCTAAAGCGCGGGGGACCCTGGCAGCACCATTCTCCAGCACAGGCCCGGGGAGCAGCCTGCCCGTGGGGAGGGCAAAGTGCAGCCCCACTGCCCCGCAGAGGCTGAGTGAGGGCACAAGGGGCAGTGCGAGGGGAGGGCTGTCTTCACGCTGCCTTTTGTGCAGACGTGCACGTTCACCACTGCACAGAGAGCAGAGCACGGCCGTGTCATGTCCAACCCACGCGCTTGTGCGTACCCACGCCGTGCTGGGATCTCGGTGTGTGACACGCACGTTTGCCTCTGGCAATGGCTGTCCGTGCGTACAGACCCCGCCCCCGGAAAGCGTCTGTCCTGCAGCGCGCTGCCTCACGTTAAGCGTGTGCTCACGCCCACCACGCACTAGAGCACTGTCCGGAATCGACAGCGCCTCCGCCCAGCAGGACAGACGCATCCCCGCAGAGCCAGGCCCGGTCCTGTGAGTGGGAGTGCGCTGGAGGCCTGCTCCCGTGACCTTGGCTTTCTGGGCCCCATCCAGACCCGTCCTGCCCCTTGCATTTGGGTCCGTGAGTGTGGTTCTTGCACGCTTTGAACGCAGGCTGGATAACAACTTCAGACCTCTTCATTCGAGTAGAATCGCCTCCCCGCCCAGGTGTGCGCCCCCAGCTACCGGAGTCTCCCGCCTGCCTCCGGTCAGCTGAGTCCAGGCCGCAGATGTGTTAGGAACCAGCAGGGGCGCTCTGGGATTGGCCTGATTAACACCGGTGATGGGGGAAGCAAAATCCAAACCATGTGCTAGAGACGTCATCTAATTTTAATACAAGCGCTTTCAGGTTGACTTTTCATCCCTCCACGATTGTTGACTAAACACACACACGCGCTCACACGCACACACACGTTTACACACACACATTTACACTCACACGCTCACACACACACGTTTACACACACGCACTCACACGCACACACGCTCTCACACACACGTTTACACACACACTCATATGCACACGCACACGCTCTCACACTCACATGTTTACACGCACACACGCTCACACGCACACATTTACACACGCTCATACGCGCACACACACTCACGCTCACACACATGCCCATTCAGGATGCTTGTTTTTGAAGGTTTCACGGGTTCTCTCGCCGTGGCAATACAACCCCTGCCTGGGCCTGGCTCCGGAAGGCTGGAAGTCTGGTGGTGAAGCTGGAGCAGACCTGGACTCAGCATTCCCAGCTCCGGGGTCCCTGAGCGCTGGCCTAGCGCACGGAGGGGGCCATCGGCTCGGCTGCTTAGGGGAAGGGGTCACTAGTCAGGGGACGGTCAGGTTGGTTCTGGCAGAGGCAAGTGCTACAGGCCGTGGATGAAGGTTTTGCTAGGGGCTGGAGGGAGTCACCCCTTGTTCTCGCCTCCCCCTCCCATCTTATGGATCAGGTGACTGTGTAGGGTGGGGCCGACATGGGGGCACAGAAGCTCTCTGGATGTGGGGTGGAGGCGGGAGGCCAAGATGTGACGGGCCGGGCTGGGTCTGGGCACAGCTGAGGGCGTCCGCTCAGGGCAAATTGCTCAAACTCGGGGCACCTTATAGCCCCAGACTGGAGACCTTCTGAACAGGCCACGAACCAGTCACACCGAGCACCTCAGCTGCCAGCCTGGCCAGCCTGAAGCCTCATGAGCAAAACCCTCAGACTCCCCAGCTCTCCCTGTGCCCCAATCAGCCCCGGGCCTAACACAGGTGAAGGGTTATGGAACCCGATCTCACCGTCCCCGAACGGGTTCTTCCGGTCCCAAGAAACCAGCCACAGGTCCCAGTCAATTTACACTCTGGATCGTACCCACAGGACCACGCTGGGCCAGTCCTTTAGAATCTACAATCGAAAGGTTTATTAATAAAAGAGGGTATGTCTACACTACCCCACTAGTTCGAACTAGGAGGGTAATGTAGGCATACCGCACTTGCAAATGAAGCCTGGGATTTGAATTTCCCGGGCTTCATTTGAATAAGCTGGGAGCCGCCATTTTTAAATCCCCGCTGGTTCGAACCCCGTGCAGCGCGGCTACACGGGGCTCGAACTAGGTAGTTCGGACTAGGCTTCCTATTCCGAACTACCGGTACACCTCGTTCCATGAGGTGTACCGGTAGTTCGGAATAGGAACCTAGTCCGAACTACCTAGTTCGAGCCCCGTGTAGCCATGCTACACGGGGTTCGAACCAGCGGGGATTTAAAAATGGCGGCTCCCCGCTTATGCAAATGAAGCCCGGGAAATTCAAATCCCAGGCTTCATTTGCAAGTGCGGTATGCCTATATTACCCTCCTAGTTCGAACTAGTGGGGTAGTGTAGACATACCCAGAAAGAAAAGCCTGAGAGTGAGGGTGTGAAGGAGAAACGTTACATGCATCGAATCTCTCAGTTCTCGACACAGGCTCGCAGCAGGGATTTTACAAACTGCCAGCTTTTACATCTCTGGTTACAGCCTACGTCAGGACGGGTCCACGGTTCTTTTCAGCTCGTGGTTCCCTGCAAGGCTGATCTGGGAGCAGGAGCTGAACTGAAGACCAGATGGAGGGGCCACATGGCACTTCTACCTCTCCTGGCACCCTCCTGGCCAGAGCAGGTCACATGGTCGAGTCACCTGTCTGTTTCACATGCTGGCAGCCGCTCTGCGTTGGCTTGCAGGTGTCAGTCCCATTCCTCAGGTGTGTATTGGCACCTAGAGATTCATTGTCTCCTTGCTAATTAGCATAGCCATTGGCTGAGCATTCTTTGCCTTTTGTTCTGTCTCTGACAGAGAATTTTCCAGCATCAACACGGAGTCCATGTTTCTAACTCCACACACAGGCCTCATACAAGTACATGAGTAGCACACACAGAACCAGCAGAACAGAAGCGTTCATGTGACATCTTGTGCCGACTTATGGGGCAAACACCCCCACCACCATGGGGGCAGCAGTGACCTTTAGAATCCAAGAACATGACACAAGGAAAAAGAGGTGCAGAGCTGGCAGCTCTCCCTTGTCAAGGAGGGAGCCCAGAGATAACTACCATGAGCATCTGGGGACCAGCTGGCTAGGCAGTAGTTGAGCAGAAAGGGCCCTGGGGTTTCCAGTGGATGAGAAGCTGGACGTGAGTCAACAGTCGCCCTTGTAGCCAAGCAGGCGAATGGCGTATTAGGTGCATTAGGAGGAGCATTGCCAGCAGATCCAGAGAAGTGATTATTCCTCTTTACTCGGCTCTGGTGAGGCCACATCTGGAGTGTTGTGTCCAGTTCTGGGGCCCCCACTATAAAAGGATGTGGACGCATTGGAGAGGGTCCACCAGGGCAACCAAAATGATTCAGGGCTGGAGCACGTGACCTATGAGGAGAAGCTGAGGGACTTGGGTCTGTATAGTCTGCAGAAGAGAAGAGCGAGGGGGGGTTGGTAGCAGCCTTCAGTTCCCTAAAGGAGGTTCCAGAGAGGCTGGGGAGCGGCTGTTCTCAGGGTGGCAGGTGGCAGAACGAGGAGCAATGGGCTCAAGCGGCAGTGGGGGAGGTCCAGGTTGGAGATTAGGGGACAGAATTTCCCTAGGAGGGGGTGAAGCGCTGGGCTGGGTTCCCTAGGGAGATGGTGGAATCTCCACCCCTAGAGGTGTTTAAGTCCCAGCTTGACAAAGCCCTGGCTGGGCTGGTTGAGCTGGGGTTGGTCCTGCTTCTGACAGGGGCTGGACTCGATGACTCCTGAAGTTTCTTCCAGCCCTGGGATTCTGTGATTCTATGATCGCTGTGATGTGGGGCAGGATTCCTACCTCCCAGACCTTCCCACTATACAATGCAACTCCGTGGGCTTTGTCGGGTGCAGGATTTGACCCACAGGGACTCCCCTCTGGCTGTGCCCAGTGGCTGTTTCCCTACCTAAGGCGCTGTGTTCCATGCACTGGAGTATGGAGTTAACTTCAGACGAGGTTGTCAGGCATTGTCGTGTTTCTCTCCTAAATCGGGGGCTGTGCGCGGTTGTGATTTGGGGATGGTGTGCTGCAGAGCACCATCAATTTTCTTTTGCAAAATCAGTTGTGGATTGTGGTTGAGAGTGTGATGCTGAATCCCTGTGGGCGTAGGCCAGCCTGCATTGCTGCACCATTGGCAGGGCCCTACCAGCTTCATGGTCAGGAATACCACGTTATGGACCATGAAGTCTGGTCTTTCGGTTGCTTTTACCCTGCACTATACAGACTTCCGGGGGGAGGCCGGCGTTTCTCAGACTGAGGATCCTGACCCCAAAGGGAGTTGCAGGGGGCTGCAAGGTTATGTTGGGGCGGGGTTGATGGAACTGCCACCCTTACTTCTGCACTGCTGTCAGAGCTGTTGGCCTGGGAGGCTGTACCCTGCCTACAGCAGTGCAGAAGTAAGGGTGGCCATACCCTACCATGCCCCCTTTCTGCGCTGCTGTTGGCAGTGGCTCTGCCTTCAGAGCTGGGCTCCTGTCCAGCAGCCCCGCTCTCCAGCTGCCCAGCTCCGCAGGCAGCACTGATGCCAGCAGCAGCGCAGAAGTAGGGGTTGCAGTGCTGTAACAACCTTGCAACCCCTCCTCCGCCAACTCCTTTTTGGGTCAGGACCCTTATGATTTTACAGGGCCAAATGTGAAATTTCACTTTTAAATAGCGGTAATAACTAAATGTATCACTTTAAAAACCCTGTTTATGACCATGATATTGATCAAAATGGCCCGTGAATGTGGTAGGGCCCTAAACATCAGGATTCTAAAGGACAGCGTAGAAATGAAGCTCCACAGCAGTCGTTTAAACATCCTATTCTGATGTACACAAAAGTCACAAGCGTTTCTTGGCTCTGAAAAATGAACCATTCGATTCTGGTGATGCTCTTGGAGACAGATCTCTCCCAAAGGTCCAGTCTAAAAGAATTGTGGGGTTCTGCACTGGCACTCAGAGAATGTGATAAACACTGAATCTTCCACTCTTGGTCATAGCATCGTAGAATCGCAGGGTCGGAAGAGACTCAGGAAGTCAGCTAGTCTAACCCCTGCTTAAAGCAGGACCAACCACAACTCAATCATCCCAGCCAGGGCTTTGTCAAGCTGGGACTTCAAGACCTCTATGGATGGAGATTCCACCCCTCCCCAGGGAACCCATCTCAGTTCTTCCCCACCCGCCTAGGGAAATAGTTTTTCCTACTATCCAACCTAGAGCTCCCCCTCTGTAACTTGAGCCCATTGCTCCTTGTTCTGCCATCTGTCACTACTGAGAACAGCCTCTCTCCAGCCTCTTTGGAACCTCCCTTCAGGAAGTTGAAGGCTGCTCTCAAACCCCCCCTCACTCTTCGCTTCTGCAGACTAAACAGACCCAAATCCCTCAGTCTCTCCTCATAGGTCATATGCTTCAGCCCCCTAATCATTTTGGTTGCCCTCCGCTGGACCCTCTCCAATGCGTCCACATCCTTTCAGTAATGGGGGGCCCAGAACTGGACACAATACTCCAGATGTGGCCTCACCAGAGCTGAATAAAGGAGAATAATCACTTCTCTGGATCTGCTGGCAATGCTCCTCCTAATGCAGCCTAATATGCCATTAGCCTTCTTGGCTACATGGGCGCCCTGCTGACTCATCTCCAGCTTCTCATCCACTGGAATCCCCAGGTCCTTTGGCTAAGCAGACTATCCCTGCACTTCAGCCTATCTACCTCTCCCCC
Organism: Pelodiscus sinensis; assembly: GCF_052426305.1. NCBI lineage: Eukaryota > Metazoa > Chordata > Testudines > Trionychidae > Pelodiscus > Pelodiscus sinensis. The sequence goes on along the minus strand of NC_143061.1, from coordinate 56,703,655 downwards.
TAGCTTAGTGCCATCCACAAACTTGCTGAGGGTGCAATCCATCCCCTCAGCCAGGTCATTCATAAAGATATTGAACAAAACTGGTCCTAGAACAGATCCTTGGGGGCACTCTGCTAGAAACTGATGGCCAACCTGACATCGAGCCATTGATCACTACCCGTTGGGCCCAACAATCTAGCCAGCTTTCTATCCATCTTACCGTCCATTTATCCAATCCAGACTTCCTTAACTAGCTGGCAAGAATACTGTGGGAGACCATGTCAAAAGCTTTACTAAAGTCAACGTCTATCACATCCACCGACTTCCCCACGTCCACAGAGCCAGTTACCCCATCGCAGAAAGCTACCAGTTGGTTAGGCAGGACTTGCCCTTGGTGAGATCTTGTCGACTGCTCCTGATCACCTTCCTCGTTTCTGCATGTTTCACAATGGATTCCTTGAGGACCTGCTCCATGGTTTCATGGCCCGAGGTGAGACTGACCGGTCTGTGGTTCCCTGGATCGTCCTTCTTCCCTTTTTTAAAGATGGGCCCTACATTTGCCTTCTCCCAATTGTCTGGGACCTCCCGCGATCTCCACGAGTTTTCAAAGATGATGGCCAAAGGCTCAGCACTGACATTTGCCAACTCCCTCTGCATCCTCAGATGCCTTAGATCCAGCCCCATGGATTTGTGCATGTCCGGCTTCTCTGACTGGTCCTTAATCTGTTCTTTCTCCACTGAGGGCTGATGTTGTCCGTGAAGACAGAGGCAAAAAGAGCACCGAGTTCTTCAGTTTTTCCCACGTCATCATCACTAGGTTGCCTTCCCCATTCAGTCAGGGCCTCGCCCTTTCCCTGACCTGCTTGTTGCTAACATCCCTGTAAGAACCCTACTTGCTACCTTTCACACCCCTTGCTAACTCCAACGCAGTTGCACTGTGGGCTCGCTGATTGCACCCTGCAGGCTGGGGCAATGTTTCCCTAGTCCTCCCTTGTCACCTGTCCAAGTTTCCTCCTCTTGTCTGCTTCCTGCTTGTGACCACGCTCACTGCAGATTTATCTTAAGCCAGGCTGGTCGCCTGCTGTATTTGCTGTTCTCCCTGGGCATGAGGATGTCACTAGTGCTTTCCAGGTCCCCTTGTGCCAACCAGAAGTAGGGTGCCGGGAAGTAAAAAAGATGCACCATGCTCCATGATGCAAGCAGCAGCACAGGCTGAAAGACCATGTCCTCTGCTCCCATGTCGCCCTGTGCCTTCCGTTGGCGCCCCGGAGTGCTAGGTGCTGCACATTGGACGGGCAGCTGCCCGACTGCGGCGCGTCCGGTGGAAATACACAAAGGGTGGGGGGCGACGGGAGGGCGCCCAGCTCCCCTGAGAACTGAGGCACTGTGACAAGGGGGGGGGGCGCAGGCGCCTTGTCTCCCAGTGTATAACCAGCACCTCTGTCTCCATAGCCAGCATCCATAGACCCTCCTGTGCAGGGCATTGTGTCTGACAGTCAAATTCAATGCATCAGCCCCGCTTAGCAGAGCAGTGTGGCCCAATGGCCAGAGTCAATAAATTCAGCCCTCCGAGCTGGGCAAGAAAGCCTAGTTGCCACGGTTAATGGAGTCACCCCAGTCCGGGCCCTGCCTGGGTCATTCCCAGGAGCATGTGCCACGCGTAGCAGGAGGTGTCCGACCAAAACGTCTCCATATTCCACGTCACTGGCTCGGCCTCTGTCGACTCCCATGGCTGCTTCCGACCGCAGCTCCCACTGCTGCCTGCTGGGTGTCTGTGCTGCCCCGAGCTTCCGCACACCCTCCATGGGTAGCCTGGCCTCTGCCTGGGCGGGAGCTTTGGGCTTCGGCTGATCCTTAGCTGGGACGGCAGCATCCATCCTTCTCTGCGATGGATCCATCCTTCTCTGCGATGGATCCATCCTTCTCTGCGATGGATCCATCCTTCTCTGCGATGGATCCTTCCTTCTCTGCGATCTCCAGGGAAGGGCTACACTCGGCTGCAGGATGAGCATACAACGTGGTACACAAGAAATGGAATTATGGGAGCCGGAAACCCTCCTCAGAGAGCGCTCCAGATGTATTGTCAGGAATGAGCAAATCCGAGCAGTACGGCTCTTAGGGAAGAAAGACTCATCAGCACAGTCCAGCAACCCTGCGAGAGTAGCCTCGTGTTGCAAGCCAGGGGTGGGTTTCTTTTGAACATTTCATAGCATTCCTAATAGCTTTTTAGACAGGGTACCAAGCCCTGTGGCTAAGGGGGAAGTGGTAGATGTGGTATATCTTGACTTTAGGAAAGCATCTGATACGGTCTCTCACGATCTTCTCATTAACAAACTAGGGAAATGCAACCTAGATGGGGCTACTACTAGGTGTGGGCATGGGTGGGTTGGATAGCCATTCTCAGACAGCAGTTATCAATGGTTCACAGTCATGCTGCAAGGGAATAACAAATGGGTTGCTCCAGGGATCAGTTCTGGGACCAGTTCTGTTCTATATCTTCATCAATAATTTTGATAATGGTACAGAGAGTATGATTATTAAAGTGACGAGGAGTCCTGTCGCACCTTATAGACTTACAGATGTATCGGAGCATAAGTTTTCGTGGGCAAAGACCCACTTCGTCAGATGCATGGAGTGGAAATTTCCAGAGGCAGGTATAAATATGCAGGGCAGAATAAGGCTAGAGATAACGAGGTTAATTCAGTCAGGGAAGGTGAGGCCCACTTCTAGCAGCTAATCTGGAGGTGTGAACACCAAGAGAGGAGAAACTGCTTTTGTAGTTAACTAACCAGTCACAGTCTTTGCTTAATCCTAAATTGATGGTGTCGAATTTGCAGATAAATTGTAGCTCTGCAGTTTCTCTCTGAAGTCTGGTCTTGAAGTTTTGTTGCTGCAGGATGGCTCCCTTTAGATCTGCTACTGTGTGTCCAGGGAGATTGAAGTGTCTCCTACAGGTTTTTGTGTATTGCCATTCCTGAGATCTGATTTGTGTCTGTTTATTCTTTTACATAGGGACTGGCCAGTTTGGCTGACGTATGTAGCAGAGGGGCATTGTTGGCACGGGTGCATATATTACATTGGTAGTTGTGCAGGTGAATGAATGGTGTAGCTGAGCAGGTCCTGCGATAGCGTCACTGGTGTAGATATGTGGGCAGAGTTGGCACTGAGGTTTGTTGCAGGGATTGGTTCCTGAGTTAGTTACTGTGGTGCGGTGTGTAGTTGCTGGTGAGAATTTGCTTCAGGTTGGCAGGTTGGCAGTGGGCGGGGACTGGCCTGCCTCCCAAGGCCTGTGAGAGTGGGGGATCATTGTCCAGGATGGGTTGTAGATCACTGATGATGCATTGGCGAGGTTTTAGCTGGGGACTGTAGGTGATGGCCAGTGGTGTTCTGTTGGTTTATTTCTTGGGCTTGTCCCGTAGCAGGAGGCTTCTGGGTACACGTCTGGCTCTGTCAATCTGTCTCCTCACTTCCTCGGGCGGGTATCGTCGTTTCAAGAATGCTTGGTGAAGATCTTGTAGGTGTAGGTCCCTGTCTGAGGGGTTGGAGCAAATGTGGTTGTACCTCAGTGCTTGGCTGTAGACAATGGATCATGTGGTGTGTCTGGGATGGAAGCTGGAGGCATGAAGGTAGGCATAGCAGTCGGTAGGCTTACGGTACAGGGTGGTATTTATGTGACCGTCACTTATTTGCACTGTGGTGTCCAGGAAGTGGATCTCTTGTGTAGACTGGTCCAGGCTGAGGTTGATGGTGGGGTTGAAATCATGGTGAAATTCTTCCAGAGTCTCCTTCCCATGGGTCCAGATGATGAAGATGTCATCAGTGTAGCGAGGTAGAGAAGGGGTGTAAGTGGACGAGAGCTGAGGAAGCGTTGTTCCAGGTCAGCCATGAAAATGTTGGCGTATTGTGGGGCCATGTGGGTGCCCGTAGCGGTGCCACTGGTCTGGAGGTATATATTGTCACCGAATCTGAAATAGTTGTGTGGGGATAAAGTCACAGAGCTCGGCCATCAGTTGTGCTGTGGCATCGTCAGGGATACTGTTCCTGACAGCTTGTATTCCACCTGTGTGGGATCTTTGTATAGAGAGCCTCTTAGGAAGGAGTACGGCAGACAGGGATCTAGGGGTCATAGTGGACCACAAGCTGAATATGAGTCAACAGTGTGACACTTGCAGAAAAACACAAACATGTTTCTGGGATGCATTAGCAGGAGTGTCGTAAGCAAGACAGGAGAAGTCATTCTTCAGCTTTACTCTGCGCTCATTAGACTCAGCTGGAGTATTGTGCGCAGTTCTGGGTGCTACATTTCAGTAAAGTGGACAAACTGGAGAAAGTTCAGAGAAGAGAAAAAAAAATATTTTGATGAAAAGTCTAGAAAACATGATCTGTGAGGGAAGACTGAAAGAACTGGGCTTGTTTAGTCTGGAAGAGAGAAGACTGAGGGGACATGGCAGCAGTTTTCAGGTATCTAAAAGGGTGTCATAAGGAGGAGGGAGAAAACTTGTTCATCTTGGCCTCTGAGGATAGACCAAGAAGCAATGGGGTTAAACTGCAGCAAGGGAGGTTTAGGTTGGACATTAGGAAAAGGTTCCTGTCAGGGTGGTGAAACGCTGGAATACATTGCCTGGGGGGTTGTGGAATCCCCATCCCTGGAGAGATTTAAGAACCGGTTGGACAGACGCCTGCCAGGGATGGTCTAGACCAGGGGTCTCCAAACTTTTCAGCCCGAGGGCCGCATTAACTATCAAACAGCAGTTCGGGGGCCGACTACACACTTGAGGTCCAAATAAAAAACAATCAAAACATGGATGTTGTTTTTAATTATGTATTTAATATTATTTTATTCAGTTATTATTTAATAACACATTCATACACTACACATGAACACCTGTATTAGTGTGAATGGTGAAATTGTTTCCTGGATGCCAAAATAGCAGACATTTCTGGCTTTAGATTTGTTGTCCCTAACATCAACAGTGACCTGAGATTATCATCGGACAAGTTTGTTCTCAAATTGTTCTTCACGTATTTCATTCTTGAAAATGTTTGTTCACACAGGTATGTTGTTCCAAAGATTGAAAGGTACCTTGATGCAAAAGTTTTGACATTAGGAAAGTCTTTCTTGGGCAAAAACTGGTAAAAACCCACCAGTCCTATTTTGAACTTGTCCCTAAGGAAGTCATTTGCTTGCAACTCAATGACTTCCAGCTGCAGTTCATCTGGGCAACTGGCCACATCTGCTTCAAATGGGTTTTGAAACAATCTCACTTCTTCTGCCTTTGAATCCAAAAAGGTCTCCACGGGCCGGATGAGAGGGCCTCGCGGGCCGCATCCGGCCCCCGGGCCGTAGTTTGGAGACCCCTGGTCTAGACGGTGCTGGGTCCTGCCGGGAGGGCAGGGGGCTGGACTTGACCTCTCGAGGTCCCTTCCAGTCCTAGGGTTCTGTCCTTTGTCATTCCAGGTTCCCACGGAAGAGGTGGAGCCAAGCGGCCGTGGGGTGGAGGAGGGGCAAGTCGCGTGCTGAGCGTTAATGGGCAGCATGCGTGACTTCAGCCGGACAGCTCCACTGCCTTGGCTGCTCCTTCTCCCTGCTCGTCCTGGCAGGCCCTTCCGTCCTTGAGAATCGACCTACTGGGCTTTGCAGTCAGGGTCCCCAGGGATACAGGCAACGAATCCAGCCAAGCAATAATATTTCTTGCTAGGGAAGCCAGTCCCCAAGCAGCGGGGCTGCGTCCCTGGGGAAGGAAGGACCATTGGCACTAGATGCTCTTGGAGCAGAGGCTGCCGGAGCAGAGCTTTGTGCTCCAGGGGGAGAGTGGTGCAGGCAGGGCCCCGCGTGCGGCTGGACTCTCACCTCTGCCCAGACCACAGCCGGTCCGGGCGGAGTTCCTGGAAGTGCAAGGCTCTAGAGCCATTGCCCGCGTGAGCTAGCCCAGTCGCCCACCAAGGGCTCGGGCCGGGGAGGCTCTGTGAAGAGCCCTGTAGCAAGACTCTTTCCTGGTCTCAGGTCTTTGTGGCGGGCGAGGGGAGCCTCCCAACACATGCTCCCAGCAGGGGAGGCCAGGAAACCTTCTCCTGCGAGTCTGCCAGCGGCGTAGCCAGGGATGCCTTTGCTGGCCCTGAGCAGGGATTGTCCGTCAGGCATTACTGGATTTTCTAGCTGCAGGACCCGGGGGAGGGAAATGTGAGATTCTTCTGCTGTGGAAAAGCAGCGTTCCAGGCTGTGTGAGTCTCCGCGAGCATGAAATAGCTTTTACACGGTGCCCCTCTGTTCCCCGCGCCCCTGGCTGGGGGCAGGGGACACTGGCTAATGAGTTCCAGAACATCAGCTGGAAGTGGCCGGGGAGGGTAATTCACAGCGAACCCTGGAGGCGCGTCGGGAGCAGGATCCGGATGTGGCCGTTTGTTTATGTTGGATTTTGCTTTCTTCTCGTCTCCTTGTAACATTTGCTTCCCGGAGACGCTCCCTGCTTTTTAAAGGGACAGGCCCCGCTGGAGGCTCCCATCTGTTCACGCAGGGCAGGGCCTGCTGGCACCCACGGCCCTGCCCCACCAGCCGGCTCCAGTCAGACCTGGCCCAAGCACTGGGGGGCTGCGGACACGGCCCTTCCCGCCCTGCATCACCCGCCTCCAGCTGCTCCCTGCAGACGGCTGGCCTGGGGGTCGGCACGGGGCGCCTGGCGGCTGGCATGCCTGCTGAGCAGCGGGTCCTGCCTCCGCAGCTGAGTCCCGCCTGCCCCGGGCTCCCTGGCTCCTCAGCGCAGAGAGCTGCAAGGCCAGTCCCTGCCAGCTCCTTCTCCCAGGGAATGGGGCCTGGCCGGCGGCCCCATCTCAGCAGCAACCCCTGGCCTGCCTCTCGATCCGCCTCCTCCCGCGGCTCCCCCACTGCCCGTCCTCCCGAGTCCTTCCCTGCCCCGGGTCCCCCCCGTCTCCCCCCTGCCTCTCGATCCGCCTCCTCCTGCGGCTCCCCCACTGCCCGTCCTCCCGAGTCCTTCCCTGCCCCCTCGGGACCCCCCTTCCTCCCCCCTGCCTCTTGATCCGCCTCCTCCCGCAGCTCCCCCACTGCCTGTCCTCCTGAGTCCTTCCCTGCCCCCTCGGGTCCACCCCTTCCTCCCCCCCGCCTCTCGATCCGCCTCCTCCCACGGCTCCCACACTGCCTGTCCTCCTGAGTCCTTCCCTTCCCCCTCGGGTCCCCCCCCCCGCCTGCCCCCCCGCCTCCCCCCCGCCTCTCGATCCCCCTCCTCCCACGGCTCCCCCATTGCCCGTCCTCCCGAGTCCTTCCCTGCCCCCTCGGGTCCCCCCCGCCTGCCCCCCCCTGCCTCCCCCCCCCCCGCCTCTCGATCCGCCTCCTCCCACGGCTCCCCCACTGCCCATCCTCCCGAGTCCTTCCCTGCCCCCTCGGGTCCCCCCCGTCTCCCCCCCACCTCTCAATCCGCCTCCTCCCACGGCTCCCCCACTGCCCATCCTCCCGAGTCCTTCCCTGCCCCCTCGGGTCCCCCCCGTCTCCCTCCCACCGCCTGCCTCTCGATCCCCCTCCTCCCATGGCTCCCCCACTGCCCGTCCTCCCGAGTCCTTCCCTGCCCCCTCGGGTCCCCCCCCCCCCCCCCGTTTCGCCCCCCACCTGCCTCTCGATCCCCCTTCTCCCACGGCTCCCCCATTGCCCGTCCTCCCACGGCCTGGGCACTGCCCCCTCCATTCCACAGGCTTGTCCCTCTCCAGGTGTCCCCGGCTTCTTGGCCAGGTCTCGAGGCCTGCTCTCCGTGCTCAGCCCTCACCCAGCCTGTGCATGGCTGCTCCCTGGCTCGACTGGAACCGCCCGGCTGCTCTCTCTGCGCTGCGTCCGGGGACCCTGTCCCCCCCGAGCTCATTGTGCCCTCTGGCCCAGCACACAGCCTGCCTGCGGGGTGCAGAGGGAAGGGCTCTGTCCTGGGAGGCGGGCACTGGGCAGGCACTTGCCCTCCCGTGTCTGTGGCCTGGAGGGGCGGTGAGGCAGGGCCTGTCTTTGCCACACCTTGCGCGGGGGGACCCTGGCCGGGTTTCCAGCCGATGCTGGAAGGATGAACCCAGCAAGCAGCCAGGTCCAGGTAGCCAGCCCAGCTGAGTGTCCCCACGGGCGGGGGCGCTCTGACCCCACCCAGCCCCTGAGACGTGAGTGTGCCAGGGCTATTGCCAGGTGTCCCGGCCTTGCAGGCAGAGAATGGGCAGCTGGACCAGTGCCCGAGCAGCCTGCACCAGGAGCAGGCAGAGCCAGCCAGCAGCTGCAGGTGAGCCCGGGCCGGGCCGCTTGGCCCAGAGAGGGGGAGGAGAAGGGAGGCAGAGGAGCGCCGGGGCGAGGCAGGAAGACGCAAGCGTGCTCAGTGGTGTCCAAAGGAAGCCGTAGCCTCCGGCTCTCTCGGAAGGCACCTGCTGGGAGGAAGCTCTGCCCAAGAAACGCCTTCCTGCCCGGTCCGTGCCTGGGGAGCTGGTGCCCGGAAAGGGGACTCCTGGTTCCTGCTTAGCCAGGGAGAATCGCCGCCCTGCATGGGGCTCTGCTCCCAGCTGGAGCCGGGGTGCGCGGGATCCGTGTCCTGGTAGGGGCCAGCTCTCCCCACCCCGGCCTGCTGCCCCGGGGACTTCCCCAGAGAGCGGCTGTGGCGGTGCGCGGTGGCTGAGGGCCAGGGTCCGGGGGGTGGGCTCAGGCCTGAGGCAGGGGGCCTTAGCGATGGGCAGCCACGGGTCAGTGCCGTGTGACCGGGGGGAACGGCTCTTCGGGGGGCCAGGCGGCTGTGGGAAGGGGACAGGCTCACTCAGCCCTGAGGGGAAGCTCAAGGCAAGGGGCCCTGGTCCGGCACCGCCCAATGGCCAGGGCCACTCGGCCGACGTCGCTGTGCTAGGCCCAGGGCAAGGAGCTGGCGCGGGCCCATGCCCAGCGCCTGCTGAAGCTGGAGGCCCAGAGGCTGCGCCACAGGCCGAGTGGTCCCTGGAGAGCGCCCCATGCAGCAGGCCAGGCGCTAGGAGGGCCGGGTAGGGGTAAGAACGCCTGCAGCGTGGGGGAGGCCATGCCCTGGCTTCGGGGGGCACCCCGGGGCGCCAGGCGTGAATGAGCTGGCGCAGAGGCCTCCTTGGCCAAGGCTGGGGCTGGCGAGGTGAAGTGTCTGGTGCCAGGGGCGCTGCTCCCCGCGGGAGGGGACCGGGGAGGCTCTTTCTGCCTCTGTCTCCGCGCCTGCGCCCATAGGGAGATCCCTGGGCAGCCCATGGGGACGTGCTCTGGCGCCTCCTCCGAGTCACGGCCCTGTGCCGGGCTCGTGGACCGAGCAGCTGAACCAGGACGTGTGGCAGAGACAGCCCTGCCCCTCAGGGGCTCCGGGCAGGGCACTGACCCGAAGTGGTCAGGCTGCCCCCGCACCCAGCCTGCTCGCAGCACCAGCCTCCAGCAGGGACTGCAGCCTGCAAGCGGCCCGCCGTCTCCCCAGGTGCAGGCCGCTTGCCTGGCCGTGAGGCGAGAGGCTTCTGGGGCGCCTGCGTGGCGCAGCGGGGGAGCAGCGGGGAGGACAGCTGCTCCCTTGGCACCGGCCGGCTGCCAGCCACTGCTGCATAGCCGATTCGTTCAGGCCATCGGGCGCGAGGGGTCTGTGCTTAGGGCTCCCGGCGCTGCCGGGGTGCTGCTGGGGCACTGGGCTCCTGTGGTACCTCACTCGATCCTGCCCCTAGCCCTGCTCGTCTCTCCCTCCACCCGGGGCTGTGGGGGCCTCTGACGAGCCGGTGGGGGGCCAGGGCCTGCCAGTCAGCAGCCCCCCATTGCGTAGCAGGGCCTGTGGCCCGAGCCCCGTCCGTGCCACTAGTCGGCCCCCGTGTCCGCTGGCGAGGCGCAGGGAGACGCTCCGGCCCTTCGGTCCGCCAGGGGACAGGCCCCCGTGTCTGCTGACGAGGCGCAGGGAGACTGTCCGGCCCTTCGGCCCGCCAGGGGACAGGCCCCCGTGTCTGCTGACGAGGCGCAGGGAGACTGTCCGGCCCTTCGGCCCGCCAGGGGACAGGCCCCCGTGTCTGCTGACGAGGCGCAGGGAGACTGTCCGGCCCTTCGGCCCGCCAGGGGACAGGCCCCCGTGTCTGCTGACGAGGCGCAGGGAGACTGTCCGGCCCTTCGGCCCGCCAGGGGACAGGCCCCCGTGTCTGCTGACGAGGCGCAGGGAGACTGTCCAGCCCTTCGGCCCGCCAGGGGACAGGCCCTCGGGAACGGTGGCGGCCGGGATTAGCTCAGAGCCCAGGCGCCATGTGACACGCTGGCCCTGAGTGTGAACGGAACCTCCCACCCGCTCCCCAGCCGCAGGCGCCAAGCAAGCCCCCCAAGGAAGCAAACTCTGGTTTCCACAGCAACCGGGCCTCGTCCTGGGACCACGGGGGCCTTCCTGTCAGCATCTGACCCGCTTCCCGGCCTGGCGGGCAGCTCTCCCGGCCTGTGCTTTGTGTCAGTGCTGAGACCAGCGGGGGCACTTCAGGGCTTCGGATGGACCGTCCTGCATTTCGCCTGGCAGCGACACCGGATCCAGTCCCCCCCGGACGCAGGGAAATCTCCCCCCTCGCTGCCTGCGCCGTGGAGACTAGCTCTGCTCTCGCCGGCGTCCCCAGCGCCCCTCAGGGCCCCTGCTGTCAGCACCCACGCCAGGGACCCCGCCAGGCCCCTCCGCTGGCGTCACTGGAGTGCGGTGGGTTTACACTAGCCGAGCAGCTGGCCCTTGGACTCCGTTTGCACCAGCCAGGGCTCTTCCCCGTGCAGGCTGAGGTGCTGCCCTTCCAAAGGGATGTTTACAGAGTCGCTGGGAGCAGGACCAAGGCCCCAGCTCCGTGCAGCGGGTGGGAATCGCCAGGCCCTTTGGAGGGGAAGAGGGCGTGGGCGTGGATCTGGGCAGCCCTGCCATACCCTCCCATTCATGGCACAGCTGGGTCCCACGGAGGCCATGCTGGGATCCGCATAATCCCCTTGCTGTTGATTCTAGCTGAGTCCTGCTGTTGTTCCTGCTCGTCTCAGCCCTTACATAACATGTTCCTTGGCCTGCGCCCAGCACTCGTGTACCTTGCAGTCCTGCTGCCTTTGTGTGGAGCGGCACCAGGCGTCCCCCTGGCCCATGGCTGAGCTCTGGCTTTTCAAAGCGCTGGGACCGGGATGCTTTTGGGCCCCTGACAAATTGCTGTGGTTTGGTGAGGAGCCGGGCCGGCTGGCCAGGATTGTGTTGGCCACGTGCCACCCCATGCCAGGGAGCCCGGAGCAGTCACAGGCTGCCCTTCCCACGCTCCACCCGCCTCCTGGGGAGCGTTGTCCCGGGCCAGGGCTCTCCAGAGGGCGTCAATCAGAGTGCCATTGCCTGCCTGGTACTGGCAGCCGCTGGGGCTCCAGCCCATAGACTCGCCTGCTGTGGAGACGGGCTGGGCAGACCCTGGGCCAGCGGGAGGGGCCCAGGACGGTTGGCAGGGCTGGGTGTCCAGTGGAGCTCCGGCACGCACCGGCACGGGGGAGCAAACAGAGCCAGGCCCGGGAGAAGGGTCTGCATCTGCCGACGCATGTGATCACTTGCTCACAGCGAGCAAAGAGGCGTCTGCCTTAGGACAGCAGCTTCCAGCCCTGCTCCTCCCGGAGCGCCCGTGAGCTGTTCCAGTCTGACCCAGGGCCTCCGCCTGCATCCTCTCCAGGGCAGCCAGGCCTCCCTTTACCTCCCCTCCCCTCCCCTGTGCTCACAGAGGCCACGCTGCTTCTTGCTGCCTTCTTGTCTACCCCTTGGTTCCTCCCCCTTCCCCCAGGCCCGGTCATTGCAGGGCTGTGGATGCCTTTTGTGCTGGGCTCTGAAAAGGGACTTCTCGCAGTTTCCATCTTCCTTCTGCCAGAGCAGGACTGAGAGGCCCAGGGGCATCCTCGGTGACGGGGAGAGGGGCACCCCCGCAATGACGTTAGCTTCCCTGACCGTATCCCGAGACTTGCCGTGGCTGCCACTTTTCTCAAAGCCCCAGCTGCTGGAGTCAGGCGACTCAGCGAGAATCGTGGCTCTTTCTGGCGCTCCTGGGCACAGAGAAACACTTCAAAACGGGATCCCGGACGCTCAGAAACCAGCGTCAATACAATGAAAGAGAAGTTCTGGGTCCAACCTTGTGATTCTTCAGCCAATCGCAGGACGTCTCTGGGCCTTGTGTGTGAGTCTGCAACTTGGGACACTGGCGCTACACAGTGGGCCTGGCGCGTTCCCAGTGATACTTGACAGCTGTGAGCAAGGACAGACAGATCC